>NC_133659.1:176465903-176790944 GCF_037893015.1 Macrotis lagotis | reverse complement strand
TCCTCTTAGTGCTGCCTTCCCCATATTGTTGTTCAGTATTTTTTTCAGTTGTATTTGATTCTTCATGACCCTATTTGGGGTTTTCTTGGCAAAGATACTGAATTAGTTTGCCATTTTCTTTATCAGTTCATTTTACAGATGAGGAAAGTGAATCAAATAGAGTTAAATGACTTGCTCAGGATCAAACAGCTAGAAAATTTCGGGGGGGTCAGATTTGAACTCAGTTCTTTCTAATGTCAGGTCTAGTTCTCTATCCACTTTGACACCTAGATGCCTTTCCAATGTCAATCCATCTAGTAAGTAAATATTCAGTACCTACAATGTACATCATTCAAAGTATGGTTCACATATCATTTCTCTCATGAAGTCTTTAACTATCTGTAGAATGGGTTGTTCCTTGAACTCTTTTGGCACTGTCTACCTGTGTTTTTATTGGGGACATATTACATACCACTCTTTATTATAACTAACTGTAGTTGGTGTACAGGTTTTATCACCCCAATTCAGTTCTGAGTTGGGAGTGGGAAGAAACTATATTCATATATTTCCCTATGATACCTGACACAATAATTCTACACAATAGTTATGGCAAAAATATCTGTTGATTGATTGATTATGACTAGAGATAGAAATAATTGCATATTTTATGACAAGTATATACTTATGAGCATAAATTTGGGTTTTGTCTCCAAGGGCAAAGCTGAGAATGAGTCACAAAAAAACCCCTCAGCTAGTTCTTTTCTGAGTTGTCTTTCTCAATGAACATTGCCACTCAGATTTTGTTGCCATGTTCCTGTCACCATGATACAGGAGAGTTTCATGTCAAAGTCCTAAGAGTGCTGAGAGCTGTCAGGATTTTAGGGGAAATGGAGGTATTTGAAAATTATTACTAAGACAGCAGGGTACCTTAACAGAAATTGTAATAAGTTCTAGGCAATGTTGTTGTTTGTCCTGCCTTCTTGAAGAGAGCTATGACATCAAGGACTTAGCTTTAAGCAAATTGAGGACCATGCAATTGGTAGCCTCACTTTGTCCTCTGGAACCATTTATGACCAGATATATTTTAGTACATATAGAATAACCTAAAAGAGATGGACAAGTCCTTAGTATCCAAGCCAAGATTTTCATTCTCCAGATTAGGATATCAGGGGCCATTCTTTGAAGTAAAACAATTCCTTCCCTCAGAAGCTTATATTTTAATGGGGAAACTAGCATGTATGTCTACAGACATATAAAAAGCAGATCCATGTTAACCTTGGAGAGGAAGACACTAGTAGGCGAGAAACCAAAAGAGACCTATAAAAAGGTCTTCAGTAGAGTCTTGAAGTAACTAATGATTCCAAGAGACCTATCATAGGATCACAGATCCTATGGTCCTATGGAAGGGACATATAAAGCCATCTAGCCCTAACCCCACCATTTTACAGATAAGAATATTTTTTCATATATTTTCTTTTCTTTTTTAGGGTTTGTTTTTTTTTTGCAAGGCAATGGGGTTAAGTGGCTTGCCCAAGTCCACACAGATAGGTAATTATTAAGTGTCTGAGGCCAGATTTGAACTCAGGTACTCCTGACTCCAGGGCCAATGCTCTATCCACTGTGCCATCTATCCACCCCTACAGATAAGAATATTAAGGGTAGCCTCATGTAATGGAGAGAGTACTGGTACTGGACTCCAAAGGACATGTGTTTAAACCTTGTTTCTGATGCTTCCTGCCTGAAGGGCCTTAGGCAAGCTGCCCAACCTACCTTGATCTCAGTTTCCTTTTTCAGGAAAATGTTGGGGAGGAGTAATCCAGTGGTTTCAAAGTTCCCTTCTAGGTCTTAAATCTCTGATCTGGCAGGGTCCAGAAGGGTTGATGGATTTGCCTAGGATTATATAGGTAGTAAGGACCAGAGTTAGGGTTTGAATTCAGATTTCATGGCTTCAAGTTCAGCAAGTCCTGTCTAAATTTTGCAACTAAACTTTGTGGGTAGCTAGGATGACAAACATTTATTAATTATCTACTGTATAGGTAATGTGAACTATTATTAAAACAATCTCCAACTCAAAAATTTATTGAACACATAGTATGTACAGGTACTGTACTAGACCCTAGAAGAGGGAGATCGCTAGTATTGGAGGTTATCCCCTATATGTTACTTTCTGATGACCTATATTCTCTAGTACACAGTAAACTTTGCCCTTTCCCTCAGGTTATCTACTTTGATAACCTAAAAAGAATTTTAAAAAGTGATCTACTTGTTTTCAATGAGAACTAGGTATTCTGTTTCTTGCTTGTCTCAAGGGTTTGCTGGCAAATATTTAACAATCAGCTTTTTCAACATGAACACACACATAAACCTATGACATACTCGTAACTTTAATCTACATCATTAAAAGTTTTTCTATCACTTTAAAATCTAGACAATCAATAATACATTAAACCAAACCCTGAACTATAACATCTGCTGTTTTCCAAAGTGCAAATTGACATACTAGAAATTTAACAACTGACTCTTGGATGCTGGCTTCAGCACAACCCTTTTTGTCCTCTAGGCTACTCTATTTCTTCTATATGCACATTTTGTTATTTGCTATTGAAAGTCAATTATATAGTAGACAGGGCATTAGATGCAGAGATGCAGATTCAAATCCTGCCTCAGACACTTTATTAGCTATATAACCCTGGACAAGTCATTTAACTTTTCTCAGTCTCAGTTTACTCACCTGTAAAATGAGGCATTTGGATTCAAATAAGACCTTTAAGTTTTTCATTCTAAGTATATAATTACTGACTTTGTGGAATTAACAAATCATCATCCCAGGCTTCATAATCACACCACAGTCATAAAGATAATTGCTTGTTTAAGAAAAGACTTACTATTTTTGGCACCTTATCCTTTTCCATGTTATCATCAGTGCTGATTCTTCTCAGTACTTGTTCTGAAATTTCAGTTGTTGTTTAGATGTTTTTCAGTAGTGCATGACTTTTTGTGTGATTTATTTCCTTCTCCAGCTCATTTCACAGATGAGGAAACTGAGGCAAATAAAGTTAAATGACTTGCCCAGGGCCACACAACTAGTGACTGAGCCCAGATTTAAACTTAGGTCTTCCTGACTCTGGATCTGACATTCTATCTAGTTTGCTATCTAGCCTCTCTAAGACTTATTACTTCTAAGTTATTTGCATTTATTATTCCTAATATTTTATAGATCCATTGTCAATTAAAAGGCATTAACTTAGATATTCCCAAATGAGAATTTTCTTTTCCAAATACCAAGCTTCTTGGTTGTAAATTCACCTTCTAAATAGTTATAGATAGGTAGATATAGATATATCATCATATATGTGTATGTATAATACTTATATGTAGGTGTGTATGTATATGTATATGCAAAAAAGAAATGTATGTACATTTGTGCATATACAATTATATATACATAAATGTATGTATGTATGTATTTATGTGGCAGAGCATGGTTAGAGAGTTAGAATTGGAAGAGATTTCCAAGATCATCTAGTCTTATGCCTTCTTGTTATAGCTAAGGAAAGAGAAGCTCAGGGAGAAGCTAAATGGCTTGGCTTGTTGCACAGGTGACAAAACCTGGATTCAAACTCAGATTTTGGAGATTTCAAATCCATCAGCTGATACTTATAATGAAAGTTCCAAAGTCCCTCCATCCTTTAGCCCTTTACTACATGGTTAATTTCTAAATATATTTCTAACCTAGGAATTAACTGAAACAAGACTATACTACTTAGAGCTGTCTCTATTTTTTTCTTACTCCCTCCCTCCCCACCAGCCTACCCCTGGGACCTTAGGAGAACTTAGTTGGGTTGATCACAAAATTAGAAGACTTGGTTATAATGCAATACTGTGCAAACATGGTTCTGAGATTAGCCTTGTGAAAGGCTAATTCATTTCACCTTTCAATTTGAGTGGCAGAGCTGATAATCAAAAGACCCTAACATATCAAACTAGAAGACTTTTCAATCTGAATTGTTAATAAAGACTTTTTTGATTGATTTTCCCTTCTAAACAAACTACAATTTCTATACCTTAAAAAAAATATTTTTTGTTCCCAGAAGTAAAAGAGATCATGTGGACCAAGAGTTGCTCAGAAGTGAGGCTAACTTGAAGGTTTCCCCATGTGGTTATCAGGGCACTTGCCCTTTTCTCACCCCTGAAAGAGTTATTTTTCATCAAAGAATAAACCTGACAAACCTCTCAGCA
The DNA here is from genome assembly GCF_037893015.1 of Macrotis lagotis. NCBI lineage: Eukaryota > Metazoa > Chordata > Mammalia > Peramelemorphia > Peramelidae > Macrotis > Macrotis lagotis. Next base: position 176,786,726 of record NC_133659.1, on the reverse strand, counting down.
GCTGAGCTGTAAATTTTCTTACCTCTGGCTTGTTAATAGTTTTCCTTGCCACCTCTTCTGATAATCCAAGGTAATTGTTATGAAATATGGGCTTGTTCCCTCTCTCCAGCTGCTGCTCTTCTTCCTGGGGTGAAGCAGAAACATTGTGTTTTTCAGTTGATGTTCATTTCCAGGGCAATAGATACTGGGACCAAGAACATGGTGTCCTTATGTGATGGCTAACTGAGTATCATGAATCTGACAGCTGAGAGCTAAATTCTATAACTTCCTAATCTTTTTTTGTTTTCAATGATGCATGGTTATCAGATTTATTTGCAGAGGGAGAAAGAGACACAAGGTCCCATTTTCATTCCCAGCTATAACAAACAATATTGCTACATTTAATTAAACTTTTAGAAAGCAACTTTACCTGAAGTTTTGATACTAGACAGAACAGTTGATCTCTGGCATCAAATGACTCCGCTTTCCATCTTTGGTCATCCAACGATTGATATTGACAAATAGTTGTGAAAGGATTATATTTCTCTTAATTAATCTGGGTCCCATAAACTGTCTTCAAGGGTTCCATGGGCACACTCAAGAGAACAGGGAAAAACCTCAGCAGATATTATTATTAAGGTTACAACTGTCAGTTGTATTGAGCTGGAATTCTTTTTTGTAAGGCAGTGGGGTTAAGTGGCTTGCCCAAGGCCACACAGCTAGGTAATTATTAAGTGTCTGAGGTCGGATTTGAACTCAGGTACTCCTGACTCCAGGGCTGGTGGTCTATCCATTTTGCCACCTAGCCACCCTGGAATTCTTAATCTAGGGTTCACGGAATTTATTTTTTCAATATTTTGATAAATATTTCATTATTAATTGGTTTCTTTGGCAATCCTAGCTTTTATTTTATATATTTAAAAATATTCTGAGGAGTCAGTAACCTTTCTCAGATTATCAAAAAAGTTAAGAACTCTTGATCTAGAGGCAAAAAATCATGTTACTTTGTTCCCCTGTATTCTCTCTACCTAATACCTCAAGGAATATATAGCAGAATTCAATGAATGCAAATTTCTTTGAGGTTTACCCAAAAAGAGAGAAAACACCAAAATACAAGGGGAATCACTCAGTAATCTTATACTTGAGCTAAAACACTCTTCCTTGAAGATTCACTTGCTCTTACCCATTTCCCTATGCCATTGGAGAGTAATGGGTCAACCTAAACATTATTCCAAAGGCTAAGATTTTCTGTATTTTTATGTTATTTTCAGGTAAACTCAGAGAACTTGATCCTCTAGTAAGGACTAGGAGCAATAATAGCTTCCTTCTTGATCCATAGATCATCTGCTCTGAATTTCTGATTATGTTAAAAACAGCAGTTGCTCAATATCAGTCCTGATTCCTGGTGAAAATCTAATAATTATATTCTTGATTTCACAGTATTAATATGGAACATGAATCCAATCAATAGGTTCCATATAAAATTAGATGTATGAGTTTATATGTCCATTTCAATAAGGAATCAATTTATCAATTACCTCTGACAGTGTAGTCAGAGCATTTATTAACTATCAAGAATCCACTTGATGGCAGCTAACCATTTTTACTATTGTTATTCTCTTATATAACGAAGTTTAGTGTCATTTCAAATATAGTGTGGAGGTAGACAACCCTCCACACACACAGACATCAGCCTCTATCATTCTCTTTCACCTTTTTTTCCCTCTCTCTCTCACTCTCTCTCTCTCTCTCTCTCTCTCAACTTTTGACTCACGCAACTGACATATAAACAGTTCAGAGGTTCCTAGAGAAGGGTAGTTAGAGGTAACCCTAGCGAGAAAGACCTCTATTTCTACTGCTTACCCTATAGTTCCTGATTGTATATAGTCCTCAGTCACAATGACGTAGTTAATTCTTCTTTTTTTTTTGCAAGGCAGTGGGGTTAAGTGACTTGCCTAAAGTCACACAGCTAGGTAATCATTATGTGTCTGAGATCATATTTGAACTCAGGACCTCCTGACTCCAGGGTTGGTGCTCTATCTACTGCGCCACCTAGCTGTCCCACAGTTAATTCTTAATTAGAAACATTCACTAAGCAAAAAGACAAAGTAAGAAAAATTAAAAAGTAACATTCCACACACAAATTTGGGACACACTTTCTTATCAATGTACATACTGTCTAAAAATTGGAAATTGACATAAACTTATAAAATCATATCACTAAAGAATGTGAAAAGAATACACAAGTGTCCAAGGCAACATAATTCTGGACAATGAGACTTGATGTCCTTTTTCTCTTTCAGGATCAACCTTAATAGAAATTTACTTGTGGGTGAATGTATTCCTTTGATGCTGTTATTTTCAGGTTACTCTTCTTTGGGGCATCCTTGTTTTTATTTTGTTAGTCCAGGCCACTTCTCTGCTAGTTGTTCTTTGAGATTGCTAAAACTTTATTAAACAAAATCTTTTGTCAAAAGCCTTAATCCTTGAATCTGCAGAGATTTTTGAGGTCTGCTACCTTGTTTAAATATGAAGGAGTTTCCACCTTTTATGTAGTAGGTGACAATTCAAGGAAAAGCAAAGGCAAAAACACATCTTTCTCCATCCTGTACATTCCAATAACAGATAGCAAAGCAGGTTCAGAAGATATGTTCCTAGAATGGATTAGAACTCTAAGCTTTGAGAACTCTTCTGAAACCTAGCTTTAGCATCTAGGCTTTACCAACACTATGGATCCAAAATAGTCTTTTTTTTGTCAAATGGCACACTTTTCTTTTAAATAAGATAAAGCTCAACATCCACAAATCTGTCAACCAAGTCACAACTAGGCAATGTACATTTGTCTCATAGTTACCAAATATTTTTAAGTTTTAGGGTTGCCTGGACATCAACTCCCAACTACTCATATCAGCCATATACTGGGAAACAGAATACATCTACTACTTTGATTAGTTCCTCACCCCCGTGGGCTGCTTTCTTGAATTTCTCTAAAAGCTGTCTTCCCCACCCCCCCACTGCCATTTTCTTTTAATAAAATTGTTCAAATTAGAAACGGCATCACTTTATACAATAAATCCATTAGCAATCATCTGTTCAACACATTATTATGACTCAGTGTTAGGTTCTGTGATACAAAATCAAAAACAAGAACCTTATGCTTGAGGATTTTGCATTCTAATAGGAAAGACAACATGTACATATATAAGTTCTGTACATATAAAAATAAACAAAAAAGTAACTAGGCAGCTTTGGAAGAGAAAAACATTAGTATTTGGAAGATAAGAAAAAAGCTTCATTCAGAAGGTGATTCTTGAGATGAGTCTTGAAGATAACCAGGCATTCAAAAAGCAGAAATAAAGGGAAAGAACATAGGAGGTATGGGAGACAGTAAATACAAAGGCATAGAGGTTAATGATTCAGTCTCTTGAGTGTATAAGAAACAGCAAGTGGATCAATTTAGTTAGGTCATAGAGTGCACAAAGGAATGGAAATACTAGGGGTATATTAATGCCGGGATTTGGAAACCGATTGTATAGAGGAAGTGAGTGAAACTAAGGATGTTATCAGGGGTGTGAACTTTGCTGATTAAAAAATAATACATACTGAAATAGGGAAGTTCAAAAGAGAGGTGGGTAGGGGAAGAAATATAATGAATTATATTTTGAACATGTTGAGATTGAGATACCTTTGGGACACTCAATTAGACAGTTGGTGATGTGGAACTGGAGCTCAGGAGAAAGGTAAGGGATAGATAGATATATAGATTTGGGAGCTATCTGCATAAAGATTATTGAACTGATGGGAGTTTCTGAGGTTACCAAGTAAGAGAGTATAGTGAGGAAAAAAAGAAGAAAAATTCAGAATAGATTTGACGCATATTCAAAGTAAAAGTGACATAGATTATGACATATAAAAGAATATTGAAGGATAGTCAGGAAGGTAGTAGCACCAGGAAAAAGAAATATAACAAAAATCCAAAGATGAGAGGGATTATCTAAGAGAAATATCTTGTCAACAGTGCCAGTTCAGCAAAGAAATCAAGGAAGATAGGAATTGAGAAAAGAATCATTTGCAAATAGTCCCTGGCCCATTCATCCAATGATCCATCCAACATCCAAGAAAAACATTTAAGTAAAATCAATCAACACAACAAGCACATCTGTCTAATTCACCAGGGAGAGTTTCACATGGGGAAGTTAGGTGGTGCAGGGGACAGAGCACTGTTCTTGAAATTAGAAAGACCTGTTCAGATTTGATTTCAAATGCTAACCATGCATCCCAGGGCAAATCATTTAACCCTATTTGCCTTAATGTCCTAATCTGTAAAATGAGTTGGAGAAAGAAGTGGGAAATTGTTCTAGTATCTTTGACAAAAAAACCCCAAATGGGGTCTCAAAGAATCAAACAAGATTGAAAATGTCTGAACAGAACCACCACCAACAAAAAATAAGAGATTTGAATTCTTTGCCTCATTATGTGCTCTCAACAATTTCATGTAAAAACTATTGTGTATTATATATATATATATATATTTATATATATATATCCAACATACATACCAGTATAATGCATATTTGTATATGAATATATTCCCATGATATATATTTATATCTAAATATATATATATATATGTATGTATATGAAAAAATAAGACAAACCAATGATGAATTAGACTGCAAATTAAATAGGAGAAGGAGAATGGGCCTGGATTTCCATCAAGAAATTACAAATTTCCTTTAACAACCACACTTTAGTTCCAGAAATTAAGGGTCATTTTTTCAACAGCAATTGTCCAGTTGGAAGACTTCAAAACATGGTACACTATAGTATGGTAAAGTATTGGTCAAAGAAGAACAGATGTGCATATTAGATGTCATTAGATTGCAGCAGTTAACAAATACAGAATTTCAAAGAATAATCACACTAATGAATGGCATCAGTGAAATGAATCACAAAAAAAATGAGCTCGATTTGTGGCAAAAGCAAGTGATAGCAAATAGATCATTCAAATGTCCCCCTAATATCCTTACAAAGTCAAGAGAATGTAAGGAAAACTCTCTTAATATTGGGTGGATGTGTTGGGGTGAGTTCATGGAAGAGTGTGGACATGACTGGCACAATATGGGGAAGTATGGATGGTTACCTTACAATCTACATTGCTGCAGGACATAGCCACAGTGATGAGATTAGAGATCTATTTGAGCAACTGTAAGGAAATGCTTTGAATTTAATTCAGTCACAGTAGAAAAATATAAAGTTAGAACTTTATAGGAAAAATATTTAAAAGAAGAGTTAGCTTTTCCCCTTTGCAGTCATTTTTTTTTGGTTGCATTTTCATTCATTATTGACTTATGGTATCATTTAGAATAAGCATCTCCATTTGTGCTTCAATTTTCTCATTTGAGAGATGGGGGCATCATGGGTCTTATGTACCTCAGGATGTGAAAATTGAATCTAAACTATAGAATTTAGGTTAGAGATTATCCAATTCAATCATTTCCTTTTATAGGTAAACAAACTGGGACCTAGAAAAGCTAAGTTATTTTCTCTCTAGGTCATACAGGTAAAGAAATCAAAGAGCTGAGGTAAGAATCTAGATTTTATGACTCTGGACTAGTGTTCTTTTCCATTATTCTATGATAATACTGTTTTCATGAGTCATGAGTATTAGCCAGATATATAGAAGTCCAGCAACTCTAGACTCCAAACAGGTACCTAAAAGTCCCATCAGTTTCTAAATGTCTGATTATGTATAGGATTCAGATTTCATTTGATTGTTCCTTTTTTCAAAATTACCTTTACTATTCTTTCTGCTATTCCTCACATATTATGTTGCCCTATAATGACTGTGTTTGCTTTTACCTGAGACAATCACCCAAGCACGAGGTCATAAATAATGCCTGGTGGGTTTGCCCAGGGTTCAAAATGCCAATGAGAGACAGATGCTCTCCGGTGCTGCTCAGTATCATTGCGATCTAATGTGTTACTCTGTTGTCTTCAGTTGCCATCCCTGGAGTGTTTTGATGCTATCGGTTGTCAATTCAGATCTGTTCTTTCTTTCAGCAGAAGCGCAGCAAGTGGTAGATGAGAGACCCAAAGCCCTGCCTGTGTTAGGGGAGCAACCAAACTCCAATAATGACATAAATGAGTCAGTGTTCATCTGGGGAATCTCAGACAAAGCAGCCCAGAGGAAAACCATCCCTGTCGATGAAGGTTTGTTTCTACTGCAACAGGAGGAGCAGCAGGAACCCGAACCCCTGCACAGACTGGGAAGAGGAAGGGGGAAACTAAAGCCACAACGTGTGAGTAGCATTTTATGATTTTTTCCCCCTGTAACCATGGTAGGAACGAACACTGAGTAGGGGGCTTGACTGTGTGTGAATGTGTGTGTGTGTGTGTGTGTGTGTGTGTGTGTGTGTAGCGATTATTGGGGGGAAGAGGAGGCATTACATTTAACAAGTGCAACTGAGACCTGCCTTCTTTTTTGCAAAGAAGATGCACACAGACACACTAGAACACACACACACAAGCATGCACACACACACACACACACACACACACACACACACACACACAAACACCATTATGCACTTGCAATCTTCCCTATGCTTTTTAATAAGTAGAACGGAAAGGAATCTTTTCTTTTCATCTTTTTTGCTTGGGGAAATGTGTTGCCTGACAAAAAGACACCCAGTTTTAGCTTTCCAGGGAGAAGGAAATGCATCCTTTTTATCTTGCAAGTTTCTTTTGCAGATTTAAAGATCTCCATTCCTAATTTGTTTTCTTTTCTTCTTTGAGAGATAAGGTTTTCACTCAGATAACTATATAGGGGTGAAAAAAATGTCATCCCTTCAGATGTATTCATCTCTGCTTCTCCAATTTCATTGTTTCTTACTGACAATATCAAATCCAACATGGCTTAACCCCCTCCAATGTCGTCATTAAAGTTACACGAGCATGGCATGGACAGGACTTAAGGGCCTTTCACTGGACATGACCCAGTCCAATTCATACTTTTCTTTCCAAAGTAGGAAATCAATTGTTCTTTACATAGAGTTGTATAAAGTTTTTTTTGCTTGCTTTTAAGGCTCTAGTATTATAACACTAAAAAAGGGCACACTAACTCTAAAACTTAGACATCTAAGACAAGTAGCCTAATTCTAAAAACCATGTGGGATTGATGCCGACTACCCTGTATATGTAGGTATGGAATTGTCCACAGATAAATGTCAAATAGCTTTTAAAGTGATGGGTACTGTAGCATAGTCATTTATTTTAGTGCTAAAAATTGTGCTATGTCCTGTCCTGAGCTGACTTGCCTGTTGGTACATGGTCCTATTGGCACATGGTCCACAAGATGACTGTTGCTAATTCCCTTTCTCTCTTTTTCTCCTTCCCTCTCTCCCAATCTTCCTTCTTTATTTCCTTTTTCCTTCCTTTTTTCTTCCCTTCCCTTCTTTTTTCCCTTCCCTTTCCTTTCTTTTCCTTCTTCCCTTCCCTTCCTTTCCTTTTCTTCCCTTTTTCTTTCTTCCATCTTTGATTTTCCCTTCCTTCTTCCCTCCCTCCCTCTGTGTGTCTGTCTCTCTTTGTCTCTGTCTGTCTGTCTGTCTCTCTGTCTCTCTCACTCCCTCCTCCTATCCTCTTTCACTAAGATTTAGCATTGCAAGTCTTAGTTTTAAGTGTTTAAACTTGGGTTTATTCGAGCATCTGTAGTAACTTCCTTCCCTCCAGAGAAGAAAGAAGGAAGAGAGCCAAGGAAGGCTGATGGCTTAACCAGAATGCTGCCTTTGCACAGTTTTGGATAATTAAGTGTGTGGCATTTGATAAAACATGATTTTTCAATACTGTGCCTCAACTAAACTATGATAGTCAGCAGAGTATCCAGAGACCAAGGACCTGAATAGAAATTCATTGAATCACAGACTTAGATTTGCAAGGAAACCTTAGAAACCATTATTTTACAGAATAAGCAAATGATACTGAGAGAGTTCAAGGGCTTACCTGGAGTTACATAGCTAATATGTGTCTGAGGAAGAATTTGAACTCAGGCCTTCTTGATTCCAACCCAGGGCTCTATCCACTGGAGGATCAGTTGTACCACTCACCAAGTTGCCATCATGATTTTGCAGTGAAAAACAAGATGGGACATCTCCCTCCTGGAGAACTTTTCCCACTTTAAGGACATAAAGAATCTTGGAAGGAAGTGAGAGCAAGAGAGAAGGGATTAAGAATTTTAATCATTCTCTTAAGCCAGCCCAGGAGTACCATAATGTATGCTTCCATGAAATAAATCTGTACATTTTCTTTATTATCAACCTCAATCTCAGCCAAATCCAACCCCAGTCAAATTTGCAGCTCCCAACTTTCCAGCCCATGCAGGGGTTGGAGAGGAAGGCAGCAAAGGTGGAAATGAGAAACATAAGTCCTGTTTTACTATACCCATTGATATTGAGCAAGTTTCAGACACAAAGTATTACCTCAGAGCCCTGAGGAAATGGATAAAGATAAGGTGATTTTGGTCATAGTCCCTCTGCTTGCTCTGGGACATCAGAAAACATAAATCTTCAAAACATCTCCCTGGGATGACTTCCTATTTAGTCTCAGAGTGTAATAGTTTAGAAGGGCTCAGTGACATCATCTTCTGTACTAGGCTGTGTATTTCTCCCAAACACACATTTATTAATCAGTGAAACCTATGACAGCAGACTTAGAACTGAAGGACCTTTGTTTAAGAATCCTAGAGGAATGCTGACTTTTCCAAGGATACCCAAAAGGTAAGTGGGCCATCCTAGATTTGAGTTCAGGTTATTATATAGTGGCTCATTCAACCAAATAGCTGTGTCTCTGATTGTTTTATTGATTCATTCATTCAAACAAATACACTTTAATTGCTCATTATTTGCAAAGCTTAGATTGTAATTCAAAAAAAGAAATGAAGAATGACCTCACTCAGCATATTTCTTTTCAGTCTATACCTTCCTGGAAGTGCCACTTTATCAAAATTTTGTTGTCATCTTGTCATTTTTTTGAGCCAAATCTCTGCTTGCATCCTAACATCATGGGAACCTATAGGCTTGCTTCACTTATAATGTGCTTTGTGCATAAAAATAATTCGATCCCTTCCTATCCTCATCCCAATTGCTATCCCAACCCAACCTCCACATGCTAGATAGTTCTTAACACATCTCTTCATCCCTGGGTCAGGCTATATGGGAAATGGGAGGGTTTATGGAGTTAGATTCTCTATCTGATCTATTTTAGGCACTTTTCAGACCCTTACTTAGCAGCAACATTAACTCTTCTTTTCCAAGAGACAGTAGCTGAATTCTTGACTGTGGCTGCCTAATAGAATGAATAGAAGTTTTTTGCCCTGAGAACAGGATACCTGGTCCTCATGGTAAAGCATAATTAACATCAGTGAGATATTAGGAAGAACTGGCTAGAGGGCTCATGAAAGACTTTGCCAAAGTAATTTGTGGACTTTCTCACCTTAAATTCATGTAGTTGTCTTTGGGATACTTCAATTTTGCTTGGTAGCAGAGAGTACTGACTAAATGACTTCTCCAAAGCTCTTTATTTTTTGTACGTTTTTGCAAGACAATGGGGTTAAGTGACTTGCCCAAGGCCACACAGCTAGGTAATTATTAAGTGTCTGAGGTCAGATTTGAACTCAGGTACTCCTGACTCCAGGGCTGGTGCTCTATCCACTGCACCACTTAGCTGCCTGTCCAAAGCTCTTTTAACCTGAGGGATTCTATGATTCTTTGCAATTTCCTTTTACTTGGTGTTATAAAAAGGTTCTTAGTCCATTCCTGAAATTATCTTGTACTTGGGCTAGGGAGATAAGAAGAGACTGGCCTCTGCGATTTTCATTGGTATTGGAAATTCTCAGAAGAGAAAATTCCCTCCACAAGTGCTAATCAGCACCTTCACTATAACTTATTGTCTTGGACAAATCCCAGAGCCCAGAGTGGTTAAGAGAGAGATACTTGCCCAGAGTCACAGAGTCAGAGGTAGAACTCAAATCTTCTGGATTCCAAAACCAGCTTCCTGACCACTGTTCATAGTGTCTCCACTTTATTCAATTGAACTATATTCTGTATGGTTTTTAAACATATCTATCTATCTATATTCCTGATAGCCTCTTGAGGATAGAAAAATTATTCATTTTTGGTTTTGGATCCTCACCTCCTTACATAGAGCCTGGCAGACGGTAAAATAAATGCTTTTTATACTATTTACTTCCTGTTGGATCATTAATGAACTGAAAACACAGAGACACACATTTTGGGGGATAGCAGTGTGGGAATTTATTTTGCTGTGCCATGCATGTCCATGATAAGAGTTTTCTTTTTCATTTTTTGGTTACTATTCAATGGATAGGAACACAGTAAGAGGTAAAGAACATAAAATGAATTATATATATAATATAAATACAAGTAATGACAATAATAGCTAACATTATTTAGCACTTGCCCTTATTGACCCAGAACTGTGCTTCTTAAATAAGAAATAAATTTATTTTACAAAATTTAAAAATTCAAAGTAGAATAAGAAAAAAAATCTTCTTGTTGATGAATGTTAAAATATTAATTAGAACATAAGCTTTTCATGCAAGTTAAGATTGAGAGGGGTTGATAATGAAAAGTTCCTGAAAAATGTCACAACCTTCCATGAACCCAGAAGTCTGGGTAAAAGGGAACAAAATAAACATTTCCAAATTTTCTTTATTTTTGATGTCTAAGATAAACTCTCCTCTTAATCCTTCTTTAGGTCCTCTCTTCTGCTTCTCTCTTATCACCACTAGTTATTTTTTTTTTAATTCTCTTTATCCTTCTTTTTCCTTTTCACTGCAGGCAATGAGCCTGTCTTAGAAAAGCTGCTTTAGCTTAGTTCTAACCCAGTTACCCCTTCTAAAAAAGATCTGTGAAGCACTGTCATGTTTGACAAAGTTTTCTCTAATTGAATGAAATGTTGACATCTGTCAAAAAGTATTCCCAATTTTCACAACACAGCAAGCAGAATGCCAAATTACGAATATGTGCTGAGGAGAGAGCTTTCTAAGTCATTTTATTTTCTTCCTTGAAAATGAACTGCTTTCCTCAGATCACTAGACTGAGGGAATGATTTTATTAACTAGCATAGGATTTTATAAATGCAAGATTACAGAATTTATTAAATACAAGTACAAAATGAGGGCCTCCAGTAACCTTGGTTTTGCAAATCTTGTCTTCTAGGTTTCTGAAATTAGAAACTCTTATTATTTTGAATTCCACTACTCCCATCTTTTTTCCTACTACATTATGGGGAACCTACAATGATTTTGGAAGAAATACATTATAATCTTTCAAAAGATCTGTGATTTCACTGGTATGGATTCTAAAGGAAACCACAAATCCTCCCTACCCTATTGGGAAAACCTCATGAGTTGTCATTGTCAAAATAATTAATTTGTCACCTTTTGATCAGTCTTTTGGTGAACAGCCCCTCTCATTTTATCTAGGCTGATTCTAAAATATACCCATAGTTAGAGGTTTGTTGAAGTAAGTGACAAAAGTTGGTTGTTAAAATTTCAGTTTGAACATTATTTATACACTGGAAACTGGCAAAAAGTACAAATTGGGACTTGATTTACTGTTTTGTTGATTGTATCTAGATTTTAGAAATGAATGGGTGGAAAATAATAATAACAGGCTGATTTTAAAAAAATCATAGATACATATTTTTAGAGATGGTTATTAAACCTTTACTAGCATATCCCTTGCATAGTCTACCCTTTGATCAATACTCAGGCTTATAAGAGCTAGAATGGACCTTAGAGATAATATTATTATCTCTAATTTGTTTCATTACATCTACTATGTGTCAAACATTGTCCTAAGCACTTTATAAATCTTTCATTTGATTCTTAGAACAACCCAGGTAGGGAGATACTATTATTATGCCAATCTTACAGATGAGGAAACTGAGGCAAACATAATCAAATAGGACACCCAGTTAATGAGTATCTGAAGCTGAATTTAATCTCAGGTCTTCCTGACACACTGTAAGACTATTTAGTATAAACTCTTTCTCTTTAGAGAAATGGAAACTGTGATCTAGGAGGAGGAAAATGATTAGCCCAAGGTTTTATAAATAGTATCATTGAAAGAATTTTAATTCCATTCCTGTGGTTCCAAATAAAGACTTTTTTTTCCAATGACTCCATTTTACATTGAATAGCTAAGTGGGACCAACTTTCACAGAGTACCAGCCTGGAGTCAGTAATGCTCATCTTCTTGAGTTCAAATCCAGTCTTAGATACTTCAAATGCAGATACTTAGACCCTGGACAAATTATTTAGCCTTATTTACCTCAGTTTTCTTATCTTTAAAATGGACTAGAGAAGAGAATTGCAAACCACTCTAGTATCTTTGCCAAGAAATCCCTAGATGGGGTCATGAAAAGTAAGATACAACCCAAATGACTGAACAACAAAACCACCTTCCATAGCATGATGGGCTTCTCTAATTCAGAATGCTCTTAAGAAAAAATCATAGTACAGTGGAAGGAACCCTGGATCTAGACCCAAACAATCTGTTTTTTAGTTCTTGACTGCTCCTTAATATTTGTGCAATCTTGGGCAAATCAAATAGATTTTATGGTCTCCATTTCCTCATTTATGAAATAGAAGGTTAATGTGAGATGAGCACTAAGGTCTCTTCCATCTCCAGGTGATGCAGTGGATAGAACACTAGACCAGGACCAAGAAGACTCAAAAGCTAAGAAGACTTTCTGGCTGTGTGACCCTGGTTAAGTCACTTAATGTCTATCTGCCTCAGTTTCTTCATCTATAAAGTAAATATAATAATAGTACTTCTCTCCAGAATTTTTGCAAGGATAATATGAGATAATATTTGTAAATGTTTTGTAATCTTTAAGACACTATATAAATGCTAAGTATTATAGCTTATAATGCCAAAATTGTGCATCATAGTTATCTGTGTATCTTCTTTCTCTGTTTAACTGTGAGTTCAGAGATTATGCCTCATCTATACTTCATGTTTCACAGAACTGAACTTGGGACTCTAAATATAGTCAATGGTGAATAAATGAATTTGTTGAATAAATGAATGTCAGAATTCTAAGTACCAAAGTTCCCCTAGGTATGGAGTGGATAGAGTGTTGAACTTGGAATCAGGAAGACTGGAGTGCAAATCCTTTAGATATTTACTGACTCTGTGATCATGAACAGTCTCTTAATCTCTGACTCAACTTTCACATTTACAAAAAAGGGGGGTTGGATTCAATGACCTTCAAGGCCCCTTAGGGCTCTGAATCTATGATCCAGTGAATCCTATGAATTACTAGCTTCTTCTTACAACTATCACTGTCATTCTCTGTCTGCTCCTCCCCCCCAAACTGCCCCCCCCAACTGCCATCAAAGAAGGTCTATGGAACTTGACAAGATAATGATAAAGTGAAAGTGACCCCTAGTGTGAAAATAATACTAGTCTAGATGCCTCCAAATGGAAAACAGCCAGCAGGACAAAAAAAACAAATTAGTATTCTTAGCTCTTATTTTTCTGATTTCCTTTTTCTAATGAGATTTTATTAAAGAGGTGACTTTTAAAATTGATAACACTGATCCATTATTTTATCTTTTGTTGAACAAAACTGTGTACATAGCACAGTCCTAGTACATAGTAGGTACTTAATAAATGTTTATTAATTGATTGACTTTACATTATTTTCTGATCTAATTCTGAAAAGATATGGATGAAGAATCTGAAGGTTAGAGGGCAATTAAGTGACTTGTCCCTGGCCACAAAATTAGTACTCATATCATAAGAGGCAGAAATCTTCTTATTCTAAATACAAAACTCTTTACACTCACTATACCATATTGCTCCTTATGGATTCTATATCTTAGGGATGTTGAAAGAGATAAATCAGAAAATTTCTGAGTTGAAAGAGACCTGTCTATCTCTTTCATGTCTGAAAAATAAATTCTTCTTATAGTATACACAACTAGTGATTCTCTAATTATAATTGTTCCCATGTTGTCTCCCACATTAAACTACAAGCTTCGTGAGGGAAGGAATTTGACTTCAGTTGTTTCCTCAGTTGTTGCAGTCATTGACAGTTTTCTTGATGTTTATCTAGTAACTGAACTAGGATGACTGCAGAAGAGAATGAGACTTGTCTCACTCAAGTCCAATTCATGCCCAAGTCAAGACTTCACCCTCATGATGTCATTGGTCCTCTTTGAAAAGATGAACATCAATCCCCAGTGATTGATAGAATGTCCAGTTATTCAGTACTTAATAAATGTCTGTTTTCTGTACTGGAATATAGCTTTTCCTTAAAGATCTCTCCTGAGAGAGAATTCATTACCCACCCAAAACAGCCAATTCTACTTTAGGATAGATAGGTGTTAACAGTAATTCTAAAGACATGCTATATGCCTGATAAATGACAAAGGATGTCCTTTTTAAAAAAATTATTTTATATTATCACAATAATCTTATTGTGAGAGTAATCAAAAACCCTCTCCCCCCCAAAAAGGATAAGAAACCTCAAGAATAGTGAGAGAGGAAAAAAAAGTGTACTTCAGTCTGTGTTCAGATTCCAACAGCTCTGTCTCTGAGATGAGTTGCCTTCCCCATCACAGCCACCAAAGAAGTTGCTTCACTATTTTTCCCACAGTTGCCATCACTAGCTGTATTTTCCCTGCACTCTATTCCTCCCTACTCTCATCTATTCCATTCTCACTCTCCTTTCATCCTGTCCCTGTCCAGAAGTGTGCTGTATCTGAGTACCCTCTCTTCTACTACCCATTCCCCCCTTCTCCCCCCCCCCCAGATCCTCTTTATCCCATACCTTTCCTCTTGTTTTTCTTTAGGATAAGATAGAATTCTATACCCTATTAAGTGTGTATATTATTTCCTCTCTGAGCCATTTTTTGATGAGAATGAAGACTCATTCATTCCCCCCTCAACTTCCCCATTTCCATTACATTGAAAAAGCTTTTTCTTGACTCTTTTGTGAAATATCTTAGCCCCTTCTTCCTCTCTCTTTTTCCCAGTACTTTCCTTTATCACGTATTGACTCCATTTTTTAAATATATTATACCATTATATTCACTTCCTTCCTGTGCCTTGTCTATATATGCTCCTTCTAACTGCTCTTATTAATGAGAAAGTTCATATGAGTTAACAGTATTTTCTTCCCATGCAGGAATAAAAGCAGTTCAACATCATTAAGTTCCTCATAATTTGTCCTTCTAGTCTACCCCCTCTATGTTTGCCTAAATCCTGTACTTGGAGATCAAATTTTGTGTTCAGCTCTGGTTGTTTCAATAGGAAAGTTTGAAAGTTCCCTGTTTCACTGAAAGTCCATATTTTCCCCTGAAATAGAATGCTCAGTTTTGCTGGGTAGTTGATTCTCAGTTGTAAACCAAGACCTTTTGCTTTCTAGAATATCATATTCCAAACCCTACAAGCCCTCATTGTAGATGCTGCTAGATCCTGTGTAATCCTGACTATACAGCTATGGCAGTTGAATTGTTTGTTTCTGGAAACTTTTAGCATTTTCTTTTTGACTTGGGAGTTTTGGAATTTGGATATAATATTCTTGGAAGTTTTTCTTTTGGAATCTCTTTCAGGAGGTGATTGGATGAATTCCCTCAATTTCTTTTTACCTTCTGTTTCTAGTATCTCAGGTCAATTTTGCTGCATTATTTCTTGAAAAATGAAGTCTAGGCTCTTTTTCTGGTCATGACTTTCAAGTAACTCAATAATTTTTAAATTATTTCTTCTGGATCTGTTTTGAAGGTCAGTTGTTTTTCTGATGAGATATTTCACATATTCTTCTAATTTTAGGTTTTTTTGGTATAGTTGTATTTCTTCCTTGAAGTCATCAGCTTCCTTTAGTTCCATTCTGCATTTTTTTTCAGAGAGCTTTTTATCTCCTTTTCCAGCTGATCAATTTTGCTATTTAGGGCATTCTCCTCATTGCCTTTTGTGTTGCTTTTTCCATTTGGCCTAAACTGATTTTTAACAGATTATTTTCTTTAGTATTTTTTGTATTTCTTTGAGCAAGTTGCTGACCTGGTTTTCATGATTTATCTGCATTGCTCTCATTTCTCTACCCAATTTTTCCTCTACCTCCCTTAATTGCTTTTCAAAGTCTTTTTGTGTTCATCCATAGCCTGAGCCCATTTTCTATTTCTCCTGGAGGTTTTGGATACAGAAGCTGCAATTTTGTTGTTATCTGAGTATGTATTTTGATCCTCCATGGGACCAAAGGAATTTTCCATGGTCTGATTCTTTTTTTTTTCTGTTGTTTGCTCATTTCCTCAGCCTATGACAGATTTATTGTACTTCCAAGGCTTTGGACAACTGACAGGGATCTTAATTCTTCCAAGGTCTTATGAGAGGCTCTGACTGCTCTCTTGCCTGTGTTCAGTCCCTCCCCTCTCCCCTGGAGCTGTGAGGATGATTCCTGCTTGGCTATGGTGGTATGGGAGACCAAACTGCAACCTGGATCTGAGTGTGGACAAGCAACTGAGTCCTGCCCCAGGGACAGCAGAGAGATCTTTGCAGTGTCCTCTGAGCCCCTTATGATCTGTTTTGGAGAGATCTGGACATGCTGGTTGACTCTGCTGACTCCCACTGCAGGTTCTCAGCACAGGGCTGCTCTGAGGCCAGAGCTCCACTCCACACTCACTCTAGTGATAGAGTTCTCTCACCACCCCTTCCAGCTGTTCCTGATGATTAAACCTCTCTCTCTGCCATGGACCCAGGTGCCCAATCCAGCTGTGCTGTGCTGCAGCTACTGCTGCGGTTGTGCTGAGACTTTTTCCAACCCTCCTAGAGATCTTTTAAACTGTCTTGGACTGGTAAGTTGTAACACTCAGTCTTTCTGTGGGTTCTGTCCCTCTAGATTTTGGCCAGAATTGTAACTTGATGGCTTTTGGAGTTTGGGGGGAACAAGTTTCTGGGAATTTCTGCCTTCATGCCACCATCTTGGCTCTACAAAGGATGTCCTTCTTTACCACAGGACAGGAAATTAGAAGTGAACTCAGTTGGTGTAATTCAGATCAACAGCTCTAATCTAGGACTGACTTCATCATCTCTTGCTCTCCTAATTCTGATTGCTTGCTATATATGGGCTCTGAAGCAGCTCATATCATAGCCCTCAGTGGGACACTAATAACTCTGCAGCATTTTCACTCATCTCAGTGGTGACACAAAGGGAAAAAAGGTTTGCAAATGAAATCCTGTGTATAGCACAGGTATCATGTCTCCTGGCCTCTGAGAAACTTACCATTGCATTCAATCTGCCTCCTCTTACTTAGCCTTATATCACCATCTCTTATGAGCCAGATGGATCCAAAATACCTCAGCATCCTTGTTGTTTTCTGACCAGCCTCTAAAGTTGTTATTAGCAGAAGTTCAGTTTTAATTAGCTGGTCATGGCAGCCTTTGAGTCAAAGGAAATGTTCTGGAGGGATTTCAGCACCAGGGACCTTCTAATACCTCCATGTCCTATGTAGTCATCACCCCACACACTTCTTCCAACCTTTTCTTTTCACTATGCTGAAAGTACCCTTGATTTTAAGGATGATGAGTGTTCCTTCAACTGGCACAAGATCCTTTCCATCCCTTAAGAGGTGGTTTTGGGAACTGTTGTGGCCAAAATAATTTGTCATCTGGTAGCCAAATTTCTTGTGTGCAGCCTTTCCATAGTTCTCAGATACACAGTTAATTTCCAAACTTTTTCTCCAAAACCTTTTCAGTTTAGTGGGAACTGGGGAGGACTTGTGCTCCTCTAAAATAGCCTTTGAGAACTAGAGTCTGCCTCCATTCCATGATGATTTCTAAACAGTCCTTTTCTCAAAAAATTTCAATGGCTTTCCATTATCCTTAGGTTAAGAAATTCATTCTTCTTTTTGGCCTTTAAAATTCTTCATAGTTTGGTTCCAGCTCATTTTTCCATGCCAATAGACATTATTCCCCCTTATACATGCTATTCTTTAGCTAAATTGGTCTCTTTGCTGTTTCCAGCACCTGAAATTTCTTCTGCTGCTGCTTTTTTGACTATATGCAAGTTAGCTGCTATAACTGGAATTATCCCCATGATCTCTCCTCCCTCTTGAAGCCCCTTACTGCTTTACCCCTCAACTCATTTCAAGGCTCTACTTCCTTCCAGAGGTGTTTCTTAATTTCCCCAGTTGTTAGTGCCTCTCTCTCATCACTACATGTTTATTTTTGGACATATCTTGGCAATTAGGTGACTTAGTGGATAGAGTGCTGGACCTGCAGTCAGGGAGACTAATTTCCCTGAATTCAAATCCAGTCTCAGAAACTTTTTAATTGTGTGACCCTGAGCAAGTAACTTAACCCTGTTTACCTCAATTTCCTCATCTATAAAATGAACTGAGAAGGAATTGGCAAACTGCTCTAGAATCTTTAAGATTTGTTAGAAACATGGAACCAAATGCCTATAGACCCTGATTCAGATGTATGAATCTGGAAAAAACTTTCAAATGGGCTCACAAAGTTAAGGACATGCCTGAAAAACAATTGAACGACAAATGTGTATACTTATGTGTGAAAATGTCATGTCTCCCTAATAAACTGTAAGATCTTTGAGGACAGGGACATCTTATTTTTTTCATTCATATTCATGATGTAGTGAATAGAGAGCTAGCTTCACAGTTAAGAAGACCATTTTTTATATACACACTGTCTTGGACAAGTTATTTAAATATTCAGTACTCTAGATACCTCTAATACTCTAAGTTACAAAGTATACGCCAACTTGAAATGACAGAGGGAGTTAATCACATGTTCAGATCCTAATCAGGTCTCTATTCCTATCCCTATTTCCAGTGTCTAGCACAGAACTGGACATGTGGATGCTTGGTAATGACTATTGATTTATGGAGCAGCTAGGTGGCACAGTGGTTAAAAGATTGGTTCTGGAGTGAGAAAGAACTCCAAATCCAGCCACAGACACTACTAGTAGACCCTGGGCTTCTTTGTCAGTGCCCTGTTCTGTAAAATGGGCTCAATAATAGTATCTACCTTCCAGGATTGTTGTAATGATTTCTGTAAAGTACTTTGAAAAACTTTAAGTGCTATACAAGTTCTATTAATATTATTATTGTTACTCTGATTGATTGTATAGCAAGATCTAACTGAGATTGAGGAATGTAAGATTATAGGGCAGGATCTGGGGATTGTCCCCAATAGATGGGGCTTGTTTTCCTACAATCTTTGGGAATGATTTGTGCTTGTTCCTTTGACCCTGGAAAGTTTCATTCCAAAGATGCATCTCCCTCATTAGATTTTATGCATCCCTTCTGCAACAATTCAGGGAATTTGCAATTCCAGCTGTGCACTCTGGATTAGTTTCATCTCCACATAAAGCACACTGGAAGTTTACTGGTATGTGGAGGAGGGGCTCATTCTGCAGGCTACAATTTCCTTTTGTAGAAGATGTCATTTAATCTAGAAGGGAAGGAGTGGAGCTGGTGATTTGGTGGTAAGGAGACAGTGTTGGAACAGTTCCACAGTGTTACTGCTGAGTTGTATCTCAGGAAGCTGCAACATGGGAACAAATGCCTACAGACCCTGATTCAGATCCATGAATCAGTGTGTGGTTAGGCCTGAGCCTTCTGGGTTTACCTGGGAGTGGCATTCAACATTTGGGCTCTAACTTGAAGTGGGCATCTCAGAAATGAGAGTGACAGAAAATCCAGTCTGTCCTTGTTGCCTCTGAAACAGATTGTGACAGTCTGACCATCTTTAGAAAAGCTGTCCCTTCTCTTTCAGGGTAAGAAAATGGACAGAAAAAGAAAATCCCCAATCCCAGAAATTGACAAGATGCCATCTGAATGTTGGTGGAATTCATTATTAAGACATTAGTTTAACTGCCTCTCAATCTGCTCATATTTTCCCTCTTCCCAAGAAAAGAGGGAATCTTTCCAATTTTCCCCATCAAATGCCAGCCTGCTCAATTGGCACTTCTCTCTCAACTTCGAAACAGAATGGTCCCTAATAATGAAAACAAATCTGTTATTGGCAAAGCAGAAACCTTGGTCTGTTTTTTGAAGAATTCAATTGAAAAGGGAGATTCAGAAAGTGAAAGCCACTCATAGACTGAGAGATCAGAGAGCAAAGCCCAAATCTCCTTTTTCAGAGAGTCCCCATATCAAATCCTTTCAAAGTGAATATACTTGATCCTAAAGAACTATTTCAAAGTATATAGGTAATCTTCCCTGCCCACCACAACATACAAGGCATGGGATGAGCTTTTTTTCATGGAGGAGTTTGTTATTGGCAAGTAGAGTCAATATTCATAATTTAATCGGGGGAAATGTTCATTTATACTCATAACTGTCAGATCATCAAGAATGATGAAAGACTCATTAGTCTGGAGCACAGGTTTGTAAAGGATCTCTTAGGCAAAGCAATGAATTTAACGTGAAAAGAGGAAGAGGGGACTAGAACATTGAGTTCCAGTCCATTTTGTAATAAGACCTATCTGAAATAATATCTCTGCTTGCTTATCCTAATCCAGTAGACCTAGACTCTGAGGAAAGAGGCTACTCCTGGACCAGAGATGGATAGGAACAAGCCATATTTTTTATTTTCTTAGATACAAGCAGACCTAGATGAACTCAGTAAGACTAACCAGTGTAAATTTCAGAACAAAGTTCCAAAGATACTACTGGTTCTTAAGAACTATGTGATGATATTTCTTGAGGATCTCAGAGGATTATAACATTTAGCAATGTCAGCTAATATTTTTTTGTTGTTTCTTGTTTAGTCTTTTCTGTCCTGTTTGATTATCTATGACTCCATTTGAAATTTTCTTGGTAAAGAAAATGGAATGATTTGCAATTTCCTTCTTCAGCTCATTTTACAATGTGGAAACCAAGGTAAATAGGGTTAAGTGATTTGCCCAAGATCATACTGATAGTGTCCGAGGCTGAATTTGAACTCATGAAAATGAGTTTTCTCCACTCTTGGCACAGCTCTCTATCCACTTCACCCCATCCTGCCTTGCCCCTGACTATACAAGCCAGTACTAAGCCTGGAAATGATTCCAAGTGAGACAGTAAAAGAGAACAAATATGAATGCCATATATGGATTCTTTTTTTAGTTCTAACATGTACTCTTTGTGTGATCTTGGGCAAGTTTCTTTTCACCTTTTGGGGTTTCTACAATGTGCATCCCATCTGACTTACCAGTCTTATTTCAGAGTATTCCAGTACATGAATTCTCCACCCTGGCCAAATCTCCCTCTTTTGTGCTTTTGCAGAAGTTATTTTCTATGTGTGAGTTTTTCCAATATGCTCCCAGGTATAAAAGATCTCTACTTCTTGAAAATACTTTGTTATTTCTTTATTTGTGTGTATGCTAACCCCGTAAGGATTTATAATCCTAAAAAGCAGAGGCTGTTTTCATTCTTCATTATCTTCAGCTTCTAGTACAATAGCTTGTATACACTTAATAAATGTTTGTTGACCTGAGATTTCTCATCTTGGAAATGAAAGATAATTATGTCCTCTAAGCTTTTCAAGTATTAGGGGTTTGTCTCTTTTAACATTAAAAAAAAGAAACAAATCCAATTTGGCAAACCCCCATTTTACATATGTACAAAATAGTAAATTTCATTCCTCCTGCATATTTAGCTAAATAAAGATCAAATTGGCAACTTAGAAGGAATCATAGACCTCTTGTAATAAACTCATGGCCTGCTGGTTGTCTTCAGTCCACCAGTTGGAAGCTATAGGTTAGGTATTCAGTTAGTTAGTTCAGCCCCCTGCCTGACCTATTTTTATCCCTTGGGTTTTCACTGGCACACCTTCCTTTTATTGTATTCTTCTTCATAATTGCAACAATAATATTTATACTGTTATGTACTGAGACCAGACACCCTGAGCTACAAATTAATAATCCTTCACTAAGCTCCCTCAGGGTACCAGGTGCTGCTGCTACAATGGAGAGGTACTTTGTAAATACACAGGCATAAGTGATCACATTTCTTTTTCTCATCTGCAAGCATATTTTCACGTGAACTTTCCAGTATATTTGCATAATCAGCTGTTCTAAGGAATAATTGATCTTACTCATAATGAAACTGCCTTCAATATAGAACATAGGGGTAAATCATCCCCTCCTACCTTGTTCTCTCCCTCCCACAATGCCCTCAAGAAAAAGAGGTGAATTCTACAATATTCACTTCCACAATACAAAGGACCTCCACCTAAGCCTCATACTAGTAGAATTACAGAATCACCAAAGACACCACTCCTTCCATTCACAGAATGTTGACCTGGAAGGTCAATATGATGAGAGTGTATATGGTAGACTTCCACAAATATTTTTAAGGTCCTACTATGTTTAAATCACCATGAGAGCTCCTGGGGGAAATACTAGTAGATAAGGTAGAGTTCTTGTCATTTGTTTTTGTTTTCTTGTAAGGCAATCAGGGTTAAATGACTTGCATGAGGTCATGGAGGTGACCTTAGCAGGCAGTGTTCAGAAGGAACATTAAAGAACTTCTAGCAGTATGGTGACCCAACTATATATAAAAAAGAATGTCTGACAGCAAGGAGAATGGTTGATTAATGGGAAGTTCTTTGAGATTTTACTATAAGAACCTAGGGAGGATATAAAGAATGAGCTAGGCTGATGATTTCACTGTTAGAATTCCTCTCTGATGAGGCATCATCTACCAAGATAAGTTGACACCTTCTCTGCAACTTGTAGTCAATCTCCTTTGGGTCATGGAACCCTTTGGCAATCTTGTTATGCTTATGGGACACCTTCTCATAATAAAGTCTTTATATAATTGAAGGAAATGTTTGACTTCTCTTAAAATTAAGTGAATATATACATACATACATATACACATATCTTTACATATATCAAAATATATATATATAATATATATATATATATACATACACACACATATATGTATAGATATTTATGTATCTTGAGCACTGAACAGAGTCAGTATGTCAGGGGAAGCACTTCACTTGAGGTCTTCCTGATTCCAAGGTCATCTCTTTATCCTTTATGGCATACTTTTGTTTTTGTTGCTGTTTAGTTATTTCAATCTTGTCTCTTTGTTAACTCACTTGGAGTTTTCTTGGCAAAGATACTGGAGTAGTCTGCCTTTTCCTTCTCTGGTTCATTTTACAGATTAGGAAACTGACTCAAACAGGATTAAGGGACTTGCTCAGTGTCCACAACTAGTAGGTGTAGGAGGCTGAATAGAAACTCAGGTCTTCCTGACTCCAGATTCAATTCTCTACCCATTTTAAAGATGAAGAAAGTGAGATTTAAAAAAAAAAGTTCTGATAAAGATGGTCTGTAGACTATAAAGTAATCATAGTGGGAACAGAGGAGACAAATGCAAGAGATATTGCAGAAGTATAATTGACACAATGTTATAACTCACAGAATATAAGAAAATAAAAGAGTGGAGCGTTGAAGAGAACAATGTGATTTGAAATGTGGGAGACTGTGAATGCTGACAGAAAGGTAAGTAATTAAAGGGATTTGGTATAGACAACTTTTAAAGAAGTTTGGTCTCTAAGGGGAGCATAAAAATGGTATAATAAGTGAATAGAATAGAATTGACAAGAAATTGTTGTTTTTTTCCTACCTCTCCCCCCACCTTTTTTTCTTGAGATTTGAGATCCAATCATGTTTTAAAACCGATTGAATTTGTCATTGAATAAGAAAGGAAGAAGATAAATGATAGAGAGGGTATACTTGCTGGAACAAGGTATAGAGGAGATTAGAGAGATGGGATTAAGAGAAAAGGCATAGAGACTGGTATTAGCAAATAGTAGAGATGCAATTCATTTGAGAAAAAAAACGATGCCAGTGATGATGCTGAAAAGTTTGAGGACTAGAAGACAGTTGAAAGAAATTCTTTCAAATAACCCCAGCACTGCAAATGAATAGAAAGTTAGATCATATTAAGGAGTTTTGTAGGAGAGATATATTTGAAAACTTGAGAAGAGAAAAATATGTATTTTAGTCAATGAGCAAAATATGGATTCAATAAGAGTAGAATGTTATTGATTCTTTTAAAATGAAATCCTCCCTTAATACATTATACTCCACTTCCTCCCATTCCCCACTTTAATGGGAAAAGAAAGTCTAGAGATCAGAGAAGTACCAGGAGATATTTGGAACTCAGGGATAAAAAGAAACAAGGTGGGTAATTAGATCTAATTAGATAGTTGAATTTCTGCTTCTGTTTGCCTTAAAGTATGTCAAGAATGTGCTAATTGCCAATTAAAGGCTGCTGAGAAGATAATGTCCACTCACTCAAGAAAAGGCAGGAAGTTCACCAGAAATAAATTAAGCCTTCCTTTAGGAGGGCCTCATGGGACTAAACCCCTCCAAGGACAGAGAACAGGAATTAGAAAAATAGCATTTTTTTTCTCAGCAGATAACTGGAAGGTTAGGTAAAGACATACCAAAAAGGAATAAAAAAAGAATTTTCTTTCAATCAATTATGAGGGACAAGGAACCCCTCCTTGTAATTTGTAATGTCCTTCAGAAAGAATACTTTGTGATTCTGTCATTATCAAATAAGAGTAAGTTAGTCTTCATACTAGAGAAAAAAATAAATTTTCTGGAGGAACACAGCTCTACTCTATTAGCTATCAGGCAAAATGAAATGTTCCTTGAAAAATTGGAAGGAGTGTTTAAAGAATGTAACTAAGATGAAAATAATCACAGAAAATAGTTTTCCATGTGGACTTAAAATATTCCAGCAATCTCACTCACTTGGCTATATATTCCTACACACATACACACACACACACACACACACACACCTATAACTGTACACAAACATACTACTTCATGAATAACTCATGAATATAGAATTGAGTCAAAGGCTTTATAATGGTCAACAAGTAATATTATTTTAATTGTACTTTGGAATGGCTTTTTCAATAATTACTGAATTGAGTAAATTGCTCATCTCCTAGTATTATTGACACATTTTATTTTTTGCTCTTCAGTTAGTATGTCATTCTCTTGTGTTTAAAGATATTTTAAAAAGTGATGCTAGGGGCCACTAGGTGGTACAGGGGATAGAGTTCCCGCCCTGGAGTCAGGAGGACCTGAGTTCAAATTCGGCTTGAGACATTTAAGAATTACTTTGTTATGTGATCTTGGGAGAGTCACTTTCATTACCTTGTAAAGCCCCCCTCCACCAAAAAAAAGAAAATGATGCTAGTTGTGATTGTTTTATTTAAAACACAGACACACAATTAGCTCATATTTGGAGGAGTCATTTGTGTTCTCATCTTTTTATAGTAGATGGGACAAAAATAATTACAGAAAATGTAAAAAAATCAATATACAAAGAAAATTAAGAAAAAATTGATGCCTTCTGGTAAGAAAAAAATATTTTTAGGCTTGCATATGAGGAAAAGCTGGTAAAATGTTCTGTTTATATCAAATGAGTAAAATATATGTAATCTATAAACCTTGAAATGCTAAATAAATTTTAATGATTATCATTACTAAAAATAGTTCTAGCAGCAATTTATAGACCATAATGAAGCCACTGTGAAATATTTGAGCCAAAAATTTTTATTTTATTTGGTCCTATTGATTTCCACTTTTGCATAAAGCTCATGTTTTAATCATCAACCTTGACTTAACTATTTTACAATCTTGCACAGTGTGTAAGCTTTCTGTTTTGCCTTTTATGAACATATAGATGATCAGTAGTTTTTCCATATCCATTTCTTTATTCTCTCTCTTCCTCTTCCTCCCTTTAATGCCTTTAATGTCCCTCCCACAGTTCATTGCTTCCTCTCTTCTTTCTTTTTGTATCTCTATCTCTATTACTGCCACTATCTTTGTGTCTCTTTCTCTATCTCTATTGCTCCCTCTCTCTCTCTCTCTCTCTCTTTCACTTTCTCTTTCTCTCTCTCTCTCACACACACACACAGATAAATGATGAATTTATGTCTATCTTCTTATCTATTTATCTATGTATAATAAATATTTGAGGGGTTTTTACACTGCTTTGACTGCTATATTTTCTGCTTTTAAAAATATATAGTGAGAGAATGAGTTTTCAATAATAATAATAATAATAATAATAATAATAATAATAATCTATACCATGTTATACTAATGTAATCTGAGACTTGAAGCTCATTGGCATAAGATTCTATTTATTGGTAGAGATTTGTCACTATAAATATAATAATTAGGAAAAACATTCTCTACAGCCGATTTTTCTTTTAAATCTGATACCAAAGATATAGAAGGAAATTATTTAAATATGTTAAAATCACACTGCCCAAATATAAGAAATAATCAATGATTTGAACATAAAAGGAGAAAGCAAAGCTACAAAAAGTTATATGAAAAATTATCCACATTACTAATATTAAAATAAATCAAAATTACAATATTTCTGAGTCTTCATATAGTCACAGATTAGCAGAGATGACAAAAAAAGAAAAAAAACAACTATTACTACTGAGAATCTTTATATATCACCTTATATGCTTTTCATATATTATCTCATTTGATTCTCATACCAGTCTTTGGCTACAATGAAGTAGATTATATATATATATATATATATATATATATATATATATATATATATATTTATATACACACACATATATATATATATATTTATATATATGTTCCCATTTTATAGATGAGGATCCTGAAGTTTAATAAGGTTTAAATGATTTGCCCAGAGAAATCTGGAGTGAGACATTGATGAGAATATTTTGAGATAGTATATAATTGGTATTGGAGAAGGGAGTTTGTTCTTTGGCAGTCAGGAATCAATACTCCCTGGAATTGGAAGGAAAAAATGTCTATGGTAGCTCATAATCCTTTGGGGAATGAGTCTAGACAATGTCAATGAGGTCCCCTGTGAAGGTAAGTGATTAATAATAGTAAGCATTTATGTATCACTCTTTTTTCAAATTGCTTAACATGTATTATTTCATTCATTAGAAGGTTCAATATTAATTCTCAAGGTTTTTGGCACAGTCCTCAACTGCTCAATTTGCCATATGGTTGTATGTTGTACTGTGGGTCAAAAGCTATTATATTCTAGAATTGAATTGGTAGCAAAACTATCACGGCTATGGCACTTGGAGCTTTGGGAAGCCCAGCAAAAGAGCAAGAGGTAGTTGGTGGCATAATGGATGAAGTTCCAGGCCTGTAGTAAGGAAGACTCATCTTCCTGAGTTCAAATCTGACTTTAGACTGCTTTGTGATCCTGGGCAAGTCACTAAACCTATTTGCCTCATGTTCCTCACCTGTAAAATGAACTGGAGAAGAAATTGGTAACCCCCTCTGGAATCTTAGTTACAAAAATCTCAAATGGGGTCACAAAGAGTAGAACATAATTGAAATGACTGAACAAGAAAAAGTGTGTTCTAGTCTTAATCCTTTAAAACATGGTCTAACCATGCTGTGTTTATGGTGTAGATGATGTGAGGTAAAGGAATTCATTAGGCTAATTCATAGTCCTAGTCCTAAAATAAAAAATTTGAACTAAGTATTGAAATCACTATAGAATTTGGGAGATGAAATTAGAAGTCTAAAAATCTGGTAATGAGGATAGGGAAAGTACAATATAAATGGCCTTCATCGAAGAAAGATTATTAAAGGATGATGCTAAAGGACTGTTCTAGATTCATAGAAAGGATATTTATTCCCTGTGAGAATCCAGAGAATGTGAAAAGGAAGTTGCCTTAAAGTCAAGGGATGCTAAGACTGATCCAACTGGGTTGGTGATTCTAATGTGAGAAAAATAAAGGTCCCCTTAATATTCAGAAGGATTCATTGGAGTTTGAGTTTAGGGACAACCAATATGAAGTCAAATCTTTTCTGACTTTTCGTTGTTAAGATTTGTGGCATCCAAAGTATTGCATTTTCCCAGTTATGGGCAATTTTCAGTGTCTAAACAAACAACAAAAATCCAATTACAGAAAATAGGTCATTCAACATATGGAAGGCAGAAAGGAAAGGAAAGGCAGACAGTTCTTTGAATGGCCAATGGACAGGAACAAATTTGTAGCCAATTATTCACAAGAGAAAGACTTTTTTTTCCCTCCAGTGAATGAAGCTTCAGGGTATCACAGTGCTCAATGGGCAAAGTTATAGTAAGACAAAATGGTTTTTGAGAAAAAGTTTCCTAAACCCTACCTTCTCTCATTTGTTATTGTCTTTCCAAGTTATAGTAGATTTTCATCACTTTTATCAAAAACAATTTTCATACAATCTTAACTATTCCTACCAAAGAAACTTTTACTTAATCATCTTTATAGGGTCCACTACCATGTAGCTGATTTCTTTGGAGGAAGTTATTTTTATTCACTTGTTAAGCACTGTCTAAAACTGGCCTTGATTTTTTTCAGCATTTTATTTTTTTAAATTTTTTTAAATTAATATTTATTCTAATTTTGTACAAATGTTTTTTTACATTAATAAAATATTTTTCTTTAAGAGTAAATGAAATACCCCCTCCCCCCATAAATATAGACTTGCTTGAGTGATAAAGAAAGGGGAGAGGAAAAAAATTAAAATAAAAAAATAATAGTAATAATTGTAGGTATGGCTAGGTTGCACAATGGACGGAGCACCAGCCCTGGAGCCATGAGCACCTAAGCCCACATCAGGCCCCGTACACCCAACAATCACCCAGCTGTGTGACATGCAAGCCACCCGAACCCCACTGCCCTGCAAAAACCTAAAAAAAGGAAAAATAAGACCCAAAATAAAATAAAATAGTAATAATAGTAGGGGTGGTTGGGTGGCAGACAGAGCATTGGCCCTTGAGCCAGGAGCACCCGCGTCCAAATCTGGCCTCAGACACCCAACGATCACCCTACTATGCAGCCCCATGCAGGCTACCCAGCCCCATTTGCCCCGCACACCCCCCAAATAATAATAATAATAATAATAATAATAATAATAATAATAATAAATGTGCTTGAGTCTTTGTTCCAACACCAGCAACTCTGTAGCAGGTGGATCACATTCTTTATAAGTCCATGGCAAAAGTTAGTTCCATATTTTTCCACTATTGCCATTGCTGATCACAACTCCCTCCTTTCATATTTCTCCACTACCATGTACTATATCTTCTCTCTCCTTTCACTCTGACTCTGCTGTAGGGTAGCTGAGTGGCGCAGCAGACAGATCCCCGGCTCTAGGTCCAAGAGGCTCTGAGCCCCCATACCACCCCTTAGGCCCAGCATCCATCTGGCCCTATTGTCTTGGACAGGCCTTCCAATCCCAGCCCCTTGCAAGAAGTAAAAAAGAAAATGTGGAAATGTGTTATATCTGAGCACTCTACCCCCATGGTCCATCCTCTCCTCCATCACTCACATCCCCCCTTCCCCCATTCCCCCCCTCCTTCTTATTCCACATGTCTATACCCCATTGAGTATATATGCTGTTTTCTCTCCTAGCCACCTCTGATGAGAGCAAAGATTCCCTCATTCCTCCTTGCCTTCCCCCTTCCATATCATTGCAATAGCTCATTATAATAAAGAAAAATCTTATTATATGAAATATCTTGGCCTATTCCCCCTCTCCTTTTTCTTTCTCCCATTATATTTCCCTTTTTTCTATTAACTCCATTTTTACACCATATGTTATCTTCAAATTTAGCTTTCTCCTGTGCTTCAACTAAAATAGCTCCCTCTACCTGCTCTATTGACTGAGAAGGTTCATATGAGTATTATCAGTGTCATTTTTCTATGCAGGAATACATGCAGTTCATCATCATTAAGTCCCTCATATTTTTCCCCCTCTCCTCCACTCTCTATGCTTCACCTGAGTCCTGTATCTGAAGATCAAACTTTCTCTTCAGCTTTGGCCATTCCCACAAGAACATTTGAAATTCCCCTGGTTCATTTAAAGTCCATCTTTTTCGCTGGAAGAGGACATTCAGCCTTGCTGGATAGTTGATTCTTGGCTACATTCTGAGCTCTTTTGCCTTCCAGTATATTATATTCCAAGCCCTACGAGCTTCCAATGTAGTTGCTGCTAAGTCCTGTGTGATCCTGACTGCAGCTCCACGATATTTGAACTGTGTCCTTCTGGCTGCTTGTAATATTTTCTCTTTGACTTGGGAGTTCTGGAATTTGGCTATAATATAATATTCCTAGGAGTTGGTTTTTTGGGACCTCTTTCTCGGGGGGATCAGTGAATTCTCTCCATTTCTATTTTGCCCTCTGCTTCTAGAATATCAGGGCAATTTTCCTGTAGCAATTCTTTGAAAATGATGTCAAGGCTCTTTTCCTGATCATGACTTTCAGGTATTCCAGTAATTTTTAAATTATCTTTCCTAAGTCTTTTTTCCATATCAGTTGTTTTTTTCAATGAGATATTTCATATTTTCTTCTAATTTTTCACTTTTTTGATTTTGAAGTATTGATTCCTGATTTCTGGTAAATTCATCAGTCTCTCTGATTCCTATTCTTTGTCTGAAGAATTTGTTCTCCTCAGAGAGTTTTCTTATCTCTTTTTCCATCTGGCCAATTTTGCTTTTTAAAGCCTTCTTCTCCTCAATAACTTTTTGAACTGTTTTATCCATTTGACCTAAGCTGGTATTTAGCATCCTATTTTCTTCAGCATTTTTTTGGATTTCCTTGACTAGGCTGCGGACTTCATTTTCATGTTTTTCCTGCATCTCTCTCCTTTCTTTTCCCAGTTTTTCCTTCTAACTCCTTCATCTAATTTCAAAGTCTTTTTGAGCTCTGTCATAGCCTGAACCCAATTTCTGTTTTTCTTGGAGTCTTTAGATGCAGGAGCTTGTGCTTCCTCATCTTCAGACTGAGTATTTTGCTCCTTCTTGGGCTCACATGCGAAATATTTCTCAATGGTATTCCTCTTTTTTCTCTGCTTGCTCATTTTCCCAGCCTAAGCCTATTTTGGGGGTGCTTCCTGTGCTTTTGGGACACTCCCACAAGGATCTCAGTGTGTGAGGCTCTGTCCTCCCTCCTGGTCTGTGAATGACCATATGTGCCCCCCTCTGCCTCGGAGCTGAGGTGGAGGGAGCCCCTGCTGTTCTGGAGGGGGCCCTAAGACTGTGATCAGGATCTGAATGTGTTCAGATCCCCAGAGTCCTTTTCCAGGGGTAGAGGACAGAGCTCTGCAGTCTCTCTTTTCACTCCCCTCCCTAGGTTCAATGGGCTCATGCCCTGGGGGCTCCTGCTTACCAGCTTGGCCTGCTTCTGTTCCTGGATCTGGGCTGCTGAAAGACCATCTTGCTGGCTGTGTGCCCTGAGGGCTGGGCTTCATGTGCTCGCTCTGGCAGAGGTCCCTCCTGTTCCCCCAATTTGTGCCCAGTGCTTCCCGGGGTGTAGGTCAGGAAATTCTCCTGCTGCTGTGAGCCACAGCTCCCAGTGCCCTGGGGCTGCCTCCGGGAGGCTGAAGTTCTTTCGCTCTGGCAGGCCACCCCTCTGGCGGGCTGCCCCTCCAACCCCTGGGAGCAGAGCCTTTCTGCTCTTTTCCAGGTTACCTTGAGTAGGAGAACTGCCTCACTGGGTCCCTCTGTGGGTTCTGTCTCTCAAAAATTTAGTTAGAGTCCTTAGCTTATGAGTTTTATGAGAGAATGCCTAAGACAGGATCAGTTCTTGTTGCCATATTGGCTCCACCCCGTCTTTCCTGGCCTTGATTTTTTAAAATGAAATTGTGACTCTTTTTTATGGGACGGTTGGGGAAAGAGATACTACATGTTATTTTAACTTGTTCTACAAATAAAATCTCAAATTTTTATATTGCTGCAGGATCAAAAATATCTTGACTTATCTATAATCATTTATTCAACAAATTTCAATTTAGTTCCTAATAAGACATTCAGTGTTAGCAAATATCCATTATTAAGGCTACAAGGATAAACATTAAACAGTTCCTGTCCTCAGGAGCTTACATCCTTCTGTAGAAGGTTGACAAGATGTACATATGTCAGTCATTATAAAAGCTATGAAAAATAAATACTGAATATTAATGTTGGAGAGAGTAAGAATACTAACTGGTAGGGGGAATCAGAAAAGGACTCCTATAATAGGTGATACCTGACCCAAGCCCTGAAGAAAACAAGCTATTTTAAGAGATGAAAATGATGAGGAAGTATATTCCAAGCATCAGGAGCAATTCATGCAAAGGCACAGAGGTAGAAGAATGTTAGATAAAGAATGGCAGTTGAGCCATTTTCAAGAAATGTCAAATGTATTAGGTAATAATGTGGAATGAGTGGAAATGTAGTAGAGGCAGTAGAGAGCTGAAAAGGATAAAATCACACTCTTAATCCCTCAAATTAATTTTTTTTTCAAAACATGTTTTCCTCACAGTGTTCTTGTGAAGTAGGATGTACAAGTATTTATTATTAACTCATTTTAGAGAGGGGAGAACTAGAGGCTCAGATAAGTTAAATCATTTGCCCAAGGTCACACAGTGAATAAAAAGCAGCAATGGAATTTGAACTGAAGTTCTTTCTAAGACTTAAATTCAGCATTCTTTGTGTATAGAGAGAGAGACAAAAGAATAAACTATCCCAAATCCCTTCAACTTTTGACTATGTGAGTCACAGAATTCAGAAGCAAAGGGAAGCCACAGTGACCAGGAACATTTTTCATCCTTTAAAGGAATATTATTCCAGTTACACAGTTATAGTTGGGAAAAGGACAAATTTAGTATCTGTTTCAATGTTTCCTCATACCCTAGGAAGGAAATAGACTTTGAACTAGGTTGGTTTTATCTTGAAAATGAACCACAATTTTATTGCAACCTACTATATTCCAACTTCATACTTCATCTCCTGAGCTTTATCATTTAAAAACTGTTCAACCCTTCCTGGTTTCCCCATTTGGGCTCAGGGAAGCTGTTTCCCCCAACTTTGTAGTCAGTCCTCATACAGGACTATAATTTAGTGTCACTTCATTCTTCACCACAGAAACTCCATGGCAATGAACCTTTTCAAAATTCAAAACTTTACACACAGACACAGACACAGACACAGACACACACACACACACACACACACACACACACACACAAACACACACACACACTTATTCTAAGGATATAGAGGACATGGCTGCTATTATATTGGATAAGAAGAATACAGAGAGGAAAGGCATATCAGACCTTATCTATTTTAACTTCTTGATTTGACCAATGGAGAAAATGAATTTCATAGAGGTTAAATGTCAGGTGTAACTAATTTTAAGTCAAATCTTTTCCAACTTTTCATAGTAGGATTTAGAACATACAAATTACTGCACATCTTTGCATCCATGGCCAACTCATGTATCCAAGGTCACAGTGGTAGTTTGCATTAATCAATGATTCCTTCATTGTATCATTTAATGACCTTCCTTAGTTGTCCTCATTCTTCCTCACCTGTCTAAAGGATTTGACACTGTTGATCAACTTTTCCTTCTAGATATTCTTTCGTTTGTGAGATTTGAACCTATGTCCTTTTCTGATGTAATAGTAGGGACTCTAATTAGAATCAGAATCAGGCAGAGAGCTACAGATATGTGTAGTTTGGAGGTACTGAGAGTGCTTCAACTCTTCAGCAGAATAGACACAGTGGAGATCAGCACCTAGTAAGCAAAAATCATTCATTCAAGATCAAATGGATGGGGGTGACTAGGTGGCGCAGTGGATAGAGCACCGGCCCTGGTGTCAGGAGTACCTGGGTTCAAATCCAGTCTCGGACACTTAATAATTACCTAGCTGTTTGGCCTTGGGTAAGCCACTTAACCCCATTTGCCTTGCAAAAACCTGAAAAAAAAAAGATCATATGAATGGCAAAATGATGGAGTAATTCTTATTATTATAACTCCTCCAGCCTAATAATTTTTTTTTTAGGATTTTGCAAGGCAAATGGGGTTAAGTGGCTTGCCCAAGGCCAAACAGCTAGGTAAGTATTAAGTGTCCGAGGTCGTATTTGAACCCAGGTACTCCTGACTCCAGGGCCGGTGCTCTATCCACTGTGCCACCTAGCCACCCCCTAATAATTTTTTTGAAAGATTTTATTTTGAAATTTACAATTTCCCCCCCAATCTTGTTTTCCTCCCCGCACCCCCCACAGAAGGAAATTTGTTAGTCTTTACATTGTTTCCATGGTCTGCATTGATCTAAGCTGAATGTGAGAAAGAAATTTTTGCTGATCTTTGGAATTGAAGCCAAAGGAATAGGATCAGAAGATATGAATTTTGCAGAAACAAAAGACAGGGAACAAAATTGAAGAGGTGAACATTTAAAACTCCTATTCATTCTACACATCATATTCCATAGAACAACATACTATATTACAGTCAGTTCAAGTAAAGGTATAGGCATAGGATAATCTTTAATGGGTTCTCTTCAAAGTCTCTTCATGTCAGTGATATTTCCTTTTCTTTTTGTTTTTTTTTTTTAGTTTTTGCAAGGCAGTGGGATTAAGTAACTTGCCCAAGGTCACACAGCTAGGTAATTGTTAAGTGTCTGAGGTTGGATTTGAACTCAGGTCATCCTGACTCCAGGGCCGGTGCTCTATCCATTGCACCACCTAGCAGCCCCAGTGATATTTTCAATAACCCACATCTTAGAAGGAAAGGGAATGCAGGGGAGTGTAAAAGATTAGGGTATAGAACAGAAGATATGGGAGCCTAAAGCCAGATAAAGAGGAAGAAGGTTCCCTGCCTAAGGGAATGATTGCTAGAAAATTAGTTGTGGTCAGTTCTCTTCTCAAATGACGTTACTAATAATGGATGAAATTGTGTCCCAATCCCTCCAACTTGAGGAGACTGAAGAAAACTAACCTTGGGTCTATAGAAAATAAAAAATGCTAGCCTTATCAATGGAAGGAGAAAGAACCAAACAAGAGATAGGGAAAGAAGCTAGAAAATACAATAATTCAAAGATTAAAAAAGTCCAAGGAAGAAAGCATAGTTCCCAAACAGATATTCCAACACAGTGTCACAAAAAAGCAAAAGAAAAATAAATTACAACTTTTTAAGAGGTCATAACATATTGAACAATTTTATAATTTGAAACACCATCACCCAAAGCCAGTCTCCTGCCTCATGAATACTAGGAATTTTGTGGCTCTCTCTGGAGATCATAAGAGAACAATAAGAAATTTAAAATGGATCAAAAGATAAATGAAACTTTTAAAAGAAGATATAATGTTGAACAAAAAAATCCACATTGATCCTAGCATGGCTACTAGCTATTGTCCTATATCCCTTCTTGTCTTCATGACTCCATGAGAAACTCAGCCTCTACTTACTCTCCTTTTATTCTTTTCTAAATGCTCTCAAATATACCTTCTGAAATGAATTTAAATTTAACTAAAACTGCTCTTTCCAAATATATATATATATATATATATATATATATATATATATATATATATATACACACATATATGATATAAATGAGTGGGGTCCACTCAGTTCCTTTATTAAAACAAAAATATAACTAATTTAAATTTAACTAAAACTGCTCTTTCCAAAGTTAACAGTGATTTCTCCATTTTCATATCTCACATCTGCTCTTTACTTCTCATTTTTCTTAACCTCTCTAAAGCATTTGGTATTGTTGATCACCTCCTCCTAAATATTCTCTTCTTTGTGAGTTTTCATAACCCTCACTTTCCTGGTTCTCCACTATCTATATAATCTCTTCTCTCTCTCTTTTGCTGAATATTCATCCCTGTCACAATCACATACCCTGGTTGCTCTCTCAAGGCTCTCTACTGGGTTCTCTTTTTTCTTTTGTACTGTAACATTTCATTTTTTAACCTTATTGGTTTCCATGGGTTCAATTATCATCTTCAAACCTTCCATTCTTCCAAACCTTACTATAAATATTGAAATCCCCACCATCTCCTCATTTACCCAGGTTTGCAATCTCAGTGTCATACTTTATTCCCCTCTATCACTCACCTCATATAACCAAACAAATTCCAAATCTTATCATTTGTAGCTTTGCACTATCTCTGAAATATACCCCCTTTTCTCTATTCACATATCCAAGAATCTAGCTCATCTCTTGACTAGACTATTTCAAAAGTCTCTTTGATTAGTCTCATTGCCACAGATCCCTCCATGCTCTAGTTTAATCCATCCTTCACTCAGTTGACAAAATGAATTTTCTAAAGTAGAGTTCTAACCATGTCATATACATTCACTAGCATTTCCTCCTCAGACTTTAGTGGCTGCCTTACTACTTTCAGGATCAAATATGCAATCCCCTATTTGGCATTTTATCTCTTCACAAAATCTCCTCTTCCTCCAGTTGTGATCTTTTTTTACATTTCACCCTTTCAAGGCTTCACTAGGCCTTATCAGTCTTGTAGTTGTTCTTTACACAAGATGACCCACCATCCATTTCTGAACCTTCACAATTCCTATCTCTCATACTTGGAATGGTCTCCCTGTTTACCTCCATTCATATCTACCTTCAGCTCAAATACCACCTCCTGCACATATTTTCCAGTTTCCTCAGTCATTAATAGTTCCTCTCTCAGATAATCTTCCATCTATTATGTTTTTATTTGTATATGCTTAGTAATTTATATGCTGTCTCTCCCTTGAATTTGTGAGTTCTGGGAAGTTAGTGGTTATGTTTGCCTTTCATTGTACACAAGATTAGCTTAGTGCCTGAATTATTTTCTAGACAGAGAAAGAGGAAAGAATATAAGCACAAGTTAGCAAGAAAAATGAAATTTTTTTTAGGTTTTGCTCTTGTTTTGTTTTTGTTTTTTTGCAAGGCAATGGGCTTAAGTGGCTTGCCCAAGGCCACATAGCTAGGTAATTATTAAGTGTCTGAGGAAGGATTTGAACTCAGGTACTTCTGAATCCAAGGTTGGTGCTCTAATCCACTGCACTGCCTAGCTGCCCCCCAAAATGAGATTTTAAAAAAAGATTTTGAATTAAGCCCATTTTCAGGAACATGTGGGGTGGGAGAGGGAGATGGTATATATTATTAACATGATGGGATCTTCTAAATAAAAACTACCTTCATGCTTTCAGTCTTGAGGTACTGGAGACCAGATCCTTAATGGGAATCCATTCTTAAATTAACATGTTATTATGCCTGGGCATATATACATATATATATGTGTGTGTGTGTGTGTATATATATGTATATATGTATATATATACATATATATACCTCACTTATTTCCTTTATTAAAGCAAAACAAAGGAATCACCATTTTAACTTAAGACAAATTCATTTCACAAAACTTCATTTGCTTCTGACCCATTGAGTTGGAAGAGCACCTTAGTCAAATTTGTGTATAGCCCCATGAAATTGCCTCTTTAATCTGAAGGGATAGATTTATGTTGAAAGAACATGAAATAAGCAATGGTTAAAATTGCCAAAGATGAATAGAAGTAAGCTGATCATTTCTACTTGAATGATCCCTCATCTTTCTCTTCTGTTCATATCCCTTCTATCCTTGAGAATCCTGCCTGTATAAGGACTTTTCTCCCACCTTTGCCTCTCCAGTCCCTGTCATATCTCCTTTCTCTGTACTGCTATTTGACTTATTATCTCTAATTTTCATTCAGATATTTAGTCATTTACTGCCTTATATTTTAGCCTGTTGGGAATTTGGCTGTGTTCTACATGCAGAATATGTTTTCCCTAATAAATATACCAGCCTCCACCTCCTCTGATACTGGATGGCTTTCTTGTTGTCTCTTTCTAGGTTAAATGTAGTCTGGGGTGTAGATAAGTTAAGAGATATTGCTAAAATTTCAGATATGTTTTCTCCTAATTGGTTTAGTCTAACTGGAGCTTATAGGGCTGTCTGTTCCCTTTTGTGTTTTTGCAATGAATGTACTGGCTGTGGAGAGATGGAGATTTGGGTTCAAATAATACCTCAGTCACTTACCAATTGTGTCTAGACAAATCACAAATCTGTTTCAGTTTCCTTATCTGTAAAATGAGCAAGTTGGATTCAGTGTTCTCTTTGGTATCTTACAGTTTTAAATCTATGGTACCCATTGATCTTATCATCACTCTCTAACCAAGAACTCATTGATTTGGCCAAATCATTATAATGAACATATGCTTTAATAGCAATTTCAAATAACATAGGGACATAAATATGTATTAAATACAAAGTAAAGTAAGTTACATTAGAATGTGTAGCAAAAAGGGGAAGTGGAATTAATCTCTTTCTCCCCATCCTCCTCTTTGTCATACTAAGAGGGAGAACTGAGCAGGGTGGCAGAGACTAGATAAATAAGGGGCAGATTTCTTGGGCAGTTTTCTAGAGAAGTAGGGTAAAGATGAACCTTGAGGATTAGACTCTCATAATATAACCAATTCTGGCCTGTTACCTGGCCCAACCTACTCCTCTCATTTGATTAGAATAGCATTTTGATTCTCTTTCTGAACATCTGTACCATCTCATATTTTCTGTACCAAGAGGACCACGTATCATTCCTAAATTCCCTTGTGGAATTAGCAAGAGAAACATGGGAACAGATGTAGTCACACTTCATCCTTCTCCTCCAACTAGCCCCATGACTTCTGTGTGAGAAGTTCCCCCTCCAAGTTTCCATGGCAACTTCTCTTAGAGGCAGTGTTCCACACAGTTAAGAACTATTTCATGAGTATATGTATCTTGCTTCTCTACCTAAACTATAAACTCCTAGAGGGCATGGATCTTGACATATTTCTTTTACCTTTCCCTTGGTGCTTAGCACAAGATGATCAATAAATATTATTGAAAGATGTGAGTCGTTTTGACATTGCAGGGACAATTTTTCACCACTTCTTTAACCTATTAATAATTCATCAAAATCAATGAAAAACCCTTAGATTAGATTATTGAACATTTATATAGCATTTAAAGGTTTTTAAAGCAGCTTGCAAGTATTATATTGTTAATTTTAGGATCTTTGTTATCTCATTCAAACCTCAGGTGTTTTGGACCTATTTGTTAGTTTGTTTTATTTTGTTTGCCTACCACACACCCATCAAATTGACTAAAATGACAGAAAAGGAAAATAACAAGGCTGGAAGGGATAACAGAAAACAGGCAAAAATAGTTTGTTTTAGGGGAAAGCATTCAATGAGGTTTTTTTTTTATACAAGACAATTGGATTAAGTGACTTGCCCAAATTCACACAGTGTCTGAGGTCAAATTTGAACTCAGGTTTTCCTGACTCCAGGGCTGGTGCTCTATCCACTGAGTTCTTTAGGGAAGCTTCTTTCTCCTATCTAATAGGCTTCTTCTCTACCTAATTTCAGGAATGAAAACTTCTCATGTTCAGAATGACCAAGATCCTGGAAGCTAGAAACTTGCACAACCTAGATAACTGGGCTCTATATGCCAATTCTGCCTATATTTGAGATGGGAAAAACTATGAGAACCCCCCACCCCAGAAAGCATCCCACTCTTCCCTATGAAATACCTCACCCTCTTAATCTTTCATGAACTACCATGATATTGGATATCCCCTAATACCTGCAGTGAAGATGAGCCAAGAGTTTCAGAACAGGTTGGTGAGATATAGTGTCAAATACTGGGAACAGTTTAAGTCTATCATGGACTCCCTCTTCATATCATGACCTAAGAACCATTATGTTCAAAGTTCCATGGCAATGTCCCCGGATTTAGTTTTTTCCACTCTTTATTCTGTTTTTGTGGTGTCAGATTCCAGTCCTGGTTCTCTGAGGTTAGCAGCTATCCTAGTTTGAAGGAATCAGCTTCAACTCTTATGATTTAAAATAGATGGACTCTCATAATTTTTAAAATGTCAATCATTACCTCAGTTTAGTAGTATCCATACTGACCTAGTATCCTTCCTTCTTCCACTTTTGTCCCAGTCTTGTCCTCCTGGGATTTCTTTAGTGTTTATGTTTAGCTATTTGTCCTCCCCTTTAAAAGACTTGTTTTTATCATTGATTTGCCTGAATAAATCTCTGAGATTCAGCTTAAGTAACAGAAATTTAGCTCAACTAGAAGCCAACTTGTCAAAATCAAAATAAAATACTCAATTTTCTTACTTTGATGGAAATGTCATCTATACTTTGAGTTATGAATTCAAGATTTATAGTGTAGTATCTAAAAAGAAAACCCTTGACTTCCTGTTAAGATAAAGATGTGAAAGTTTGTAGGATAGAATATTTCTCTCATTTGTACCCTATCAACTATCTAAATGGCAGCAGGCAAAACAGTCACCAAGAAAACTGAAGAGAATCAGAAGTTACTCCAGACAATCCAAG
Source organism: Macrotis lagotis (assembly GCF_037893015.1). Classification (NCBI taxonomy): domain Eukaryota; kingdom Metazoa; phylum Chordata; class Mammalia; order Peramelemorphia; family Peramelidae; genus Macrotis; species Macrotis lagotis. The sequence continues at coordinate 176,746,469 of NC_133659.1, read as the reverse complement.
ATGGAAAGAAACAAAGGGAGGAGTAAAAGTTGCAGGTGACTAAAAAAAAGAGCTATACCAGGGAAACCAGCATGAATTGTGGTAACCAGGACCAAAAACCAATGAATTATCAGAAGAGAAGCTGGTGATAGAACTAGCTTCCACAGTTTCTGAGAGACAGGATAAAACTGTGTATTCATTGGATCACTGAGGGCCACAGCAGCAGATACCGCCAATTCAGTACCCTAGCTTATACTCAGAAACCATGCAAGAGTGCTAAGACCAACAGGATCTTCAGTATTCAATAGGGACCTAGCAAAGGCAACTTCAAACCTGACAATTGTGCTAGCAGGAAGATTAAGAGAAACAATCCAAAGTTTAAAAAAAAAAAGATTACATAACTTTGAAAAGATTTTGCACAAACAAAATCAACGCAATTAGATTTAGAAGGAAAAATGGTCAACTGGGAAAATATTTGTTTACAATTCCATGATAGGGGCAGCTAAGTGGTGCAGTGGATAGAGCACTGGCCCTGGAATCATGAGAACCTGAGTTCAAAGCCAGCCTCAGAAACACTTAAAAATCATCTAGCTATGTGGCCTTGGACAAGTCATTTAACCCTTTTGGCTTGCAAAAATCCAAAAACAAAACAAAACAAAATTCTTTTATAAAGGTTAATGAATATGAATAGGCAGTTTTCAAAAGAAGAAAAAATCCAAATTATCAAGGGCCAAATGAAAAAATCCTCCAAACAGACAAATATAAAAGGAATTCAAATTAAGAGCATTCAAAATTCCAGTGAAAATGATTATCATTTGATGGGCTGTGGAGGGACAGACATTCTAACAAGCCATTGGTGGAGTTTTAAATTCATTCGACATTCTTTGAGTATCATTCAAAATCCTAAGTCTCTAGAAAGTGCAAACCCTTTGACTCATCAATCTCCTTATTAGACATCTACCTATAAGTGTTCAAAGATGGAGGGCAAAGACTTATAGGTATAAAAAAATATTTATAGCAATACTTTTTGTTGTAGCAAAGAGTTGAAAAAAAAGTGAATATCTAGCAATTGGAAAATAAATGAACAAATCCAGCCTGTTTCCTCATTTGTAAAATAAGGGGATTGAATTAGATGGTCTTTTATGTCCCATATATAAATCTATGATCATAAGGTTTAATGTTCATCTACTTAAACCCATAACTGACCAAGAATTACTTCTATTATATATTAATGTTTTTATGATTTCCATTTAAGGGAATATGAACAGGAAGATATCAAAGCTCTCAAAAGTTACATTAAAAATTATCTGAGTCACTAGTAATTAGAGAAATGCAATTAAAACCACTCTGAGGTACCACCACACACTCATCAAATTGGCTAAAATGACAGAAAAGGAAAATAACAACGCTGGAAGGGATGACAGAAAATAGGCACATTAATGCTTGGTGGAGCTTTGAAGTAGCCCAACCACTTTGGAGAACAATTTGGAACTATGTTCAAAGGGCTATGAAACTGCACACCTTTTGAACCAGCAAAACCATTATGAGGGCTATGCCTTAAAGAGATGAAAGGAAAGGAAAAGGATCCACATATAAAAAATATTTATAGCAGCTATTTTCATGGTAGTAAAAAATTGGAAATTGAGGAGATGTCCACCAACTGGAGAATGGCTGAACAAGTTAGGTATATGAATGTGATAGAATACTTTTATTCTTCAAGGATAACATAAAGGGTGAAGGAGATAATAAAAAAAATGGGCAGTCAAATAAACTGATGCAGAGTGAAGTGAACACTTTATACAGTAACAGTAATATTGTAAAGAAAATTAACTATGTAATACATAGTAACTAATCAATTCAGTGATTTAATATAACTCCAAAGGATTATGTAAAAGGTAATTATGTAAAAGAACTCATGATGTAAAATGCTATCCACCTTTAGATAGATCATTAATGGACCCTGAGTGTAAATTGAAGCATATTTTTTTGCTCCCCTCCCAAGAACATGGCTTATTCTCTTTATGTGTAAAATGATTATCATATTTCTTTTCTTTTCAATGTATGGAGGAGAGGATGGAGAAAGAGAATTTGGAACTGAAAATTTTAAAAATTAAATTAAAAAACCTCTTCATTGCTGGAGGAAGCTAGGTGGCATAGTGAATAGAGCATTTGACCTGGAGTCAAGATACCTGGAATTAAGATCCTGATTCAGAAACCTACTAGTTGTGTGATCCTGGACAATCTCAGTTTCCTCAACCGTAAAATAGGGGTATAGTACTCACCTCTTAGGGTTGTTGTTAGATTAAATGAGATAAGATTTGTAAAGTACTTTGTAAATCTTAAAGAGCTACACAAATGTTGGCTGCTATTATTAGTGATATGGTATATATTACCTTCTAAGACAGTCTATTCCACTTTTTGATAGCTACAATTAGAAAGTATTTCCTTACTTGAAATCTAAATTTGTCTCTCTTACAACTTAAGCTAATCATTGCTATTAATTTTGTCCCTTGAACCTAGCAGAATACATTCCCACTAAGGCCAGCTAAGTGACTCATTAGATGGAACCTTGGAGTCAGAAGCACTTGAGTTCAAATCTGGCTTTGTATACTTATTAGTTGTTTGACTCTGGACAGTCACTTAATCCTAATTGCTTTCCAAAACCAACCTAATAAAAGGAGCATACATTTAACCACACTTCCAAAAGATAATTTTTCAAATATTTGATGATGGTTATCATCCCTCCTTCAACCCCCATTATCTGGCTAAATTCCAAGCATCTTCTATAGGTCCTCAAGTCTCTTTACCCTCCTGATATGCCCTCCTGATTCCCTTCCTCTGAATGTTCTTCAGAATAATAATCCAGATATGGACTGACACAGGAGATCAGATGTTCAACTTTCCTAGTTTTTCCCCTACTTCCTCTAAGGGGGAGCAGCATGAGGACTCCATTAGAAAGTAAAGGACTTGGGTTTTTGTAGTGCCATTGGTGTGTTTTGCCTTGGCCATGTGTTCTTCAACTGTGTATCTCTATTCTAAGTTCATGCTCACCCTTCCCACTGACACCATGCATAGCTGCCCTGATTTATGGAAAATGATTCCTCATTATAGTTATTTACACCATTCCACTTCAGCAAATGCCTTTCCTTTGAGAAGCTCTGTTCCTCTGACTATGTATTAAAGGTATTGATCTCAAAGCTACAATTTTTAGGAGTTCAGATTCATGGAATACCTTGAACCTGGGTAGGTTCTCTGGAGTGAAAACCAGTCTCTGACTATAAATCCCGAGGAGTGGGTGATTGGTATCTCACAGGAGTACTATTTGACAAAATCATCTGTGTAGCAAAATATTTTCAAACAATGGTCTACTTGCATAGTCATTAATGGTCATCATCAAATAAATACAAAAGAATTTCAGGACAACAAAATATTTAGACAGTATAGTTGAATTAGAATATTTAAATGAATTAGAACATTTGTGTTGAATTAAGTAGGAGAGAAGCAACCACTTCAGAAAAACAGAATTGTTGAAAGAGCACTGCATTTCAAGTCAGAGGAGCTAGGTTCATATCCTGATTCTGAATGATGTTGAGCAAGTCATTTCTTCTCTGTGGGTATCATTTTCCTCATTGATAATAGAAGCAGATTAGATTTAGTGACCTTTAAAGTCCACTCCTAAATACATAATCTTATGTTCTTTCCTTGAACTCTTTTTTTAAAAAGTTCTCTTTCAGATAGATTTCATAATTATAAGTTCCAAAAAGAGAAAGAAATTGGGGTGCAGTTCCAAGCTTGGTTCAAAATTTCCTGTGTGAAATATGAATATCCTAGGAGTAATAAGAAACTGAGCAAGAGAATATCCAGTATCCCTACCGGGGGGGAAATGCCTTTTTAAATGTCTGTGGAGTAGTTATGGAGAAGTGGCAATGCTGTTCAAATCATTTGGTATGAATGTCAAAAAAGCCCACATACAACAGGGAGCCCTTCTGTGTGTTTGGTAGAGTAGAGTGGACAAGCAGAGGGAGGAGGTTGTCAGTCTGTCGCCTTCTCTAATTTTGGATTTGAGAAATGAAGCACTTTGGAGCCCAGTGCCTGCTGGAAGCTCTTGGTCAGTGACCACATTTGAATTTCTATCAGTGATCAAAAATATTTTCACAGCAAACATGCTAATTAACATCTGTAGCACTTGGCTCCCTCTCCTCAGTCCCCCGGGTAGGGTGGCATTTCACCAGCATCTTCCTCTCCATGTTGTGGGTCTATAGCAAAAAAAAAAAAAAAAGGCTCTAGTTTGACAGCCCCAGAATGAGCCCAAGCTCCCAGGTTTCTGCAGCCTGGTTTTGCAGCTGCCTTTTGGTAACAGGAAGCAGGTGAAATGACCCCCATTGGTGGAGAGGTAGTCTTGAATGGAAGGCTCTGTGCAGAATCCAAGCTGATAGACAGAATAGAGATATCTCATCCAGCTTCATCAGCACTACAAAATACAGTTGTACTTTGGTAACTTGCAATAATAGTTAGGAGAACCAGTCATATACATATGGCCATCGCCAACCAATAGTTGACAAAGGTTTTCAAGACCCACTTTAAGGGTGAGATGAGATTGTGTATGTGTATGTGTATGTAAATGTGAATATTGTTAAAATACTTTTCATAAAGTTCCAAAACAACTTTTCTAATCCTGAGATGGTGTAAGCAGAAGAATTTAAACTCCTTGAAGGCAGGCATTTTCTCATTTTTTGTCATTGTTCACCTGACTAGTATAGTGCCTGGCTCCTAATAGATACTTAATAAATACTTGTGGATTTGAATTCATTACAGTAGGCAAAAATAACCTGTCTGATGTCAGAAGAGTATAAGCTAAATGAGTAAGGTTTTACTGTCTTTCCTGGATATTTCCTCCACCTTTTCTCTCCACCCAGTACCTTATGAAAATAATGAGGTAAATGAAGATAATAATTCTTTTCTCCTCTCTTACTATAATTTTTTTGCTTACTCCAGGGGTCAAGGTAAGTGATTATTTCTGAGGTTGATTCATTTCCATTTCTTGGAAGGGATTTCTGAACCCATCCATCAAGTGGATATTCCAAATGGAAGATTAGGAGATCTTTTAGAAAGGAGTTTCTTTGAACAGGATTGTAGACATCTGGTATCATTCTGAATATAGGGCAAACAAGTAAGAAATGACTCATCTGCTAACACAGGGAGAAGATTTATCCCCTAACTTTTGTGAGGAACATATTTGCATGGATAAGATGAGGTGAGCTATGTTATTATTTGTTTTGAGAGATATTCCCCTAGTCCAGCAATGATTATACACCCTACCCAAAGCTGTATCAAGGGTAAAATTCTGAGAAGCAGCTTCTAGGTATTAATAATTACTTTATTAACTAGGCTAGCTAATAATCAATAAATTGATGGTCAATGGATTCTCTAGATGACCAAAGATAAAAAGTGAATCTCTGAAACACTGTATATCAGATGTTTTCCTTCTGATAGGGAACTCCCTGACAAGCAAAAATCAACCTTGATTGGTGGATATTTAATTTGTAGTTTGATTAAACAAGGGAAGAAGGTAAGGGAGGAAGGGTACAGCTGAAAATATGATCTGGTCATGGGTCATGATCCTCCTTTAACGGTCTGGACACCCTGATGAATTTTTTTCTGATTTTGGTTTTCCTGCATTAGGTTAAGTAACTTATTCTAGCGAATAAAAAAGCAGAAAATTAGAATTTGAATCCAGATCCTGTTCCTAAATTTTCTTTCTTTCCACTTAAAACCTGTCCCATTTATGTTTATCCACTTGGTTTGTACTTTTATGCATGTGTTTGCTTATATGTTGCCTTGTGAATTGGGAAAGAAACACTTTTTTGGAAAGACTGCAAGTTCCTTAAGGGTAGGAATTGTTATTATCTTTCAATGTATGCCAATTTCTTAGCACAAATTCCTTGCACATAGTAAACTTTTAATATGTGCTTATAAATTGATTGACAGAAAGACAAAAATTAAAATTTATGTCCTCATAGTGGTTAAACTCTATCAGGGAAACAACTGTACACATGAATTTAAAAAACATACATAAAATAAATACATGAAATTTGGGGAGAGGAGTCACTTAAAAACTAGGAAAATCAGAAGAGACTTCATGTACTTAAGCCAAACTTTTTATTTTTTTGGTGAGGCAGTTGGGGTTAAGTGACTTGCCTAGGGTTACACAGCTAGTAAGTGTCTGAGGCTTTGATTTGATTTGAACTCAGATCCTCTAGACTCTAGGGTCAGTGCTCTCCCCACAGCACAACCTAGCTGCCCCTTTAAGACAAGTTTTGAAAGAAACTCAAAATTCCTTTTTTTTTTTAATTTTGAAAGGGGTGATAACCTTTACAATTTTATTTTTTTCAATTAGCAAAAATGTATTTTCTCTCCATACTAAGGGGATTCCTTGTAACAAGTAAGTTTAGTTAACCAAGGCAAATTTCTTCTTTTACTGTGTTTGAAAAATGTCTAACTCTGCAATTTGAACTCTGCTTGTATGAGATTTTGAGAGTTAAAATTTGATTCTACATTTTTGAATAAAGTTTTATGTATTTAAAAATGTAAACACCATTCTTAAATCTTGGTGGTAAAAAAAAAACACACTGCAGCTTGGATTTGACCCCTGGGGCTATAATTTTTTAGTCCCAGGAATTATGTGATCTTTGCTTCATCTATGATCTTACAAATCATGAAAGAGAGGATATTATAGGGTAATGAATTTCTTATCACTGGTGGTAGTTAAGCAGAGATTGGATAAACATCTGTCAGGGATGTTGTAGATTAGATACAAAATTATACTAAATGATTTCTCAGGTCCCTTTTAATAAGTTAAATTCCATGTCCAGTAGGCTGGAAGAAACTTGAGGGCTGGAAATATCCTTTTCCCCCCATCCCAATCAGTAAGCAGAGTAGTTAAGTGGCAGTAGTGCCAGTCCTGGAGTCAAGAAGACTCACGTCCCTGAGTTCAAATTTGACCTCAGTCACTTACTAGCTGTATGATGCTAAGTAAGTCACTTCACCCTCTATGTCTCGGTTTCCTCATCTGTAAAATGAGCTGGAGAAGGAAATGGCAAACCACTCCAGCAACTCTACCCAAAGCAAAAACAAACAAACAAAAAACTAACCTCAAAAGGGGTCATGAAGTGTTGGAAATGACTAAAAAAAATGGCTGAACACAAATGAATAGAGAGGAGAGAAGAGGATATTCTAGCCTCAGAGAGCATCTAGTCCAAGCACTTAATTTTAAAAAAGAGGATACTGAAGTCTAAGAAATGAAGTGACTTCCCTAAGGTCATACAGCTATCAGTGGTAAAGCCAGGATTCAAAGCCAGCACCAGCACCAAATCCAACACCTTTTTGTTTTGGTACCATGATATATTTATAAAACTATAAGTATGCATTTAAGCCATCCCATGTTTGAAATTTTAATCTCCCTAAATTCAGGGACTGAACCTTCTTCCCTTGCATTCTACTCTCCCCTCAGTCCCTTCTCTCCCACTTTCTAGTGCATGATAGAATGTTCTTATCAATGGTCCATTCTATGATTTCTGAGTCCCACATTTCTTATGTGATGGATGGAAAGACTGAGGCACAAGGAGGTAAAGGTCACATAATAGTAAGTGAATGGTGAGAAGAGAACCAGAGGACCTTTGAGTCAAATGGTGGGATAATAAGAGTTGTCATGACAACAGAGAGATATCATTTAGGGAGTAGAAGTTTCTTTCTTCCTACACCCCCCCCCCTTTTTAAGTTTGACATTTAAAATAAGACTATGAAACAAAGGATTATATATAACAAAGGATTTTTTTTAACCTGCAAGACATACACAGGATTGTGTGTTGTTTCTCTGTCATACTTCCCTCCCACCCAACAGTGAGGGACTTTGATCAGCGATAGAAAAACATTCTGATTATGAAGAAATTTTGTTTCTTTTTATGTTAACTTATGCACAAGAGCTTATCAAGTGGCATTCAGTACAGTTTTCCATGACCCCATCTAAAAATGGTCTAAAGCCTTCCTTTTCCTGGCATATTTATAGGATATGTTTGGCATGTGGAAAAGGGAGAATGACTGGGTTTACTTATCTGAGGAGGAAAATGGTTGTGGTAGTGGAAAAGAATACCACATAGTTATGTTTTATTAGGGACTTTCATTAGCTCTGGCAAATAATCATAATCATAATAATCATTAGTTACCATATGTTGTTTCAAGAGAAAGACAGTGTAGCACATCAGATAGAGAACCAGTCTTAGTTATAAGGCCCTGAGTTCAAATCTTGCCTTTAACTTCCTACTGGACTGTGTGACTCTAGACAAATTGCTCAGTCTCTCTGGACCCAAGTAACTAAGATAATAGCTTCCATAGTAGCTGCCTACATACATGAGTGAGAGTTTCCTAACTGAACTTTTCGATTTCAATGGAATCATAGGTTCAGACTAAATTAGTAAATCCTGCAAAATGTTTCCTTCAAAAGGAACCTGTGAAGTAGGACATTTTGTGGCAAGTTGTGGAGCATGACTTTTGGTTCCTGAACTTGCATCATTGTTTCTTGCTTTCCTATCTTTTGACTCCTGACTTGATTTTCATAAGCTTGGAAATCTTAGATAATTCTTTGTATATTCAATGCCCTGAACTGAGAGCCTGAAGGTCTGAGTTCTATTTCTAACCCTATTATTAGCCAATTTCATGATCTTGATCTAGTCATTTACCCATAGCATCTCATCTGTAAAACCCAGATTATAATAAATAATATAATGGAGAGTGCATGATCAGGAGACCTGACATTAGTGCCTTTTCTGCCAGAAACTAGCTGTATTGACCACAAGAAATCCAATTCCCCCTTTGTGAAACTCAGTTTCCTTATCTATAAAGAGAGGGTTATAAATTAGATGACAGTAAGATCGTATATTTAGAGCAATAAGGGACATCAGAGGTCATCTAGTTTAACTCTTATCATTTTATAGATGAGGAAACTGAAGCCCTTAGTGGTTAAGTAACTTTGGGAAAAAAATGTCAGAATTAGAATTTGAACTCAAACTCTGTTTCCAAGTTCTCATTCTTTCCATTTAAAATATGAATCATTTATGCAAAATAGGATAATAGGTTTACATTTAAAATCTATCTCATTTATGAAAAATAGGTTGAGGATTAGGATTTCCTATGGGGGAGGGCCTGGAATGTAGGGATTGTTTGAGTGTTCATATTTGTAGTCTGCTTTGGACCATGATGAAGAGATAGTACTTGCAGAGTCAGCCAGACAGCCACTGTTCAGGTCTGGTTGAATAGTAAAGGTTAAGTAGAGCTCCAAGCTCAAAACAGACAACCCTAAATTTTTTGCATGACAATTTAATTTATTAAAAACCAAGAAAAAGTGTTCTTTTAACCACCTGGTCCGTGCAAACAAGAGAATAAAGACTGGAATAAAGAAATCTCTAAATTTGACATTAATAAGGAACTAATCTGGTTACAGATAAGAAATGTTTCTAATCTGTAGGAGTTGGTCTTCAAAGCAACCAATTCTTATTTTCAGCCTCTTTAATTAGCATCAGGGTGATACCAGAGGAAATTGCAGACAGTGGACAGTGGCAAATCTCCCCTGAAACAGCCAGATAAGGCAGAGAAAGAAAAGATGATGTTGAATGGGTTGAAGCAGAGGGACATAAAATGGAATGTTAGGTGTGGAGCCAGAAAGTTGTTGTTTGATTATTTTTCAACTATGTTCTACTCATTTGGGGTTTTCTTGGAAGAGATATTGGAATGGTTTGACATTTTCTTCTCTGTTCATGTTACAGATGAAGAAACTGAGCCAAACAGAGTCAAGTGACTTGCTCAGGGACATATAACTAGTAATTGTCTGAGACTGGATTTAAACTAAGGAAAACTCATCTTCCTGACTCCAAACCCATTAGTGTATCAACCTTGTCACCCAGTTCTCTATTTTCAGGCTGCAATCCATTAACAACCCCCCCCCCAAGTATTTTCCAGAACAAATGATATCTAACCATGTCTATCCTGCATATATACGTATATGTATATATATGTATTTCAAGATAATTTTTTCAATGCCAAATTCTCCCCCTTCTACCTCTCCCCCACCCATTGTGAAGGCAAGATACGCTCATTAAGGGAAGTATCTAATTTTCTTTTTGTTCATACTTGTATTCCCAGTCCTCTGCACACTGCATAGCACATAATAATCACTGATTTTATATATATTTGTTGATATGATTTTATGGTTTCATCTTTTGGATGTCTCCATCTAGGAGCCCACCATGATATGAAAAACACAGGGTCTTCTCTCCCAAGACAGAATAGGTGGGGAGGATTCCTTGTATTGATTTCCTAGCTTGTTGATATTAACAGGCTAGTTTTTGTTGGAACAGAAGCAAGAAGAGGCTTACCTTGTCCACTAAAAAAAACCCATATCACATCTTTTTTGCTTTATACTGATCACTAGGGCACCAATTTTCTGCCCAGTGAGCTTTTATGAGAAGACAGAAAGATTAAGGGAAGGGAAAGCCTTTCTATTGAAATTCTGAGTATTGTTATGCAAACAGGATTATAATTGAGTGCTGCAATTAGTCTACCAGAGGAAGGTAATAAGGGATAGCTGGCTTGCTTAAGTGCTGAATTTCCTGACTTTATTACTCTCCTGATATTTTAATTATCATGTGAGGGAAATCTCAAATGATTTCCTGGTTCTGTTTTGGAGGATGTAGGAAGGACTGGTGATTCAGAAATTACTATTTCCTCCTTTTCTTCCTACTGGTCTATCTCATGTTCTGATGATGTCCCTATGGAAAAATTTCACAGAGAAGCTCTTCTTTACCTAATCTGTCTCCCTAAGCTTTCTAACCTGGAATAACAAGAATTCTTTATCTCTTCCAGGCCCTGTAGAAAGCCACAATGGTATTGGCTTCACCAGCTGAGTCTCCAGGTGGAAACTTCAGAATATGAACTGAATAGATATAGAATTTCAGTTTTAAAACTGGGGAATCTTGGAATACAGTAGAAAGAATGCTGGTACTAAAATCAGAGCACACTTAGATTCAAATCTCAACTCTGATGCTTATTATCAGTGTGATCATGGGTGATCCCCTCATCCCCCCCCCCCCATATGACTCCACATTTATAAAGTGGAGAAGTTGGACAACATAGCCTGAAATTCCTTCTTCTAGACCAGGGATAGGGAATCTTTTCTTTTTCTGCCAAGGGCTATTTGAATACTTATTATTCACAGGCTATATTGCCCAATCATTTAATCAATTCACCCCTAAAATGTTCCTAGATTAATTGAATTTTGCATTTCATTGGGACTCCCAAAGCAGTGCAAAACTTAATGATTTTTTTCTATTGACATTTTTATTTGTTTTCCAATTATATACAATAACAGTATCTACCTATCATTTTTTGTAACGTTATGAATTTTCCAATTTTCCTCCCACCCTTCCTCCCTTCCTCCCTTCCTCCCTTCCTCCCTTCCTCCCTCCCTTCCTTCCTTCCTTCCTTCCTTCCTTCCTTCCTTCCTTCCTTCCTTCCTTCCCCCCCCCCCACAGAAGGCTGTCTGATAGTCTTTACATTGTTTCCATGCTATACATTGATTGACACTGAATGTGTTATAAGAGTAAACATAAACCCCCCCACCTCAAGAAGATGAGAAACCTCAAGAATAGAGAGAAAAAAAAATGCACTTCAGTCTGTGTTCAGATTCCAATGACTCTGTCTCTGGGGTGAGTTGCTTTCTTTATCATAAGTCCACCAGAGAAGTTGTTTCAATATTTTTCCCACAGTTGCTATTACTAGCTGTACCTCTACTCTATTTCTCCCCACTCTCATTTATTCTATTCTTTCTCTCCTTTCATCCTGGTCCTGTACAAAGTGTGTTGTATCTGAATACCCTCTCCCTTGATCTTCACTCTTTTCTATCATATATTCCCCCCTTCCCTCCCCCCATTCCACCTTATCCCATCCCTTTATTTTCATCTTTCTCTACAGTAAGATAGATTTCCTCACCCTATTAATTGTGTATGTTATTTCCTCTTTGAGCCATTTCTGATGAGAATGTAAACTCACTCATTTCCCCTTGCCTCCCCCCTTTCCACTCCATTGAAAAAGCTTTTTCTTGACTCTTATGTGAAATTTCTTAGCTTCTTCTTCATCTCTTTGTCCTTCCTCACAGTACTTTCCTTTATCACCCATTGACTCCATCTTTTTATTATATTATACCATTATATTCTGCTCCTTTCTATGCCCTGTCTATATATGCTCCTTCTAACAGCTCATAAATGAGAAAGTTCATATGAGTTATCAATATCTTCTTCCCATGCAGGAATACAAACAGTTCAATATCATTAAGTTCCTCATAGTTAGTACTTCTCTTCCACTCCCTCTATGGTTCACCAGAGCCCTGTACTTAGAGGTCAAACTTTCTGTTCAGCTCTGGTTGTTTCAATAGGAAAGTCTGAAAGTCCCCTGTTTCATTGAAAGTCCATCTTTTCCCCTGAAACATGATGTGCAGTTTTGCTGAGTGGTTGATTCTCAGTTGTAAACCAAGATCTTTTGCCTCCCAGATTATCATATTCCTATCCCTATGAACTTTTAGTGTAGATGCTGCCAGATCCTGTGTAATCCTGACCATGGAGCCTCAGTATTTGAATTGTTTGTTTCTGGCAGCTTTTTGAATTTTCTCTTTGATTTGCGAGTTTTGGAATTTGGCTATAATATTCCTGGAAGTTTTTCTGTTGGGATCTCTTTCAGGAGGCAACCAGTGAATTCTCTCAATATCTGTTTTACCTCCCTCCACCACCCCCGCTTCTAGGATCTCAGGGCTATTTTGCTGTATTATTTTTTGAAAAGTGAAATCTAGGCTCTTCTGATCATGGCTTTCAGGTATCCCAATAATTTTAAAATTATTTCTTCTGGATCTGTTTCTGAGGTTTGTTGTTTTTCCAATGAGATATTTCATATTTTCTTCTAATTTTTGGCTTTTTGGGGAAGAGTTTTATTTCTTGATGATTCCTTGCAAAGTCATCAGCTTCCTTTAGTTCCATTCTGCATTTGAAGGAGTTATTTTCTTCAGAAAGCTTTTTTATCTCCTTTTCCAGGTGGCCAATTCTGCTTTTTAAGGCATTCTTTTCCTCCTTTGCCTTTTGTTTTGCTTTTTTCATTAGGCCTAAACTGGTTTTTAACATATTATTTTCTTCAGTATTTTTTGTATTATCTTTCACCAAGCTGTTGATTTGGTTTTCATAATTTTTCCGTATCACTCTCATTTATCCTCCCAATTTTTCCTCTATTTCCCTTAATTGCTTTTCAAAGTCTTTTTTGAGTTCATCCATAGTCTGAGCCCATTTTCTATTTCTCTTGGAGGTTTAAGATATGGAAGCTTTGATTTTGTCATCATTTGAGCATGTGTTTTGATCTTCCATGAGACTAAAGTAATTCTTTATGGTCAGATTCTTGTATTTCTATTGTTTACTCATTTCCTCAGCCCAAGGCAGCACTTCCAAGGCTTTGGGGTTTTTTTTTGGGGGGGACACCCCACTGGGACCTTTATTCCTCCACAGTCTTATACTCTTTTGCTTGTACTTTGATATATAGATGGCCCCCATACTTCCCTCTGCCCGGGAGCTATAAGGAGGGATCCAGCTTGGCTACTTAGTATGGAAGTCCAAACTGCAACCTGGATCTGAGCGTAGGCTAGCAGCAGATTCCTACCCCGAGGGAGAGCAGGGAAATCTCTGCAGACTTCCCTTACTGTTTCTGGGGGTGCAGGCTGCTTTCTCCAGATTCTTGCTGCATATTCTGTGCTACAGCCAGTGCCCCTCACTCCACACTCATTCTGGTGGAGCAGAGTTCTCTCACAGCCCCTTTAAGGTGTTGCTGGTAATTTCTGGGCTGGGCCGGACTTCGCTGTACTGTGGCTGAAGCTTTTTTCCAACCCCTGGTCCTGGTGAAACACATCTTTTCCGCAAACTTCTAAATCATCTTGGACTGGGAAAATGTATCACTCAGTCTTTCTATGGGTTCTGCCCCCTCTGAATTAGCCTAGGCTCCCTCTAATTGTTAAAAACCTTTGAACAGAAAAGCAGGCTTCAAGATCAACAAATCCTTCAGTCAGAGCATATATGAACAAAGATAAGTGTTATAATAAAATGTAGCTTAGAGCAAACTAAAATTGATACCTTTTTAATGTAGTGCATAACTTATGGTATGGTGGTGTATTAGATATGAATGAATGTTGAACATTGTAAATGACAGCATCTTTACCACTATAAGCATAACTGGGATGAGGTAGGCTGAAAAATGATCCATCTTGCAAAAGTTATGGACAGCTGGTAAAGTTCAATCTCTTTCCCCTCCTCCACTAGCTTCCAATCAGTACCCTTTGTAATGAACTGCCCCAGTCTGATTTTAAAGAAGTTTGCTATGGCTTTTTAGGTTAAGCCTAGACCCCCAGGATTCAACCTTTCCCAATGTTGTATATACAATAGCATCTTGATAAAGGAACCTCTTAGCCAGACATACCAGAATAACTGGACTTTGAACATCCTTTCCAGAGGTGACTAGATTGTACAGTGAATAGAGTGATAGACTATTAGGAAAAAAACAAATGCAAATCTTGCCTCAGATCCTAGCTGGCTGATCCTAGGCAAGTCAGGAGCTCTGTTTCCCTCAATCCTCTCATCTAAAAATAGGAGTTAATAATAGTGCACTTCTGAGTTTCCAAACTTTTTGGGGGTTGGCTGCTGAATTTTACACATCATCTGTCATGAAGTGGAAGTAATTTTCTCCTTGTGATTTTGAAATTAAATGAGAACCTTTGAAAAGTTTTGTATTAGCTTCAGATGACATGGATAGGTCAGCAGATAACCTAGGGAAAAGTTTAGAAACTCAGAAATGCATAAAATATATGTGTAGTATTATATAATATCTACCCAAATTTTATAATAAGGTTCTGTGAACATCCAATAAAAAAGGGGTGTCCAACCTTTTAGCTCTTCTAGGCGGCAGCACCCAACAAAAACTTGTCAAGGCTGTATCTAGAATTTAATATCTATTTATGATCTCAGTCATAAATAATAAATATTATATAATAATATAATCATAATCATATAATACATACAATAGAATTATATTGCATATAATACAATATATAATAACACACCACATATAATTAAATTATATTAATATATTTCTATTTTATAATTTTATTCATATGTGCCATTTATGTTATAATTATACATAAATATTAGAATGATTGAATGAAATAAAGGACACCTCTGCCATAAAAGAAGAAGAAAAATTCAGACTCTTTCCCTGGTACAAAGGGAGGGCAAAAAACTAATTGTGGATTTTCGATATCATGGGGGTGCCACACACACCTAACCCTGGTGATATGGAAGAGATAACTGTATCTCCTTTCCAGTGTTGTGAGGATTAATCACTCTCTCCTGGTTCTTCTCTTCCCTATCTCGCCTTTCCTTCTCAGCTTAGTTTTGAGGTGGATTAACTGCTGAGCCAGGAGTCAGAAGGATCTGAATTCAAATTGTCACAAACTATAACTTTGTGACCTTGAGCAAGTCACTAAACCTCTTTTTGCCTCAATTTCATCAACTATACATGGAGATGACCA
The DNA here is from genome assembly GCF_037893015.1 of Macrotis lagotis. Taxonomy (NCBI): domain Eukaryota; kingdom Metazoa; phylum Chordata; class Mammalia; order Peramelemorphia; family Peramelidae; genus Macrotis; species Macrotis lagotis. The sequence goes on along the minus strand of NC_133659.1, from coordinate 176,730,829 downwards.
TAGCATCTACTTCCCAAGACTATTATGAGGATTGAATAAGATAAGATTTGTAAAGGACTTGGCTTATAAAAGAGTAATATAAATGTTCATTCATTTTCAGTTTTGTGACCCCATTGAGGTTTTTCTTGGCAGAGATACTAGAGTGATTTGCAATTTCCTTTTCCAGTTTGTTTTACAGATGAGGAATTGAGACAAACAGGTTAAGCTACAAGCCCAGGATCACACAGTTAGTGAGTATCTGAAGACAGATTTGAATTCAGTAAGATGAATCTTCATGGCTTTAGGTCTAGTGCTCTAGCCACTGCCTCTCCTGAAAAAGGCAAGATTTGAGCTGAAAACATGAGATTCTGGGGAAGCTGTATGGTGGAGGTGAAAAGGGAAGGCATTACAGGAATGGAGGAGAATTTGATTGTTGAATGTCACTAGTGAGAAATAGGAAAGAGACCAGCCTCAGAGTAGGTTATAGATATTGCATCTTCAGTGCTTCAAGGATCCATGATTTCATCAGTATATAGGCATCTACCAAAGCAGATTATTGCTCTTCAATTGCTTGGTTAATAATATTTGTAAGATGTTATGGTCAGCAAATTCACCATCCTGTGACCACTCTAGTAAGTAAATTACTTGGACTGGTCTTTCACAATCACCCATCCATACTCAGAGCACTTCTAAATTGATGGGAACTGTCAATGTCTCCATTCTTCTGGAATGACCCAGGAGAACCTAGAGTCATCACCACAGCTATAGAAGACAGTTTGTGATGTGATATCTATTTTCTTTCATGGACTCCTTTGTCCAGTGAAGCCAAAGGACCACTTCTCAAAAAAAAAAAAAGTTTAAAAATGCATGAAATAAAGCAAATAGGATTGCAAAGGAAGCCAATTATATCCAAATATAGTTGACAATTATTTTTTATACAAATTCACAGAATACAAGGGAAGAATCCTTGATCAGATAAGGCTTTAGAGGGGGCAGAAAGCTATTTTTTCTGAGGAGACTTCGTCCAAGATAGTATCCACTTTAGTAAAATTTCAAAAGAACACTATGCCAGGTGATACAGTGGATGGAAAGCTGTGTCTGGAGTCATGAAGACTCAAATCCCACTTTATACACCTCCTAGCTGTGTGAACCAGGGTCATATAATCTCAATCTACTTCAGTTTTGTGTGGGATAAGAATTAACTTAAAAAATATAGAGACTCCTCTGAGCAAAAAGGAAAGTTTATTTTGGCTTTTCTTGAGAAAAGGGCATATTCCAAGTTTCACAAAAGTAGTGAAGATCAAGGAGCTATCCTGAGGTGACAGTCAAGCAAGATTATATGGCCTAGTGAGATTCCCACCTTCCTAACCCCCTCTCTTCCAACCTGATTGGTTAAGGTTTTCAGAGTTACAATCTTTATATGAAAAATCTACCAAGCAACAAAGAGAAGAATAAAAGGTTTTTATAAAATATTACCTCACCATCCAGATGGCAAGAGTATCAGAAGATTTCTAATGACCTTCTGTTAAATGAATTAATGTCTGAGTATGCAAGGTCTTCTAAGGAACTCTACTATCTCTTTAGTTTAGTACTTATCAAACAAAAGAAATCAGACTACTGTTCTCACAGTCTGTTATCAAATAGGTGGCTAATTAAGACTGCAAGGTCTCTTCTCTGGAAGTATTCCACTATTTCCTTCCCTAATAGAATCAGTACAATGTCTTTCTGGAAATAGTTCACTGTTTCACTCTCTAGCAGAATCAGGAGGGTATCTGACTGGGAATGCAAAGCCTTGCTCCCTCTTCTAAGAATAGTCTAAAATTAATAGTCTGTCTTTGTTTGAATGATTTTTAACCCTGAGAGGATTTCACTAGGAATGTTAACTCTTAAGAGGGAATATTCCACTCAGTTTGCTCATCCTTAAAAAAGGGAATAATAATAATAATAATAATAATAATAATAATAATAATAATAATAATAAATCACCTACCTCAGGGTTTTTATGAGGATCAAATGAAATATATGTTCAAGATTTTACAGACCTTAAAATGATAAGCAAATGTTAGCTATTATCATTATATGTAAAATGGGAGTGGGACATTATGATCTCAAAGATCTTTTCTGTCAGTCAATCAATAAGCATTTATTAAAGTATCTATTATTTGGCAGGTACTGTACAGTGTTGGGGGATATAAAAAGAGGTAAGACAGTCCCTGTCCTCAAGAACCTCACAATCTAATGAAGAAGGTAACATGCAAACACACACACACACACACACAGCACACTATATACACAATAAATAGGAACTAATTAGCAAAGTGAAGACTCTAGAATTACAAGGGGTTGGGAAAGACTTCCTGTAGAATATAGGATTGAATATTATGATCCTATAGAGCATTTGGGTTTACTGGTAGTCAACAGAAGCTTCATCTTCAATGGGTTTTAGCTTTCTGGGGTAGAGGAGGACAGTGAGGGGGCTATAGGAAAAGTAGTTTAAACTCTAATGAAGAGTCAAGCTGTTCAGCTTTGATTAGGCAACTTAGTCTAAACACTAAGCCCTAGGGGAAGGAAGAAGGAAAGATATCTTTTAGACTCTAAAATTTAGAGCAGCCCTTAGCTGCCCTCCTGTCTATAAAGCTGCAGGAAGGACCCATGGGTAATTGTATTTAAGTAGCTGTTGAGAGAATTTAGATAATATTTAGGGTGCTGGGTGAGTTTAGGTATATATTACTGAACTGAGACAAAAGATTACTGCTGGTAGCTTTTCCTTTCTTTGTGGAGGTGGTGGTAGAAGAGGGGATGGTAAATTCAGGAAGTCATTTGTTATTGTGTCTCAGAAGAAATTGTTGAATAATCAGTGGGAGAATTCACACTTTGGAAATTGGCAAATGATACAGATCAGGGCTTGATTTTCTCTTTATTTTTAAAATTTTCTAGATCATAAGTATCAAAGAAAATAGAAATAGATCCCTATAAGCTACATATTAATGTAAAAAATTACAAATTAATGTTATATACATGGTATTGCATTTTGTTTTATTTTGTTAGATATCTCACAATTACATTTCGATCTTTTGGAGTTTTGTAGGCTGTTTATGGCTTGGGGGCAATGAGTTTGCCACCTCTAATCTAGGTCACTTAAGAAAGTGATAGAGAAAATGTTAATAAAGAAGATTAAATGTAAAAGTGTGTATTGGCTGTCCTAACCCTTCAGTGGATAATAGAAAAGCTTGAGAATGGGAATAGAGTATTACTTTAGCCTCTGACCATTAGCGTGGACTGATGGGAATTCAAGTCAATACTATTACAACTGAGTGATAAAAATAGCTAGAATCTTTAAGGTTTTTGAATTCTTGACAAATATTATCTTATCTGATACTCACAAAAACACTAGCAGAGAAGTAATATTATTGCCATTTTACAGATGAGGAAGCTAAATGTGAGAAATACCCAGGGTCACAAAGCTAGTAAGTATTTTAGATAGTCTAACCTCCAATCTGGTGCCTGGTGCTCTATTATGTCACCAGTCTCAGCAGCCTCATGGTCTATAATGACAGTAAGTCCCAAGTAGTTTTGACACCTGAGTTGGCAAGTAGTTTCCAGAAGTAAAAGCAATTTTTTAAAAGATTTTATTTGTTTTGAATTTTACAATTCCCCCCCCAATCTTAACTTCCCTCCCCCCACCCCCACAGGAGGCAATTTGTCAGTCTTTACATTGTTTCCATGGTACACATTGATCCAAATTGAGTGTGATGAGAGAGAAATCATATCCTTAAGGAAGAAACATAAAGTATAAGAGCAAGATCAGACAATAAGATATAAATTTTTTTCTAGATTTAAGGTAGTAGTCCTTGGTCTTTGTTAAAACTCCACAGTTGTTTCTCTGGATACAGATGGTTTTCTCCATTGCAGAGAACCCCAGATTGTCCCCGATTGTTGCACTGATGGAATGAGCAAGTCCATCAAGGTTGATCATTGCCTGCATGTTGCTATTAGGGTGTTCAGTGTTTTTCTGGTTCTGCTTATCTCACTCAGCATCAGTTCATGCAAATCCCTCCAGACTTCCCTGAATTCTCATCGCTCTTAGTTTCTAATAGAACAATAGTGTTCCATATATATATGTATTTAGCTCACAATTTGCAAACAGGGCTGCTATGAATATTTTTGTAAAAATGATGTTTTACCCTTTTCCATCATCTCTTCAGGGTATAGACCCAGTAGTGGTATTGCTGGATCAAAGGGTATGCACATTTTTTTTGCCCTTTGGGTGTAGTTCCAAATTTCTCTCCAGAAAGATTGGATGAGTTCACAGCTACACCAACAATTTAATAGTGTCCCAGATGGAATTCCCACAACTCTTCCAACAATGATCATTATCCTTTCTGGTCATATTGGCCAGTCTGAGAGGTGTGAGGTGGTACCTCAGAGAAGCTTTATTATTCATTTCTCTAATAAGCAATTATTTAGAACAATTTTTCATATGACTATGGATTGTAAAAGCGATTGTTGATGGAGAAATTGGTGGATTTAAACTTGGAGAGTGCATGAGATTAGAGTGAGTATGCTGATGACTTTCACTGGACTTTAGGGGAATGTTATGTGCAGAAGAAAAGAAGATTGCCCTGTTTATTTGAGATCCATATAAAAGAATTCAAAAGAAAATGTGTAATCATTATCCTTGGGACTCTCTAAAGTACTTCCTTTGTATTTTCCTAATTCTGTGTCACTTCCCCCCATTCACACTTTAGATAGATTTTAAATTCTAATTCTGAGGTCTGTATCCACTCTAGCATCCATCCTGGGATTCTTAGAATCATAGACAGAGTCAGAAAGGAGCTTGAGTCTAGATAATTTCATCTCTTTATTTTGCATAGGAGGAAAGCATGGTACAGAATGGTTAGAGGATCATACATTCGGAATTAAAAAAGAATCTTATAAAACATTAAGTCAACCCCCTTACTTCTGAAGAAGAGGAAACTGACAGCCAGTTTGTTTAAGTGATTTGCTGAGGTTTACCCAGTTAGTCAGTAAGTAGAATTTGAACCCAGGTTTTCTTGGTCTAACCACTATGTGTAAAAATAGTGCATACAATCTGTGCTTAATTCAGCAAATGTTCATTCAATCCAGCTCCAGAAACAGAAGCAATTGTATGTGATAGATTATATGGCACCTTAACAAATGAATAGAGGCTTTTTGTTACATTGCTGGGGCTATGGTGATAATAAAACTATGCTCTCAAGGTTTATTTATTTATTATACAATCCTTATTAAATAATCAGCTTTGCTCATGTGGGCACAAATGATCCCTGTGTCCCTAACCAACTCTTTTTTATAAAATATGTACTATGGGCCACAGGGCAAATTGGAAGAGAGAAAAAGTATATAGCTCAATGAAAATGCACTGGATTTTCCTCTAAAAGCAACTCAAACTAAATTTTGATGGTAGATACAGATATATATATATATAGATATATATATAGATATATATATATATATACATATATATATACACACATATATATATCACCTTCATTTGCTTATATAGTTTAAAATTGCACTAATGCCTTTGAGACATCTTGTATTTTTTTCTATCTCTACCATTCTCACCAGCAACCCCTTTAAACAAAGAATTTAAAAGATGGAGAAAAAACAAATTAATCAAATTGAACACATAATCTAAATTAGGTAGTATATGCAATATTCTAGGACCCCACCTTTACTAAGAACTGTGGGAGATGTGACACATAGATTACTCTTAAAGTCCACCGTTATCCAACAAACATATATTCCAATACCATTAAATATAACATATAAACAGATTTCTCTCTGACTCAATCTTGCAGAATATAGACTGGAATATTCCTGGGAGATAGAAAGAGTTGTTGCAAAATTCATATCCTGAAACCCATGCAACTGCTCTACAGAAGAAGCCTCTCATTCAGAAGCGATTGCCTGCAGGTCATGCATAATTCTAACAAGCTTGGTTATCTAATTTCTCAGTTCATGGAAAATAAGTGATAATGAAGAATGCATTGGGCTATAAATCAGGAGACTAGGGTTCAAATTCCAGCTTTGCCATTAGCTAGCTGGTTACCTTAGCTAAGTTTTACCACTGTAGATTGTACATGTATAGACATCCAGAAGGCATCAAGTTCAAATGCCTAATTTTACAGAGAGACTGAAGTGCAAGGAAGTTGTCATGCAGATAATAAATTTATTATAATGGTCTTTTGTTTTCTCATATGTAAAATGAACACATTTTGACAATTGGTTCTAAAGTCCTTTCTCTAATTCCCAAATTGATTAGTCTATAAAAAAAAAGAAGCAGCAAGCTAGAAAGTAACAGTAGCTGAGTGTAAGAGCAAATAGTTGTTTCTATTGCTGTCTGTTCTTGCTGATGCCAGTAGTCAAGTGGCAGCTGAGAGTCTGACAGCAGAACAAAGTATAGAAAATCCACAGAAAGCAGTTACATGAAGTAAAAGCATTAATGGGCTGGGGGGCCATTCCAGGGAGGGGTAAGCCATACCTTAGTAGCTTCTATTTTATGGAACAATATTTAATATTCACAATAATGTTGACTCATCAAGAACAAGTTAAATCAGCAGGTTTTTTCCCCTTTAATTAGTATTTTATTTTTTCCAATTATATTAAAAACAATTTTTAACATTCATTTTTTTAAATAAAAATTTTAGTTTCACATTTTCTTCCTCCCTTCCCTCCCCAGTCTCTTAGAAGGTGAGCAATTGGATAGGTTAGCTGGGTGTAATCATGGAAAACATATTTCTATATTAGTCATTCAAGAAGAATTTATTAAGATTCTTATATGTCAAGTGCTGAAGAGACAAAGAAAGGCAAAAAAAATCACTAGATTTAGGAAGCTCACAGATGAATGGGGGAGACAACAGAGATATAAGATATATACAGGATAACTTGGAAGGAAGCTCAGATGGAAGGATTCTTTTTTTTTTTAAAGATTTTATTTATTTTGAGTTTTACAATTTTCCCCCCTAATCTTAACTTACCTCCCTCCACCCCTATCCCCACAGAAGGCAATTTGCCAGTCTTTACATTATTTCCATGATATACATTGATCCAAATTGAATGTGATGAGGGAGAAATCATATCCTTAAGGAAGAAACATAAAGTATAAGAGACAGCAAGATCAGACAATAAGGTATCGGTTTTTTCCCCTAAATTAAAGGTAATAGTCCTTGGTCTTTGTTCAAACTCCACAGTTATTTCTCTGGATATAGATGGTAGTCTCCATTGCAGACAGCCCAAAATTGTCCCTGATTGTTACACTGATGGAATGAGCAAGTCCATCAAGATTGATCATCATCCCCATGTTGCTGTTAGGGTGTACAATGTTTTTCTGGTTCTGCTCATCTTGCTCAGCATCAGTTCATGCAAATACCTCCAGGCTCCCCTGAATTCCTATTGCTCTTGGTTTCTAATAGAACAATAGTGTTCCATGACATACATATACCACAGTTTGCTAAGCCATTCCCCAATTGAAGGACATTTACTTGATTTCCAATTCTTTGCCACCACAAACAGGGCTGCTATGAATATTTTTGTACAAGTGATGTTTTTACCCTTTTTCATCATCTCTTCAGGGTATAGGCCTAGTAGTGGTATTGCTGGACCAAAGGGTATGCACATTTTTGTTAGAGGGAAGGATTCTTAAAGAAGGTAGTATTTTATTGAAATCTGAAGGAAGTCTGAGAAGCCAGGAGGTGATGATAAGGAGGAAAAGAAGTACAGGCATAGGGACAGACAATGAAAATTCCCTCAGTGAGAGATGGAGTGTCTTGTGAGAAGAAAAGGAAAGAGGCTACTGTTAAAGCATACCCACTATCCTCTTTTTTAAGAAGATAGAGAAGTGCAAAAGATAATGTCAAGGGTATGAATGACTGGCACAGGAGGCAGGGGGCATCTAATCATGTAAGGATGATTAGCACAAACATGGCTCTATTTATGGAGCATGACAGTTTCTAAACCTATGATTTAATCCGTGAGGCATTCACTCAATGAATGGGAGCTTCCTCCACCAATGTCAGTTTACTTACAACTCTCTCTACTGCATAGATCATCTAAGAGAAATGCTTGGAGCACAATGAAAGTGAAAAAAGAGTTTTCTATGGTCACAGTGCCAGCAGTAGGATATGTACCCAGGTTTTCCTCCTCCAAATCGGTTTCCCTTTCAGTTCTCATTATAATCAAATCCGCAAAATAGGAGAGGAAACTGAGCAACTCATTCAGTTATGATCTGTATCAGTAGAGTGAGTATCTAGACCAGTGAAATTATAGAACTATCAAATATGGATCCAAAAGGAACTTAAGATGCCATCTAATTCAGCTGCCTAATTTTACCAATGAGGAAACTTTGGATTAGGGGATTTAAATGATTTGGTCAAAGACATACAGATAACTTAGAGCCTGTAATTCTAAAGATAATCCTCTTTCCACTGTTCCACGTTGCCTTTCCAGGATTGACACATTAATGATTGTAGGAGGAAACCTGACTTATTTACAAAATGCAATTAAGGAAAGGACATCTATTAACTATGCTGTTTTAATGAGATATTAACATATTTTAAATTGGGTAAGTATGGCAATCCAAAGTGAATTTCAGAAGGAGAATAATTTAAAACTTTCAGAATTAATATATGGCTAAAAATTCAATATTAAATAAGCACACCAATGGTATTCAACATGATAAATGAATGAACATCTGTTGTTTTTGAGTTAACAGCTTGGGTATTACAGCACTGATAATCCTATGGTATCATGGCTTGTGGAGTGGCCATAAAATGGGAGAAGATACTGCCTGGTGAGTCCTTCAGTAAATTTCAAACAGCACCAAGGGGGAGAGTGAGACAGCCCAAACTTTGAGTTAATACAGATGACTCTAGCTGTTTTGTGGTGCATTGCCTGTAATTTGGAACATCTGGATGAATATTTGTCCAAAGTATGGAAACATGAAAAACTGTAACATAAAGAATAATGGGATAACAATTCAGCTTCAGTCTCTCTTGATTACACCTTGCAGTAGAACAAAAAGCCAGTAAAGGAATGAGAAATTAAGTATCTTCTTAAAACTACTTGTTGGATAAACTAAAAACTAGAGGGTAGGACAGATTAGATCTACTAAGGTTTATTTCAGCAAAAGATTTATCATGTAGAGTGATCAGTTGTGGTCTGGGCTTCCTATTCAAAGAATCATGGACTGTCAGAGTTGAAAATTGCCTCTAGTTAAGGGCAGGAGGAGACCAACTATTCCAATCCATTCTTGAACAGAATGTCCCCTAAATATTCCATGAAACTGATTGTCTTGTTTCTGCTTGATGATCTTCAACCATATTCTTGGTCAGGAGCTGATTTCCCTTTGGAATAGCTGTTATTTTTTAGAAAGTCATTTTTTGGGGGGCAGCTAGGTGGCACAGTGGATAGAGCACTGGCCCTGGAGTCAGAAGTACCTGAGTTCAAATCTGGCCTCAGACACTTAATAATTACCTAGCTGTGTGGCCTTGGGCAAGCCCCTTAACCCCATTGCCTTGCAAAAACCTAAAAAAAGGTCATTTTGTTCTCACTTAAAGAGAGTCAAAATCTGCCTCTACAATTTCCTTCCATTTCTTCTAATTCTTCCTCTAGGGCCAACAAGCCTAATGACTACTTCCACAGTCATATGTAGAGCAATGAGGTGGCTCAGTGGATATAGTGTCTGAGTTTAAATTTGGCCTCAGAAACTCCCTAGCCATGTAACTCTGGACAAGTCACAAACCTCTACTTTTGCTTCATTTCTCTCATCTATAAATTAGGGGTAATAACTACATCTACCTTCTCAGAGTTATTGGTGCAATGGAAAAAACTTGACCATGAGTCAGAAACCTAAGTTCAATTCTTCAATCTTTTATAATTTTTTATGGGACCCTTGGCAAGTTACAAAACTCTGTGGACTTTGTTTTCTTCATCTTCTCATCCAAGTTATTGTAAAAATGAAAAAAAAGAATAGTAGAGGACATGAAGTGTTTTAAAAAGTACAAGGAGTAAAATATAGATAGAAGCAACCTTGTGAGTTGTGTTCCATATAATTAGTATTCATTTTATAGATGAAACTGGAGGCTGACTTTTCTCAGCCTCATAATTGAGAAGAACCTGAGTTGAGACTACAACTCAACTTCTAAATTCCAAGGTCCATTCTTGTCACCATATTACCTTTCTGCCTCCAAAGGCTTTTTCTAGGAGATTTTTGAGGGATTATTACTAAGTTGCTAAGTAAAAATACATTTTATCTTTTCTTTCAGCTAAGAGATCATACTTGTGGTTTCCATATCAAATAATAGTTCACAAATCTATTCGTTCAATATATGTTTCATAAATGGTATGTAGACAACACCATGCTAATTGTTTGCAGGTGAAAGATACATTGAGGTATAGGATACTGCCATATTCTAGACTCTAGAGAATGATCATCAGAAGGTTTAAAAGTGAGATCCAAGAACCTTTGTGTGGATTCATAAGGTCAAGAATCTTTTTATGATAATATTTAAACATTTTAATTTAGAATATGATAAATATTGATAGGTATAACCCTTATAAACCTAAGGATCCTCCTTAACCTAAATAAATCCTGAGACCAAAAAATTTGAGAACTATCAATGACTTTGAAACAAAGACTCAAAAAAGCTACTGAAAATTCCCAACACAATCAAGCAAAGAAGAATGCCACTTTAGGCTAACTTCTTTCCTCAGGGTGGCCCTTGTTGAAGTCTACCCTTCACTCTAGTACACTGGGAGTGGAATTTTCAGTGATTAACAGTTAATAAAATGGGAATATGAGGCTAGTAACACTGATGAGGACAAGAAGCTGTGGATTAAGGTAACTCCACTAATGGCCCCTGGACCATTACTCACCCAAGTAAAATAATCATTCTTTCCAGTTAAGGAGGAAAGAATTAAAATTTCAGTAATTTTGTCACTTTTTTCTACTTCCAGAGGCTAGAGCAAAGGGAAAAAGAAAATAAGAAGGGGGGGGGCAGCTATCTATACCACATGTTTTAAATCAAGGGTTGATTTAAATAAGAGTCCAATATCTAATGAATTTCTCCTTCCATTTCAAAGACAATCAAAAGATCATAGAATTAGAGCTGAAAAGACCCTGAAGTTACTAAATCTATCCTCATTTTGTGGTGATATGAAAACTGAAGTTTCACTGAAGGACAGTGATGAGAAAACTGAAGTACAGAATATTTATGACTTGCCCAAGGTCACACATGTAGTAAGGGATTTGAACCTGGGCCTTTTAAACCCAAATTGCAGTGCTTTTTTCACTATGAAATACAGTTATCTAAGGAAGTCCTATTTTGATGTATTATTATGGCTTAGAAGTGATCCTGGGATGCCAAATATTTATCCAGTCTGATGAGCTTAATAAGCATTTGTAAAAGCTCATACTGAGGATATTATGGTTAGATGGCAGAATCAGGTAGGGAAACTACCTGACTCTTCCAAATTCTGTCATAAATAATTTAAAATTACTCAAAGTAAATTTGAGTGGCAGATATAATTAAAAATTTAGGTAAACAAGCTATCCTGCCTAATACAACTTGGGAGAACTTAGGGAAAAAACTGATCTTCTGGATTGGTGGTCTAGCCTGATTGAAATGCAGAAATCTCCAGGCAGATACCCTACAAGTTAAAAGTCAACAAACAGCAAACTCTAAGGGAAGCTATGTGGCTGCAGCCTCAGCTTTAGGAAGTTTTGCCCCATGGCCCTTTTCATGCTAACTAGATAGTGACCCAGGCTATGGATGAGGAGGAGTAAATAGATGCTAATGAATGTAGTAGCAGAGGGGCAGGACCTTGCTGCTTGTGATCAGTGGAAGGAGAGCAGAGTTTCTTAGTTTTGTTCCCAGGCTTGAGTGTCAAGGTAACATTTGTAATAATCTGAGGGATCACAGGGAGCAAGAGCATTTGTGGTGGCAACTGTTCTGGGTTCCCTGATCAGAACATGAACCAGGGAGGCAGTGACCACACCTGACCTTAGATTACAAAACACTGGAAAAACTAAGAGGTCAAAGATTCAGAAAACAACAGAACATAATAGCATAAAAACCTCAAGCTTGAGAAATTCCCTACAACCCAGGAGCAGAACCTGAACCTAACATGAAGCTAACAGGCAAGAAATAGACCATTAAAATGAGTAAAAAACAGAAAAGGAACCTGATGATAGATAGCTACTATGGTGATAAAGTAGATCAGGATTCAAACTCAGAAGAAGATAAAACAGCTTCTTGTAAAGCTTCAAAAAAATGTAAAATGATCACAAACCTAAAAAGAGATTTTGGAAGAACTTAAAAATGACTTTGAAAATCAAATAATAGAGGTTAAGAAAATTACAGAAAGAAAGTCTAACAGTCAGTAAAATGGATATATTAAAAAGAAAATAACTCCTTAAAAATTAGAATTGAAAAAATAGAATCAATAATTATATCCAAGAAAATGATACTAATGAGACATACCAAAACCAAAGTGGTTTTGAGGGGAAACTTTATATTTATAAATGCCTATATGAATAAAATAAAGAGGAAATCAATGAATTGGGTATGCAACTAAAAAAAGCTAGGAAAAAGAACAGATTAAAGGTCCCCAATTAAATATCAAACTAGAAATTCTGAAAATCAAGGAAGACATTAATAAAATTGAAAGTAAGAAAACCATTGCTTTCATAAATAAAACTAAGAGTTAGTTTTATGAAGCAGCCAATAAAATAGACAAATCTTTGGTAATTCTGATTAAAAAAAGAAAGAAGATAACCAAATTGCTAGTATCAAAAATGAAAAGGGTGAACCAATCACTTATGAGAAAGAAATTAAAAAGATAATTCAAAGCTACTTTGCCAAACTGTATGCCAATAAATTGGATAATCTGAGTGAAATGGATGAATATTTGCAAAAATACAAAATGCTCACATTAACAGAAGAGGAAAAAAATTAGAATTGAGGAAGGGGAAGTTAATGACTTCATAAGACATCAAGAAATAATAAAACAAAATCCAAAGAATGAAAAAAATAAATGAGAATGGGAAATACATCATTATAAAACAAGTAGCCTGGAAAACAGAACAAGTAGAGTTAATTTAAGAATTATTCAAGGGGGCAACTAGGTGGCATGAAGATAGAGCACCCAGCTTGGAATTAGGAAGGCCCGAATTCAAATCTGGTCTCAGACACTGGTTACTTACTAACTGCATGCCCTTGGTCAAGTCATTTAACTCCATTACCTTTCAAAAAAAACAAACAAAAAGAATTATTAAATTACTTGAAAGTTATGATTTTTTAAAAAAGGAGTATACATACTATACTTCAAAAAATATTTTTTTTGGGGGGAGGAAATTAGGGTAAAATAACTTGCTATGGTCCCATAGCTAGTAAGTGTCAGAGCCTGGATTTTAGGGTCAATGCTCTATCTATTGTACCACCTAGACATGCCACTTCAAGGAATTAATAAGGCAAATTGCCTTGAGGTTTTAGAACTAGAATGTAAAATCGGGACTAAAAAATCCACTAATCAATACCTGAAAGAGATTCCAGAATGAAAACTTAAAGGAACATTATTGCTAAGTTTCAAAGCTCCCAGGTCAAGGAGAAAATATAAGTAACTAGGGAAAAAAAGCAATTTAAATATTGTGGAACTACAGTCAGGATAATGCAAGATTTAGTGCTGTAGTATTAAAAGATCAAAGTCTTACACAATATTTGGAATAGCAGAGGACTTCAGTTTGTTCTGTTACCAAGAATAACCTAGCCAGAAAATCTTAATATAATCCTGCAAGGGAAACAAATGGATATTTAATGAAATAAATGACTTTCAGGTATTCTTGAGGAAAATATCAGAATTGAACAGAAAATATGACTAACAAAAATTAGGAGAAACATAAGAAGGCAAACATGAAAGACAAATTATAAGGGACTTAATAAGGTTAAATTGTTTACTTTTTATATGGGAAAATGATATTTGCAACTTTTAAGAATATTATCATTTCTAGGGTAGTTTTAAAGATTATACATAGATAAAAGACTTGGGGTTAAGTTTATTATGATAAGATGAACCTAAAAAATAAATTTGGGTAGGGAAAGGTAAAATGGAGCAAATTATCTTATATAGAGTATGAATGGAAAAACTGTTACAGAGGGTAAGGAAAGGATTGTTAGAAGGGTGTATGGATTAAGAAATAGGAAGGCAAAAGAGTAGCAGTGGTCAGAAGTAAATTACATTTCTGAAGAGGGATAGGGTGTGGTGTGTGTATATGTGTGTGTGTGTGTGTGTCAGAGAGAGAGACAGACAGACAGAGAGAGAGAGAGAGAGAGAGAGAGAGAGAGAGAGAGGAATAACAATGAGAAAAAGTGGAATGGAAGGAAAAACACAACTAATTATTATAATTTTGAACATGAACAGGACAAACTCACCCATAAAACAGAAAAGATAGCATAATGAATCAGAATCTAGATTCTGATAATATGTTGTTTACAAGAAATACATTTAAAAATGAGAGACACACATAAAGTAAAAATAAAGGGCTGGAATAGAACTATATCTCAGTTAAAATTAAAATAGATTAATTAAAGAAATAACTATTAAAATTATATTATGTTAAAAGGTACCATAGATAATGAAGTAATATCAATATTAAACCAATATGTACCTGATTGCATTCAAATTTTTAAAGAAAAGGTAAATTAATTATGGATGAAACTATAAAACAAAACTACAATAAAGAGGATTTCTTATTTCCCCTCTTAGAACTAGATAAATCTAAACAAAAAATAAATCAGAAAGATTAAACTAGATATGATAGACATCTGTGAGGATTTAATATGCTGTTTTCTTAGTGGTTGAAGGCATTTTTACAAAAATGAACCATATTTTAGACCATAAAACAGAAAAGCAGAAATATAAATGAATTTTTCCAGATAATAATAAGATAAAATTATATTTAATAAAGAATCATGAAATACAGATTCAATATTAATTAAATAATAAATAACCTAATCTTAAAGAGTGGAAGGAAAGTCACGGAAACAATAAATAATTATATTAAAGAGAATTATAATAATAAGATAACACAACAAAACTTATGGCATGATAGCAAAAGCAGTAATCTAAATGCCTACATAAATAAAAAAAAGAATAGATCAATGAATTTGGATATATAATTTTAAAAAAACTAGAAAAAGAATAAGTTAAAAATTCTTAATTAAATACCAGATTTGGAATCCTGAAAATTAAAGGTGATATTAATAAAATATTAGGTTCATAAATAAAACTGAGTTGGTTTTATCAAAAAATAAACTATTGTTAATATGATTTTTAAAAAGAGAGAAGAAAACCAAATCATTAGTATCAAAAAAGAAAAGGGAGAATATACCATTTTGATGGTATATTGATAAAGATGACATTAAAATAATTATTAAAACGAGTGAAATAAATAAAAATAATTTGACCGATTACATGTCAATAAATTTAAAAATTTAAGTAAGATGAAAGAATAGTTACAAAAGCATAATTCCTCTAATTAGCAGCTGAGGAAATAGATTTTTTAAAAAAATCCTATTTTAGATAGAAAAGTTGAACTGAGCTTTCTAAGGAAAAGTATCAGGATCGGATGGATCTACAAGCAAATTCTGCCAAACATTCAAGCAACAGACCTTTTTATGCAACAAATACAATGCTGGTACCTATACCAGGAAGAAGAAAAACAGAGAAAGAAAATTTTAGACCAAAATATTGATACAAAAATCCTAAGTAAAATACTAGCTTAGAGACTATAAAATAGATCACAAAAATCATAAAATGCACATTTATGACCAAGTGGGATTTAAACCAGAAATGCAGGGCTGTTTCAATATAAGGAGAAAACTACATGATTATATTAATAGATGCAGAAAAAGCTTTTGACAAAATGCAATTTTCATTTCTTTTTATAAAACACTTGAAAGCATAGTTACAAATTAATTTTTCTTTAAAATGGTAAGGCACAACTATCTAAAACCATTAGCACCATTATCTGTAAAAGGGATGAGCTACAAGTCTTCCCAGTAAGATCAGAAGTGAAACAAGGATGCTCACTAACACTAATATTATTCAATATTGTACTAGAAATGCTGTCAGTTGAACTGAGAAGGGAAAAACTTGAGGGAATCAGAATAATTAATGAGTTAATAAAGTGTTTCTTTTTGCAGATGATATGATGATATTCTTGCAAAATCCTAGAGATTTGACTAAAAAACTAATTGAAACAATAATTTTTGACAAAGATAGGATTTAAAATAAATCCATATAAATCATCAGCATTTCTATATATCACCAACAAATCCTTACAAATATAGGTAGTAAGAGATAGTCAATTTAAAATAACCATTGAAAATATAAGATACTTAGGAGTATACCTGCTGAGACAAAACCAGGGACCATATTAAAATAATTATATGATATTTTTAAACAAATAAAGTCAGATTTAAATAATTAGAGAAATATTTTTTGTTTATGGTAGGCTGAACCAATTTGCTAAAAATGCCCATTCTACATTATGTTTATTTAGTTCCATCCCAATTAAATTACAAAAAAATTTTATTGAGCCTAGACAAAAATAATAACAACATTCATTTGGAAGAACAAAGGGCAAGGATATCAAAGGAATAAATGGAAAAGAAATTTAAAGGAAGGAGGTCTAGCAGTACCAGATAATGAACTGTGTTATAAAGCAGTAATTATCAGAACTATCTGGTACTGGCTAACAAATGGGAAAGTGGACCAGTGGAATAGGATAAATATATGTATATATAATATATAATAATAAATTATTATAGCAATCTTATGATGGCATATATTAATATGTTAAATATATAATATATCATATTAATATAAGTAATATATCCAAATATATAGTTTCATGTCTATATCTGTGTCAAATGTTGGTCTTCTCTAGTGCAGGATTGGGAGGGAAGGAGGTATATATCAGACATTGTGCCAAGTAATGATAATACAAAGAGAAAAATGAAAGTAGTTCCTCCTTTATAAAACTGGAATGACATGTATATAGTTAAGAAAATAAAATCTATAGATAAAGAGGGTACAAAATAATTTGAAATGGAGAGAATCCTAACAATGTGTGTGTATGAGAGGAAGGGGGTGGGGAGAGAGAGAGAGAGACAGAGAGATATTCTGTAAGAAGTGATACTTGAGTTTGAATGGAACTTGAGATTCTAAGAGGTAGAAAAATGGAGGACACTCATAAAGAGTGCCATATGTGGAGTCCAAGGACTTAAGTCTTGCTCTGATTCTGTTCTTCACTAGCTGTGTACCCTTGAAGAAGTCATTCAACCTTTGAAAGGATTGAGCTAGATGACCTTTGAAGTCCTTTTTGCTCTATTCACAAGGTTCTTTAGCTCTTATACAAAGGAGAAGAGACAAGAATAGAAAAGTGATGTAGAGAAAATTCCAGACAAGTTATTTTGTCTGGAATATGTCTGTGGAAGGAGGAAACCTTGTACACAGTGTATTGTGTTAGGTACTGGAGAGATATAAATAACATCAGTTTATATTTCTATAAATTTACATGTTTTTTACATGCATTATCTCATTGGAATTACTATTTACATTTTAAAGATTATAAGATTGAGAGTTGAACTATCCTTCTCAAGGTCATATAACTGGTTGGTGTAGGATTGGGATTTAGGAGTCTTTTTTTAGGGTTTTTTAAATAAGGCAATGGGTTAAGTGGCTTGCCCAAGGCCACACAGCTAGGTAATTATTAAGTGTCAGAGACCAGATTTGAACTCAGGTACTCCTGACTCCAGGGCCAGTACTCTATCCACTGTGCCACCTAGCTGCCCCAGGATTTAGGAGTTTTGATTCCAAATCAATTGGTTTTTTTTTTCAATTATACTTGCTGAAACAAGCCATAATTTCCTCCCTCAAAAAATTTATGGTCTGTTAGGGAGAGTGAGACATAAATATGATTACTTTTAAAAGAGGACAAGAACAAAGAAGACTAAATTAGGTAGATGAAGGAATCAGGGGACACTTTTTGGAATATTTACAGTAAGTTTTGATGAGGGGAAGAATTTCAACAGATAGCAATATGGGAAGAATCAATTGGTGGAGGAGCCCATGAAGGGAAAATAAAAATGGTGAAATCAAGAAATGAATAAATTATTTATTAAACACTATGAAAACACTGTCTTAGGGGCTGGGGGTCCTATCTCTGAGGTACCACCTCACACCTCTCAGACTGGCCAATATGACCATAAAGGACAATGGTCATTGTTGGAAGGGTTGTGGGAAATCTGGGACACTATTACACTGTTGGTGGAGCAACAAGAAATGGAAAAGTAAGAGAATGAAGTCATAGAGTAGGTAAGGAGGTCAACAAGATAAGAAGGTATGGGAAAAATAAGTTGGAGTATTATTATAGAAGGTATTGCACAACTGCCTAGGAAATTTGTACTACATATGTTAAGTAACATGGAGAAATTAGAGATTTTTGGACAAGAGAGTGATGTAATTAGAACTGCATTAAAAAGATGACTTGGATAAGTATGTGAAAGTTGAATTATAAAGGGAAGAGACTGAAGGCAGATACACAATTCAGAAGTCTGGGATAATAATCCAAATGAGAATTAATGAGGACCTAAAATTAATGGTGGAAATGATGAGAGAAAGATATGGAAGATATTATAGAGTAGAAGCTAAAGGACTTGATAACTGATTCAAGGGAGGGTAAAGCAGAGGACAAAGTCAAGGATGAAACCAACATTTCAAACCTGGAAGACTGGGAAGATGGTGGTCTAATCAGAATTATGGAAGATGAAAGGCAAGATAGATGTAGGAGGGCAGATAATTATTTAGTCTGGGACTTGTTCAGTATGAGGTATCTAAGTCATCACACCTAAGTGGACAATTCCAGCAGGTCAGTTAATACTCTGGACTCAGAAAGAAGTCAAAGCTGGATGCTTTCATTTGGGATGAGAGTATAGGAGAGATCTATGGATGACAATCAGAACCTCAGAAGAAGGTGCATATATTCAAAATGGAAGCAGAGCTGAAAAAAAAAGTCAGAAATGGTCTGAGAAGAAGATTAAAAGATTACCAAAGGAACAACATAAAGGGATAAAAGAGGAGGACCATGGACTGCATATTAAGAGAGATCCATATCTTTGGGAAAGGGAAGGAAGATGGAAAAGAAGACAGAAAAACTCGCCAAAGTAGGAGGAAAACCAGGAGAGTGCAATTGTCACAGAATGCAAAGGAGTCAAGAATTATCAAAAAAAGAAGAAAATAGTTAATAATGTGAAAGACTTCAGAGAAGACAAGGAAAATAAAGATTGAAAAAAGCTCATATATTTTGATGATAAAGTAGTAATTTTGCATAAACAGATATGAGAGAAAATTTTAAAATTTCAATCTTATAAAATAATACTTTGGCAGAAATAAAATCAGTGGAGTTAGGAGAAATGATAGTGGACTAGAAAAATATTTGCTTTAAATATCTTTGATAAAAGTCTAACATAAAATTTATAGGGAATTGATTAACTATATAAGTTTAAGAATCACTCTCCAGTAGACAAATGATGAAAGATTACAAACTACAATATACATAAACAATAGTTACCTAAAATATTCAAAATCATTAATAGTCAAAGAAATGTGAAATAAAAACAATCTCAAAATTACCCAACAATGTAATAAAAACAAGAAAATTCATTTTAGAAGGGGTTATGGGAAGACAGGAAAGCTAACTCATTGCTTGGTAGATTTGTGAATTGGTTCAACAGCTCTGGAAAATATTTTGTACATATGAAAGAAGAGTTAACGAATTGTTGATAACCAATGACCCAGAAATTCTACTACAGGGACTATATACACTCAATGGAGATATTAACAAGAAAAGACTCAGATGTAGAAAACTATTCACAGAATCATTATTTTTGATAAGAAAAAGCTGCAAACAAAATATATGTCCCAATGACTAGGGAATGGTGCAACAAATTATGCTATATGAAAGTAATGTAAAATTACTATATTGTAAGAAATGAGAAGGGTTCAACTAGTCTACATAGTGAATAGTGTACCAGACCTGGAATCAGGAAAATCTGAGTTCAAATCTAACCTCAAACATTTACTAGTATGATCCTAGGCAAATCATTTAATTCTTTTTACATCAGTTTCCTCATTTGCAATATGATCTGGAGAAAGAAATGGCAAATCACTCCAGTATCTTTGCCAAGAAAACCCCAGTGGGGTCACAAAGAGTCAGTCACTGAAACAACTGAACAACAACAGAGGAATGAAGGATAGGAAGAATTCAAACAAATAAGGAAAGACTTGTTTGAACTGATATAGAGGGAAGAAAGCTGAACCCACATAATTAGGTGCACAATGACTGTAATATAAATCAAATCCATATTGAGAGGCAACAAAACTGGTCCAATTCTATTCCCAAACTCTCATCTATTCCACATATTCATTGGCGAAGCAAGGCAGTGGAATAGAGTTCTGTTCTCATTCTAGATTAGTGCAAAGGGAGAAAATGGGCCCCAGTCTGGTTTTCCAATCATTCCCAGAAGGCTACAGAAATTAAAGGGTAAAAGTCTAGGTTGGGAAGGGGAAGAGGGGAAGGAATTACTCTTTAAGCCATTCTTTGAACTTTAATAATTTGCTATTCAAGTTTAAATGACAACCGTGAAAAACTGTTCTTCAAGGAATGTGCTTTGTAGGACCTTTGGGTAATTATTAGGAAGTACTGTTTATATCAAAACAAAATGCTTCCACACAAACTGATATGAACAATTGAAAGGCAGTGAAGAAGAGGGGTTAGAAAACTAGACTTGAATCAAAGACCAAGTTACTGAATCCTCTAGGGCTGAAAATTGCAGAGACAGTTCCTTTCTGCATCAGTAGATCTGAGAGCACCCTATACAAATGGAATCACAGGTCTAATGCTTATCAAGATAATAATAATTATTATTATTCTTAAAGAGATTTTCAATAGTCTTGTAAAGAGTCATTTAGAGTATGATGGGGATAGAAATCAGTGACCCTGGGCAAGTCATTTAACCCTGGTTGACTCATCTTTTCTTTATCTGTAAAATTATTTGAAGAAAATGTCAAACCACTCCAGTATCTTTCCCAATAAAACACAAATTGGAGTCATTTAGACTTTGACACAAGTGAGCAACAACAGAGGAGAGAGTGCATTTTGTCTCTTCTTCTTCTGAAGGGGAAGAGTGCTATGCTTAAATAGATAATAAATATTTGTTGAAAAAATGAATGGAAAAAACAAGGAATCCAGGCCCAGATCTGTAGAATGTCACAACTGTGAGGGAACTTAAATATTCTTTAATTCAACTCCTTTAATTCAACTCATTCATTTGTCAAATGCTCAAAAAAGGTAAATTATTTATCCAAGGTCATACAGGCAAAATTCGTTCTGTTGCTATTTCCATTATACTCCTCAATGGTCACAAAATTAGAATTCAGTTCTGCTGATGTAGTCAAGTCAGTAAAAATTCTGCAGATAATAAAGGGCTTCTTCCCAATACCTCCCCTCCCCTCCCCCTCAAAAAATCAGCTTACCACCTTCCATAGGAAAACTGACCATTCACTGCCAGTGATATATATCAGAGACTTAGCTAGGCCTAGCACTCCTGGCCTTTGTTTGCAGTGGGAGCCTGGAGATTTTTGTTCCTGGTTGGGAACCATGGTGAAGAGTTTCCAAACAAAGCAAATTTGCCTGGGGCTCCAGCTGCAGGAGAAAATGGTGACTGAGTCCATCCAGCTTTAGAATACCAGTGGTGAATGGTAAGTATGATTTTTTACATCTGGAAGAGTGATTTAAAGTGGTTTAAAGACTTAAAGAAGTTTCCTTCTCCTTCTCCTTCTCCCTTCCCTTCACCATCCTTTGCCCTTTAATTTCTGCAGCCTTTTGGGATTAGTTAGAAAACTGGATCAAGGCCCATTTTCTCCCTTTGCACTAACTTAAGAATGAGAGCAGAACTTTCCCCTATTGGTTTGAGTCTCTAATGAATGTGGGAAATGGACTGAGTTGGGGTGAAGGACAATAACTGGTAATTGCCTTATTGGTTGAAGTGAAGCTAGTTTACATGGAATTGATTGGCTGTCCATCTGTGCTGATCACAGACTTGTTTTTAATTAATCTAAACAACGCAGCCCAGAAATGCTGGTAGACCTCTCCCCTCTTTTCTGTTTGTTTCTTGATTACTCTCTATCTCTTTCTCCTTTTGTATCCCCACCATTCGCACTGTCCTCTTCTCTTTTTTTTTCTCTCTCTCTCCCCTCTATTCTGTCCCCTTCTCTTCCCTTCCTTTCCCCCTCCTTTATCTCCTTTATCCTCTCCTTCCTTTCCTCTCACCACCTCCACCTTTTTCCCCAGTCTTTTTTCAGTTATGTCTCATTCTTTGTGACCCCATTTGGAGTTTTTTGGGCAAAGATACAGAAATGATTTACCATTTCCTTCTCTAGCTAATTTTTTAGATGAAGAAATTTGAGGTAAAAAAGGTTAAGTGTTTTGCTCAGGATAATACAGATGTAAGGATCTGAGGCAAGATTTAAAGCCAGTAAAACAAGTCTTTCCTATTCCAGACCTGACACTATCTCTGAACTCAGATCTTCCTGACTCTGGACTTAAATTCTCTATTCACTATACTACCTAGCTATCCTGCTTCCTACTCCCCTGTCTCCTTAAATGAAATATATGGTACATTAAAAAAAAGGCAAATAATTAGTAAGCATATTCTAAGAACATAAAATGAGCTAGGTTTGTTTGTTAAAACTTGACTCCCTTGATAAAGACCTGAGCAGCTAAAAAAATATAGTGAGGGGGAAAAAACTATATTTTAGAAGATAACACTAGGAGATTCAGAATCTAGTGGGATCTGCCTCTTACTCTTTGGTTCTCTGGACTTCTCAGTTTCTTTTCTCTAAAATGAGATAGGTAGGCAAGATAACCTCTGAAGTCCATTTCTGTTCTAAAATTAATTGATTAAAATTTATCTGGCAAGGAACTGAACTAGGAGGCTATTGTTATGATCAGTCAAAAAGCATTTTTTTATCTTTTAAAATTTTTTAAAATTTTTTCCAATTACATATGAAGATAGTTTTCATCATTCATTTTCTGTAAGATTTTAAGTTCCACATTTTTCTATCTCCTTCCTTTTCTTTCAGACTCCCTATGATAGTGAGTAATCTGATATAGGTTATACATGTATATTCAAATTAAACATTTCTATATTAATCATGTTGTGACAGAAAAATCAGAACAAGAAGAAAAAAAGGCATGAGAAAAAACCATAAAGCAAGTTTAAAAAAGTAAACATAATAAACTTTGATCTGCCTTCAGACTCCATTATTCTTTCTGTAAATGTGGTCAATATTTTCCATCACAGGTCTTTTAGAATTGTCTTTGATCATTGGACTGTTAAAAAGAGTTAAGTCCATCATAATTGATCATCACACAGTGTTGCTGCTAATGTATATATAATGTTCTCCTGTTTTTGCTCACTTCACTCAGCATCAGTTCATGCAAGTATTTCCAGGTTTTTCGAAACTCACCTGTTCATGATTTCTTATAGAACATATCCATCACATTCAAATACCATAACTTGTTTAACCATTCCCTAATTGATGGCCATCCCCTCAATTTCCAATTCTTTGCCACTACAAAAAGAATTGCTAAAAGTATTTTTTGTACATGAGTCCTTTTCCTTTTTTATCTTTTCTTTGGGATACAGACCTAGTAATGGTATTGTTGGACCAAGTGTATGCACAGCTGTATAGTCCTTTGGGCATAAAAAATTATCAAACATAAACTATGTGCTAAGCAATAAGGATATAGGCACAAATGAAATTGTTCCTGTGAGTGGGTAGAGTGAGAGAAAGACACAAAAGAGATAAAAGTACGCTGAATAGGTAGGGAAGGGGGAGAGAAAGGAAGACATTAGGTGATATGAGAATGGTTGTATCCTGAAAAACTTCATGTAAGAAGGCAAGGGGGGGAGCGACTAGGTGGCACAGTGGATAGAGCACCAGCCCTGGAGTCAGGAGTACCTGAGTTCAAATCTGGTCTCAGACACTTAATAATGGCCTAGCTGTGTGGCCTTGGGCAAGCCACTTAACCCCATTTGCCTTGCAAAAACTTTAAAAAAAAGGCAAGAGAGAAGGGACACAGGAGAAAGAGACACAGAGATACAGAAACAGAGAATCTGAGGTGGAGATGGAGAGACTGAGAAATGAGCAAGGAGCAAGAGACAGAAAGTGCTGGGAGAATACAGAACAAGAGCTGATAATAATGAATGGTTCAGTTTCATTGAAATGAGGTTGAGTTTTGATTCTCACTCTAGAATTACAGGACCATTAATTTTGAACTAGAAATGTCAAGGTTAGGATTTGAACCCTGGTCATTTTTATTGTCATCGTCATCATCATCATCATCATCATCATCATCATCATCATCATCATCACTACAACATCCACTGCCACCACCACCACCACCACTATCACTACACCATCATCATCATAATCATCAACAAATGATCCAAATTCTCAGATCATAAATTTATAATCAAAGGGACCTTACTGGTCATAATCTGACCCTCTCGATTTACAAATAGTTTTCTCTAATTTTCTTAACAGAGCAGATAGATGGATAGATGATAGATAGATAGATAGATAGACAGACAGACAGACAGACAGACAGTCTGGTTTACAAGAAATTGGTTTGATATATGATTCTAGATATTAGGCAAAAATTTAAAAAGAAAACATGACCTAAAATATCTAGTTCCTTGGTTTATAGAAGAAAAATAAAAAATAAAAAGTTGGTACATTTGTAAATTCATTGTTATTATTGTTGACTTGTTTTCAGTCGTGTCTGACTCCTTGTAAACTATTTGGGGATTTATTGACAGAGATTCTGGAGTGGTTTGCAATTTCCTTCTCCAATTCATAGAGGAGGAAATTAAAGCAAATAGGGTTGACTTGCCCAGGGTCACATAGCTAGTAAATGTCTGAGGTTGAATTTGAACTCAGATCTTTTAAACAGTTCTATTGCTCTATTTACTGCACCTGTAAATGCAAAAGAAAATACTTCAGATTCTTACAGTCTTAACCTTTATTTGTTGGCTGGTCCATCTTAGCAATTCTAGGAATCTTAGTGTTCTTTTTATTTTAGTTTATTTTTTGCAAGGCAAATGGGGTTAAGTGGCTTGCCCAAGGCCACACAGCTAGGTAATTATTAAATGTCTGAGACCGGATTTGAACCCAGGTACTCCTGACTCCAGGGCTGGTGATTTATCCACTGTGCCACCTAGCCACCCCTCTTTTAGTATTCTTAACCGTGCTCATGATATCATGATTCTGATATTCCAGTAAGTATCCTCAATCTTGAAGATTTGAGTAGTAAGAAAAATTAAAGGGATAAGTTAAGACCTCCTTAACTGAGGCTAGTGTTGTTTTTACTGAAGATGTGGTTGAAAATATTAACCTCTCTTTCTATTATGTAGTACACAGTATGAAGTATAACTGTTCTTTGACCTCTACTTTGGCCCTATCTCTTCATCTAACCATCTTCTTGATTCCTTTGCTCAAGATGAATCTTTAGGCTTCTACTACTAAATGAACTGGTTCACCTGTTATTGAAATTTCCTAGCCATTCGCTATGATGTGCTAACATTGGATATGATCCCAGACCTCTCTGATAAATAGAAACTTTGCTGATGCTAAGTAACTATGAGTCATAGAATTCCACAGTCTCTGAAGAATTACAGTTGGAGGTTACCCAAGGGGCAATAGAGAGGACCATGATTGACATGAGTAGGCTGTAGCAATGCTAGCCAAGAACTACAGAATAGAAGAAATGTAAAAGATACCATTAGAGAGAAAAGACAGAGACAGAGGAAGAGAGATAGAGAAATAGGAAGAGATAGAAAGAGACAAAGACAGAGAGGTATGACCAGAAAGTGAAATAGTAGTGTAATGAGAGCAAAGGATAACCAGTGGACCATCGGTGTGCTCCATTTGGTATCCAAGAAAGTATATCAAGAAAGTATATTGGGTGGATCTATTTTGGAGAGTTTACTGGAAGACATGACCAAGAGTCACCCAGCATTCAAAGGTATGGATGCATTGAACTCTACTTCAGGAGAGGGAATGATAATACTGGGGACATCACAGATCCATTGAAATAATGTTTAATTCTTTAATTTATACTGATAAACTAGGTGGTACAGTAGAACACTTCAATTGGCTTCAGAAAAATCTAGAATTCAAACCCAGACTCAGGCATTTTACTAGCTTTGTGACCCTTGGCAAGTCACTTAATCTCAATATGCCCCACTTTCCGCATCTGTAAAATGATGCTTCTAATAGCACCTCTCTCCCAGGGTTATTGTGAGGATCCAAACAAGATAATATTTAAGTGCTTTGCAAAATTAAAAATGTTATTTATGAATGGTGTTATTATTATTAATATTATTATGCCACAGTGTAGAAGTGTTGATAGCCCAAGAGATTTAGACATTGAACAAAGATTTGTAGTGCCTAGTTAAAATTGCCGTCATTCTTCAAAAACATTTCCTTTTATATACTTTCCTACAAAGAATTATGATAGATGTTAGAAAACAGAAGACGTTCTTTCTAAAAACATCATATCAAAGGGAACTATATTAGCACTAGAAGATATAATAATAAATAACCAATATTTTAACAATGTTTTTGTCTCATAAATATTTTTACATATATTCTTACATTTGGTTCTCATGATAGTACAGTGAGAAAGTCAGTCGTTCAATAAGTATGTTATTTACAGATGAGGAAACCAAGGCTCAAAGAAGTTAAGTGACCTAATCAAGGTCAGATGACTGATAAGTAAAGAAAGGATTGTTATCCACATTTCTGATTCTCAATAGCTTCTTAGTATTTTTTGTTTTTCAGTTGCTTCAGTCACATCCAACTCTGTATGACCCCATTTAGGGTTTTCTTGGTAGTGGTGTGCCATTCATTTCCTTCTCCAGTTCATTTTACAATTGAGGAACTGAGGCAAATAGGGTTAAGTGACTTGCCCAGGTCACACAACTAGTACTACTCCAAGTCCAGTGCTCTATCCACTGTACCTCTAAAACTATGTAATAAGATCTATATGCAACTCACCAATAGGATCAAGTTTTCCTGGTGCTTGGCCTGAATTATTTGAACATTTCCAGGGAGGAACAGCAGAAGCCCGAGTCCCAAACATTTTGCTCTTAGAGCATCTTGGGAATTTATTTAGCCTTTTCTGTACTAGTTGATAAATAGAATGACAGAATTTCAGAACTTAAAGGGATCTTACACGAGTTCCCTTCATTTGACAGAAGAGTAAAGTAAGACCCAAAGAGAGAATATGATTTGCCCAAGATTACGTAGAAAATTTGAGGCAGAGGTAAGACTAAAACTGAGGTTTCTTGGTTCTCTGTTCAGTGTCCTACTCAAAATATTCTGCCCCTGATCCTAAAAGCTTAAAGATAAGCATTCTGGTGAATTGCTATGCATTTAGTGACAGACTTACTGGAACCAAAAGAAGCATATTCCTCTCTCCCATCCCTTAATACTAGTGCTGAAATTAAAAGAAAAGCATCAGGTGCTAAGTATACAGGGTCATGACTGGTGAAGAAGTAATAACAATAATAGAGACAAAGTATGGTTATGACAGTGCTACATTCTTGGAGATTTTTGCACCTCTGGTAATCATCCAAGACACAGACCTTGTCCTATTCATAGAGAGCATTAGTTTGACTACTAAATTTTAGCTTGAAAACTAGAAGCCAAATTCTGATCTGATGGGGAGAGAGGAGTTAATATGGAAAGGGGAGGCATCAGAATTGTGATTCTCAATAGCCTCAAATACAGAACTGATGTTTTTCAATGAAACACCCAAATCCTGAAATAGTGCCCTGGATCTGAGAGAAATGTCATTATTTTCTTGGAGGAGGGAATCAGGTTTTTAAGCTTTGATCTCTTGGATAAAGCAGTAATTGTTGTTTAGTTGTGTCTGACTATGACCTCATTTGGGGTTTTCTTGACAAAGATAGTAGAATAGTTTGCCATTTCCTTCTTCAGTTTTTTCACAGATAAGGAAACTGAGGCAAACAAGGTTATGTGACTTGCCTAGACTCACAGAGCTAGTAATTATCTAGGACCAAATTTGAACTCATGAAATGAGTTTTCCTGATTCCAATGCTCTATCTGCTAAGCCAAATATATTCCTTTAAGTTTCATAAAACACTTTAGAAATATTATTTCATTTAATAATAAATAGAAGAGGACAATATGACAAGTAGGAGGTTAAGTGACTTGCCTAGGGCTACACAACTAGTAAATCACTGAAACTGGATTTGAAATTCCATCTTTCTGACTCTAGGTACAGTACTTTATCCATTGTGACAGTTAATTGCTATGCAATAACCTAGGATGAACACAATAGTCTTCTATAATTCAAAGATAATGTGTAGTGAACTGGAAATGGAGTCAGGAGAAAACTGAGTTTGAATCCTGGTCCTGAGACTTAACTACCTGTGAGTCTCTAGACAAGTTACTTAACTTTCCTTCCAAGGCTCAATCCCCTACTTTGTAAAATGAGGACAATGATATTTGTATGATCTACCTTACTAGTTTGATCAGAGTAAACTATTTTACAAGCCTTTAAAGTGCTGCAGAAATGATGACATTTCCATTAGATCCTTTGCAGAGTTGGTGGTTCATAGGTATGGAATATTGTATATAAAGAATATTTTAAAGTGTTGATGACTTTTTTTGTTTCTTACTTTTTTCCTCTTTTAAAAATGTTTTTGAATAAAAAAGGTAAAGGATAGCTCTATGGGAGGGAAGGGGTTCAAGGCAGGAGGGATGTAGGAGGAGATGTAGGTAATGTAAAAATGAAAGTTATTAATAATTTTTTTAAAAATATGCAGATACCATGAGATAACTGAATTTAATATTCATTGAGAAAAATATGATAAACATATTCTTGATTCTATAATGCTTTTAAATTAATCTATTTGATTTATTACAAAAGTATATATAAGCATTTGAAAAAAGCTTTATTGATTTGTGTGATTTTCATATATACAGAAGGTATATTTGCTTATTTGTGAGCTTCTAGATGCATTTAGGAATTGTATGGTATAACTACACATCTCAGCCATAAGCACAGAGGTAGCTAGTCTGTATGGTATTATAAAGTACTGTACCTAGAGTCAGAAAAACATGAGTTCAAATCCAGTTTTAGACACTTACTACTCATGTGACTCTGGACAAATCATTAGCCACTGTTTGCTTAAGTTTCTTCATTTGTAAGATGATGATGATTATGATAATAATAATATCTATTTTTGAGACTGTCATGAGAATCAAATGAGATTATTTGTGAACCAATATGAAAATTCTAATTGAAAACTATTTGGGTGGTATTTTCAGTATACCTACACAGTAAATACATTTTATTTTTTCAAATAAAATTCAAAACAGAAGAATCTAGATTGATATAGAGGAATTCCATGGAAGGTACAAGATATCTGTGATAAAGACATATCAATATTTACACATTCATTCCCAAATGAGAGACATCTTTCCTTAAAGTAACGGCTTTGGGAGGATATCATTCTACTCTGGAATCGCTAAACAGAACCATAACTAGGGAATCTGATGCTTTAAACTTGCATAATGGGGAAGGAAGACAACCATAGGGAAAAACCAAAAGATTACTGCTCACTGGGAGAGAACTGGGAGGATCCATAATAGGGAAGTACTCTTCTGAAAGTCAGGGAGGTCTGGGGATCTAAGTACTTTCATGTAAACCATTCATGTTCAGTGCAGGAGAAGGATACTCTCCCACAGATAGTCCATTGACTTCTCACCCAATGACTGTGATGCTATTGAAGGTGGAGAGATTGAAGCAACAAAGGGGTACAGGAGAAGAGAGAGCTTAGGGAGTGTGACCTTGACCTGGGAATATGGCAAGACTGATAGAGGGGTAGTCATGAAGAACTGGCAGTCCATAAGGAAGGACCAGTTTCTAGGAAAGAAATATATTCCTCTAAACTTCAGAATCCTGGTACAAATATTCAAGTTGTCATACTGTAGGTTGTAGTTATAACTGATGCTGTCACTTAAAAGAGGAGCATAAATTCTTCCTTTGGAAGTTTTATCTCCCCCACCTAAAGAGTTGTCCCACTTTGAAGGCAAGGATTGATTGTCTTGCTTCTTGCTTTGTCACAGATAATTAGATTTTTGTTAGCAATAAAACCCATACAATTAACTACTCCTCAATAAATATTTATAGAAAGAATGAATTTCCCATTCAGAAAGAGACAGATGGACAGAGATCGAGACAAAGACAGTGAACAGAGGAACAAAGAAAGAGAGAAAGAGAGAGAGAGAGAGAGAGAGAGATGGAAACAGAGACAGAGAGATAAAGAGAGAGAGAGAGAGAGAGAGAGAGAGAGAGAGAGAGAGAGAGAGAGAGAGAGCTGCAGAGACAGAGACAAGAGAGAAAGAAAAAAACATCTCAAGGCTTAATAGATATCTCATCTACTGAGTTGTAATTTAATGCTTCTTGGGCAGCTAATCAATGAATCCCCATGTATACTGCTTGGCACTGGGGATAAAAAAACCCACCCTCAGAGGATTTATATTCTTTTGGGGGGAGAAAACACGCATAAATACAAGATAAATATAAGATTATTTTGTTGGAGAGAAATTAGCAATTAATTTGGGTGTGTCAGCAAACAAGAAAGACTAGAGAAAGTGAGTTTTGTAGAACACTAGAAATCTTGAGATATGGAGATGAAGAGGGCATGCTTTCCAGGAATAGGAGAGAGCTTTCACAAAAGCAAAGGGATGGAAGTTGCAATATTATGTGTAAGGACAAGAAAGGTCAATTAATTATTCCCAGAACCTATAAAACTCTTATTATATTGTCCTTATATTATCTATTTTCTCAATCAATAGATAATAATAGATCAAATACTTTCATGAGGCAGGGAGGAGGGAGGTTTGATAAACTGCTTGACATCAGAAAAAAGAAAGGGAAAAGGGTTTCCTACTTAGTCTGGAAATCACTAAGTAGTAAGTTTCCTTGTTTCTAGAAAAGATTTCACCTAAAACAATTGAATTTTGCTTCTTCTTAAGTTTAGGGCAATACTAACTGCTCAAATTCTAAAAGATATTCTAATAAACATTTGCGGTTACTAGAAAGAAAGATGAAAAGCAACTGGTTTGGTTAAAATATCCATTGGATAATCATTCTGTGTTGCCTGTATTTCTTTTATATAAAACAAACTGGGACTAGGAGAACTTTAAATAACAATCTCTCAATTACTTCTGATTTAGGTCTTTTAAACACTAATCTTGGATTCTATCAGATTGAATTGTTTTAAGTTGTGAGTTGAGAGACAGAAAGGGAAAGGGGCATCCAGGGCTTTTATTCTTGACTATGAATGCTCCCAGAATTCCTTTCAACCATTACTTGTGACTGTCAAGGATGTTGACAATTCTTGGATGAGTTTTTTGGTGTGCATTTTTTTTTTAATTTTATTTTTTCCAAATACATGAAACATAGTTTTCCACATTCTTAATTTTTTTTTAGGCTTTTGCAAGGCAAATGGGGTTAAGTGGCTTGCCCAAGGCCATACAGCTAGGGAATTATTAAGTGTGAGACCAGATTTGAACCCAGGTACTCCTGACTCCAGGGCTGGTGCTTTATCCACTACGCCACTTAGCTGCCCCTCAACATTCATTTTATAAGATTTTGAGTTTCACATATTTCTCCCTCCCTTTCTCTTCCTTAAGACAATGAACAATTGAATATTGGTTATACATGTACAGTCATTTAAAATGTTTTCAATGATAGTCATGTTGTGAAAGAAGAATCAGAACAAAAGAAAAAATATAAGAAAATAAAACATAAAACACATTTCAAAAGTAAAAATAGTATGATTTGGTCTTCATTAAAATTCCATAGTTCTTTCTCTCTGTGTGAGCAACATTTTCCATCACAAGTCTTTTAGAATTGTCTTTGATCCCTGTATTGCTGAGAAAAACTAAGTCTGTCATAGTCGATCATCATACAACATTCCTGTTAAGGTGCAAAGTGTTCTCCCAGTTCTGCTCATTTTACTCAGAATCAGTTCATATAAGTTTTACCAGCTTTTTCTGAAATCTGCCTACTTTTGATTTCTTACATATCAATAGTATTTATCACATTCATATACCACCACAACTTGTTCATTCATTCCCCAACTGATGGGCCTGTCCTTAGTTTCCAATTCTTTGCCATTGCAGAGAGAGCTGCTATGAATATTTTTGTCCATGTGGTTACCTTTCCCTTTCTAATGTTCTCTGGAATACAGACCTAGTAGTGGTATTGCTGGATCAAAGGGTATGCACAATTTTATTGCCCTTTAAGCATAGTTCCAAATTGTTCCCCAGAATGGTCAGATTGGTTCACAATTTCATCAACAGTGAATTAGTGTCCCAGTTTTCCCCTACAATGATTTTCATTTTCCTTTTTTTTTCATATTAGCCAACCTGATAGGTATGAGGTGGTACCTCAGAGTTGTTTTAATTTGCATTCCTTTAATCAATGATTTAGATTCTAAATTTTAGAGAATTTTTTTACATGACTATAGATAGCTTTAATTTCTTCATCTGAAAACTGCCTGTTCATATCCTTTGGCCATTTATCAATTGGAAAATGACTTGTATTCTTTTTAAAAATATTTTTATTTGTTTTTCCAACATTTAACAGTAATTTTTACTAATCATTTTTTTGCAAGATTTTAAGTTTTACATTTTTCTCCCTTCCTCCCTTCCCTCCCTCCTCCCCTTGACAGCAATCTGATATAGGATTTATATGCGTAATTAAGTTAAACATAGGGATATATTAATCATGTTTTGAAGAAGAATAAAATACAAATAGATGGGGGAAATGATATAATATGTAAGACAATTTTTAACAATTGAAGATGATAAGCTTTGGTCTGTTTTAAATGCCAGAGTTCTCACTCTAGATATGAATGATATTTTCCATTGCAAGTCTTTTAAAATTGAATGATTGTATTCTTTTTTATTCAGTACTCTTTATATATTTTAGAAATGAGAATTTTATCAGAATTTATCAGAAACATTGATTGTAAAAATGGTTTCCCAGTTTTCTGCATTCCTTCTAATTTTGGATGCATTGGTTTTGTTTGTGCAAAATCTCTTTGATTTAATATAATTGAAATTATGCATTTTGCATTTCATAATGATCTCTGTCTCTTGCTTAGTCATAAATTCTTCTCCTTGCCACAGATTTGACAGAAAAACTATTACTTATTCTATTAATTGATTTTGGTCTCACCTTTTATGTCTAATTCATGTACCCATTTCTTACCTTATCTTGATATAGGGGATGAGATGTTGGTCTATACTATATCTTCCACTTTTCTTAGCAGTTTTGGTAAAAAAAAATGAGTTCTTGTCCCAGAAGTTAGAGTCTCTTGGTTTATAAGCAGAAGTAGATTAAGTAGATTACTAGAGTCATTAACAACTGTTTCTCTTGTACCTAATTTATTCCTCTGATCCACCATTCTATTTCTTAGCCAGCACCAAATAATTTTAATGATTGCCATTATACATTATAATATTTCCAATATACTTTTAGATCTGGTACATCTAGGCTGGATAAAGTGAGTTTTCAAACAACTTATTTGAGAGATGATAGGGCACATGAGGTCGGAAACTTTTTATTAAAGGACTAAAGGACTATTTGGTCCTTCAACATAGCTGATGGATTATGGTGAATCAGGATTCTTGGGAATTGTTTGTTTTGACTTGGTGAGTCCCAAACTCTGTAGGTTTTCTTATAGCTTGGAATCTTAGTCTAGAGACAGATTTGGATTACAGGTGTGTGGTAAAGCAAAACCAAGAATTTGTTGAATATAAGTGGATGAGAGAGAGAGAGAGAGAGAGAGAGAGAGAGAGAGAGAGAGAGATGGAGAGACAGTGAGACAGTGAGAAGAGTAAGAGACAGACAAAAAGAGAGGAAAACAGAGAGGAAGAAGAAAAATAAGAGGAAGAAGGAGAAGTGGGAGCAGGAAAAAGAAGAGGAGGAAGAAGAGAAGGAGAAAAGGGAAGAGGAGGGAGAATTAAGGAAAAAATAAAAGAGAAAATAGTAACTAGATAGATTTGTGATTTCGCAGGTAAGGAAACTCCCTCTGTCATTAAGATCAGTACCTTCTCTGCAACTTATAGTCTTATAGAGCTGCCTAGAGGCCTAGGAATTTAAATGACTTGGTCAGGGTCACACAACAAGAATGTACAAGCCAGCAGCAGGACTTAAGCCCATAGGGCCATCCATTCAGAACCAGAAGGGATCTCAGAGGTCATGTGCTTTAATATATTCATTTTATAGATGGAGAAACTGGGACCCAGGGATGCTAATTGACTTGTCCAAGATTATTCCACAGTTACCATCCTCAAAGGCAGCATTTGAATCTAGACTCTCAGATTTTAGATTCTGTTCTCTTTCTACTATACAACATGGCTTCCCAGGTCTTCTTGAGTTCAAGACCAGTTCTTTCTCTAATTTGTTCTATTATGCCTCTTGATAAACATACACCTAACACACAGAATACATATATATGTATATATATATATATATATATATACACACACACACACACACACATACACACACATACACACACATGCATAAAAATAAAGTTCTTCTAATGTTTGTAAAAAAAAAAGGGAGTAAGTTATTCCCAGAGTTTTTAAATTTGAGAAAATGAGTTGTCTTCACTTGGGGGTAAAGAAGGAACTCTGTCTATTGGTAGTACTCACCAAGTCCCACATTTTCTCCTACCAACAAGGCCATGGTCTGGGATCATAAGCCAAGAGAGAAAAACAGGCTAGAAAACTCACATCAAAAAATATTATTTATTATGCTATCTCTGGCAAGATATCCTCTTACACTGGGAATAAGGCTTCTAGCCAGTGCCCCTAAACACCTCTCTTGGGCTGAGATGCCCTTGTTTGTGTGTATTTGTGTGTGTAAATGTGTGTGTGTGTGTGTTTTACAGACTCACATTCTTAAGTAGAGTGGTGCCACTGATGCAGAGAATGACCAAAGGAAAAGTCAAATACCACATTCAGTACTCCAGGGGTGTTTTTGCTATTAAATTAAGTCTGGAAAATAAATAATTGTCTTTGGATCTGATTTTAAAGATTTTGCGTAGTGAAGTACTTACCAAAAGAAAAAAAAATTGCTAACCATTTTCTTGAAGGATTCTTTTGACTGGTCAACTTCCCGCTGCCAAATTATGGGAGATCATGATTACAGGTTGCTGTCTGGGAAGTGATGGATTTTTTTCAATACAATTATCCCGGCAAAAATAAAGGGTTGGTGGGGTGGGGGAAAGTAAGTCATATGTTCCAATTTTTATTGCTACATTCCTTGGATGGCCCCATATGTTTACCTTTAACTGACTTTAGACTCTGTGTTCTGTGTGGTTGCTGGCATAGGCTATGGAATTCCTTCATGTCTATTACTTTATTAAGGAATGTAAAAGCCACATACAGACGGACAGGGGAACACAACAGCATGAGACACAAATAACCCTAAATGAGATGCACATCTTGAATAGGGATTAAGGAAAAAAAAGCTTTACACCTAATTCTTGGTTGGTATGTGACACTGGAAAGGGCCAAAAGGGGGCACTCTTACACTCTCTCCAAAACCCTATAAATAACATCGTGGTGAAGAATGACAGTACAGTGCAGAATCCAACTTGAATATTGTCTGCCTTGCAAATGGATAAAGGTCTCTCTTTGGTGAGAATAAAGACCCTCTCTGCCATGGCACTGATGGAGTTGGAAAAAAACGACTTTCCAAGAAATCCATTTCTGGAGTTAACTATTTCATTTTCAGTGTCTATGAGCCAATCATCCAGTTATGAGCACATTAGCCTAAAGCTATGGTTCATTTCATCAGATAGAATATATTGGGGGTGGGGTGGAGTCAGAAACTAAGTGGGACAAGTTGTTTAAAATGGCAAGAAACTAGATAGAAATATTCCAAGTAGGCACTCAATACATGCCTTTTCTTACACACTTTAAATCCACTCATGTGTAGGGACCCAGAAGGCATGGATGGACAAATTTAGACTGGTCCCTAGAAGACCATTGTGTAAATTCAGAGGAACCTTCTTGCAAGGGAGGAGAAAGGGACTTAGGGAAGGAGGGAACACTTCAAGCCTTATTTCTACTCGGATTCCTTTTCCCTGTTTACAAAATTTTTCCCTTCTACCCATTTTTTGCCTTTTAGAATCCCTAGCTTCTTTTGTGACTCAACTTAACTTCTATGGGGCTTACCTTATTTCCTCCAGGTGCTAATGTCCTCTTCTCCAGTTTGCTTTGTATTTGTTGAATAAATATATGCATATTTATATAGATATATATTACATATGTCTTATCTATACACATATTTTCCTCCAGTAAAATGCTATCTCCTTTGTTTTATTGGGCTTTATGTCTCACTTTTTATATCTGATTCTTATGTCTCACTCTTTGTGACCCATTTGGGGTTTTCTTGGCAGAGATACTGGAATGGGTTGCCATTTCCTTAGCCAATTCATTTTTACAGATGAGGAAACTGAGGCAAAAAGGTTTAAGGAACTTTCCCAGGGTCACACAGATAGAAATTATCTGAGGCTGGATTTGAATTTAGGAAGAAGAGTCTTCCTGATTCCAGGCTTGGCACTCTATCCACTGAACCACCTATCTATCCTTTGAAGGTTATAACTAATCAATTAATAAGCATTTATTGATTATCTATATTAAGTTCTAGGCACTACAAATACTAGGAAAAGGAAACAATTCCTGCCTCCAATGAACATACATTCTATTGGGGAGAAAACAGGTATACATGTAAGTATATATTAAACCAATTACAGAGTGAGTTAGTCAAATAATTAACATTTATTAAGCCCAGACTCTATGCTAAACAATGGGGATACAAAGAAAACCAAAAGACAGTCCATCCTCTCCAAAAGCTCACAGTCTAGTAACAGGCTTTGTGGGGACAAGCCAAGAGTATGTCTATGAGGGTCAGGAAAGGATAAATACAGGAAGTAGTTTTGAATTACGCTGACCCTTTGTGAACTCACTTGAGGTAAACCCTCTTGGCAAAGAATCTGGAGTGGTTTTCCATTTCTTTCTCCAATCATTTTAGAGATGGGGAAACCAAGACAAACAGTGTTAGGCGACTAGTTCAGGGTCACACAACTAGTAGGTGTCTGAGGCCAGATTTGAACTCATGAAGATGATTCTTACTTATTCAGATTGGTGCTCTATCCACTGTGCAACCTGACTGCCTAAACTAGGTATCCTAAAAGACAAAGGCAAGGAGGAGAAGAACATTCTAGCAGTGAAGAACAGACTCTTCAAAGGCACAGAGATGGGAGATAGAGCTTCTTGTGTGAAGAATACTAAGCTGGCCTAAAATTTATTAAGGGAAATATATGTAACAAAATGGAAAGATAGATTACAATCATATGATAAAAAACATTAAATGACATAGAGTATCTAACATTGACCAAAATGGTATTGACAAATTAATCAACAATTCCAAATGATTTGCAATATTTCCCCAAATATAAGATGCACCTTAAGTTTGGGATCCAAAATTTGAAAAAAATGTATTATATGAAGTTATTAAACTCAAGTTTTATTAATCATAAAATTCATACAACTCCTCATCACTGTCAAAACTCCAATCCATTATCTATGTTTCATGATGAATCACTGTCTTAGAAGAGCTTCTGACTGCTCTCCTGACTCTGCTCTGGTCTGTGGTTGACCACAGGCACTCCCTAGGCAAGTCTGGTGCGTGGATGCATGCTTAGTTCATTCCATTTCATGAATCTGAAGCAACAATTGTGTCCTCCTTTGAAATCAGGTCACTTCTTTTCATCAACAATTCTTCTGGCCTTCTGCTGAACCATCTTTGTGGACACAGAAATTCCAATGGCCCTTTGCTTTCAATCCATCTTTTCAATTCCCTTTCTAACTCAGGCCAATTGGTTGACTTGCCTCTCATGGCCTTCTTCTGCCTTGGTGTTTTCAGTAGGGTTTCTTCTTCCCATAGTCAGTCTTGGATTGTTTTCTCAGTTGGAGGAGAACCATACTGATGTTCAGCAGCATGATTTCCATTCACTTTTGCAAACTGGATCACTTTGAACTTGAATTCAGCACTGTACAAGAATCTTTTAGGACCCATTTCTGAGCAGAAGGTTGCATAATATAACCTAATATATCAGTAACAAATGCAAAACAAAGAGCAGAAAGACAAACAAGCATGAAAAAGCAGGAAATGCAAGTAAAAAATCTACAACCACTGTATAAGATGCTCCCAGTTTTTAGACCTCAAATTTTTTGAAAAAAAGGTGCTTCTTATACACGGGGAAATATGGTAGGTGGATAATTTATAGCTTTTGTGGACAAACACAATCAGCTTGGATCTAATATCTCCTACTAATTTTGACATACTTTACTGACAGCTGATGCCATAGTTCACAGAGGATTAGGCCTGGAATCAAGGAGACTTCTTTTCCTGAGTTCAAATCTAGCCTCAGATTCTTGTTAGTCATGTGACCATGGATAACTCTCTTAATCCTGTTTGCCTCAGTTTCCTCATCTGTAAAATGAACCAGAAAAGGAAATGACAAATAACTTTTGTATCTTTGCCAAGAAAATCCCAAATGGGTTCACCAAGAGTCCAAACTAAATGAATGATACAGTTTCTTAAAGTTTGCCAAGCATTTCCCATATATTTTCTTGTTTGAACTTTATAACTCTATGATGACAGGTATTGTTAACCCTATTTTATGGGTCATTCAACAAGCATTTATTGAGCTATATACTAAGTTGAGGAAACTAACCTCATAGAGATGAAGTGACTTGACAATGAGTATATAACTAGGAAGTGTTAGGGGCAAGATTCAAACCCAGGTTGTTCCAGATTCTGAGTCCATACTCTACCCCACTATACCATGGAGGTGGAGGTGAATCTGTGCTCTTACAGGTTTTTGTCAATGAGTTACAAACTGAAGGCTACTAACCAGGAGGAAAGATGCCAAGTTTGAGTCTAGCAAATGATTATATGACTATTGTCAATGAGTCTGAGAAAGATGCTAAAGTCTTTACAATTTATCTCCCTAAGGCTGACCAGAAGGTGATGATTTAAATCATCCACATTGTTATTCATAACAATTCATTATTAAAGTATACAGGGGTCAAAAGTTCCACTAGTAGATCACATACCTAAGGATTCCTAAAGTACTGAAGTAAAGAACAAAGGAATTAAAGTTTCCAGTTACAGTTAATTGAGAGGGATGAGAGAAGGGATGAGCTGATGATACCACCAGAATGGAGGAGGGGGATGGTAACCCATGAAAATGCTTAATGCCACTGTTTTCTAGGGAAATAAGTCTGTTATCAGAGATCTCTGTGCCCATTGGTTTAAGACAAGGGATAATGTGAGCAACATCATTCAAAGAGAGGCACCATTGCATACAAATCCTTGATTTGAATGAAGAGTATATCCTATATAATTCTTTTTTTAATACTATATAACTCTAAAGCAAAGGTCCTTAAGCTAGGGTCCATGGACTCCCAATGAGTTTATAGATAGACTTCAGAAGGTTCATGAATTTGGATGGAAAAAAGTTACATCTTTATTTTCACTAACCTCTCACTGAAATTTATCCTTTCTTTTAATTATAATTTCTTTTTTTTCTGATAAGGGGT
Source organism: Macrotis lagotis (assembly GCF_037893015.1). NCBI lineage: Eukaryota > Metazoa > Chordata > Mammalia > Peramelemorphia > Peramelidae > Macrotis > Macrotis lagotis. The sequence goes on along the minus strand of NC_133659.1, from coordinate 176,690,947 downwards.
CCAGAAGTTCCCCAGTCTACTAGAGGGATCCATAATACATGCAAAAAAGGGGGAGAAACTTTGTCCTAGAGAGATATGATAGAAAATATTAGATGTGTTCTCATTCAGTCATTTTTCAGTTATGCCCAGTTCTTCATGATCTCACTTAGAATTTTCTTGGCAAAGATACTGGAGTAGTTTGCAATTTCCTTCTTTGTCTCATTTTATTATAGCTGTTGAAACCGAGGCAAATAGGGTTAAGTGACTTGTTCAAGGTAACTCAACTAGTAAGTATTTGAGGCCAAATTTAAGTTCAGAAAGTCTTCCTGACCAGCACCCTGTCCACTGCACCATCCTGCTGCCCTTCACATTACTTAGGGTCTTTTAAAAGAGATGGACCTTCTGTTAACTAAACTAAATGTTGCTTCAGACAAGAAAACTTTTTTGGTTTGTTTTTGTTGTGGTAAGAAGCTGTAACATATACTCTCCCTTGGTTTCAGTTTGGTAAAATGTCTGAAATTTTTATTATTTGATAGTTGGAGGTAGGGAATAGATACTGAAATCTAAACTACAATGGGACTGTCTTCTATTTAAATTTTAGCCTTTTGCTTCTTTACTGTGTAGAGTTCCCTCTGGATACTTAAGGGTTGTGCCAGTGGCTAGCTTTTAAACAGCATTATAAAATTTGTAGAATTCTTTCCATAGGTTATGTCATTTAATCCTCACAAAACCCTGTGAGGTAGGTGCTATTATTATTATCTATTTTTATTACACATGAGGACACTGAGACTGAAAGAAGTTAAGTGATTCTCATTGAAGCACAGAATCTTACAGGTCCTTCATGAGGATGCAGACTTTGTCATAGGGACCTCCTAGTATGGATACTCCCTCCACTAGTGACAGATCTACAACTGGTCTGCACTTCTGATTTCTAATGTTTGTCCTTCATTTTCAGTGTGAGTTTTTTTAGTATGAGTTTTAATTTTATTTATTTAAGGCAATGAGGTTAAGTGACTTGCCCAAGGTCACACAGCTATTCAATTATTAATTTCTGAAGCTAGATTTGAACTCAGGTCCTCCTGACTCCAAAGCTGGTGCTCTATCCACTGCACCACCTAGCTACCCCCTATCCTTCATTTTGGAAGAAGTCCATAACACCAGGGAAGTGATGCCATGATAAGCACATAAACTGTAGTTGAGTGAGGTGGATCCTGTGCTAAGTCACCAGCCTCACTTTCTCATCTGGGTCTAGTAGCCAGATATGAATCAAGACAACTGAAGATGACCCTGGATGCATGGCAATCAGGGTTAAGTAACTTGACCAAGTTTATACAGCTGGTAATTGTCAAAGACTAGATTCAAACTCTCACTTCCAAGGCTAGTGCTCTATCCACTGCATCATTTAGCTGCCCCACTTCTGGTTTCTAAGTTGTCTCTGAGTACCAAGACATAAAATGATTTACTGAAGATCACAGAGTGAGTGTCTCAATCTAGTCTCCCTGACTGCAAGACCACCTCTCTAAGTACACATCCATAATGATATCTCTTAACAGTATATCCTTACCAAAGTGAAAAGGCTTTGAGAAACTAATGGCTACTTGGTGATTCAGCAGGTAGAAAAATGGACCTGAAGTCAGAAAAGATCTAAATTCAAATCCAGTCATAGATAATTGTTAACTATATACTCCTAAGAAAGTCATTTAATCTCTTTCCCTCAGTTTTTTATATCTGGAAAAAAGAGGATAAAATAGCATCTGTATCTTAGAGTTGTAGTATCAAATAAAATAATATTTGTAAATATTTCTTGGCATAATGCCTGGCCTATAGTAGATAATAAATGCTTGTTTCTGACTTTCCATATAAACTTCATGTGTCCATGAAAACCATTAGATCATAGACATGGAGTTGGAAAGGTGCTTTTAGTTCATTTAGGACAACCCCCTCATCCTGTAGATGAAGGAAACTGAGACTGAGAAACCTTACATGACTTATTCACAGAAGTAGAAGTAATATAATTGAACCCATGTCATCTGACTACAAACAGGCTTGTATCTACTAGACTAAGTGACAGTGAATAGAATACTGAATTCGGAGTCAGGCAGATCTAAATTCAAATTCTGCCAAGTACTTTGCTAGGAAAATCCATGAACAGTATGGTTCCTGGGGTCATAAAGATTTGTACACAACTGAACAATAACAGCCTATTGCACTATGCTCTCTTGTTAAATCGAGAAAAGCTTATTTGGATATAATGATTACTATTCCTAAGTCAGCTAAGTTGTACAGTGAAAAGAGTACTGAACTTGGAGTTGGAAAAATTTGAGTTTGAATCCTGCCTAAGATTTACTAGCTATCTGACCTGGGTAAGTTATTAAACTTCTGTTTGCTTCAGTGTACACATCTGTAAAAATATCTGGGGGAAAAAATTGCACCTACCTCCTTGGGTTGTTGTGAGATTCCAATTATATATAAAGTATTCTGCATACCTTAAAATGAGAAATAAATGCTAATTATTGAAGTAACTAGCATTTATTTCAATATTATTGAAATGTAAGTATCAATATTATTGACAAGAGTTAAAGACAGAGGTCATAGCAACTAATTAAACCGTCAATGAAGTATACAAAGGGTGATGCGATGAATAGAGCATTGAACTGGAAATCAGAAAAGCCTGAGTTCCAAACTAGTTTCAGATACTTCCATGCTCTGTTAACCTGGGAAAATCATGTAAAGCCTCTGTGTACTTCACTTTTCTCATTTGTAAAAGGGGGGGATTATGAATACCTATCTTCTAAGGTTGTTGTGAGGACCAGATGAAATTATATTTGTAAAGTACTTTGCAAATCCTAAAGTGCTTTATAAATGTCAGTTGCTGTTCTTAGCATCATCATTATCATCATCCTTTTTCTTATCAACATTGATAACAACAGTAATGGAAGCATACATGCCAACACAAATAGGAGCAGATTTCTCTTTTCTGGTTCCTCATTTGTGAAATGAGGGTGATTAACCCATATCAAGAGTGGGGAATGTTTTTTCTGCCAAGGGCCATGTGGATATTTATAACATCATTCATGGTATATTTGGTCAAACATTTAATTCACCCCTAAAAAGCTACTAGAGTTTTTGAACTTTGAGTCCTGCCTGTGGTTGCTTGTGCTAGAGCCAGACTGATATGACTCATGGAGCTGAAGGTTCCCCAACCCTGGTCTAGATATGTCTAAGGAACTTTCCAGTCCCAAATTTCTATTATCCTTAGTTGGAAAGGCTGGAAGTTTCTCTTTGGATGTCAGAGGAATGCATCTTTATGGATGTTCTTTTTATTGTAAGAATAATTCTTATTTGTATATCATTGTGAAGCAGTATATGGAAAACTAGAACTTTCAGGAAGAGAGGGTCTCTCCTCATTGAAGAGGCTTGTCATATTGTTTACCATTAAGTTTTTTGGATTGGAATTCAGATTCTCTGGCATCAAATTCTGTACCCTTTCCAATAAGAATTGTAATGAAATTAAGGAGGATGCTGCATCATTATTTTTACTTGATATTATTTGCAGATTTGTATAAAAATTTAAATGTGAGATGAGAGGGAGAGAATTATATATATATATATATATATATATATATATACATATATATATACATATATGAAATTAATGTATTTTGGACAAGGGGAGACTGTAAATTATAAGTCATTATTACTGATTCATGTAGCAAGTAAGTCATATTTATAAAATCAGTTTCAAGTCATTTCCTACAATGACATGAACATGTGGACTTTCATTCTTGTTGAAGAGAAGGAGAGATGGAGATAACTTTTTGGTCAGCTGCAATCAAGATGTCCCAGAATCTAGTGAGGCAACTGGTCAAACAGTAGATGGGGTGTTGGGCTTAGACTCAGGAAGACTTGAATTAAAATTCAGGCTCAAATACTTTCTGTTTGAATATGGGCAAATCACTTAACCTGTGTTTGCATCAGTTTCCTCAACTATAAAATGAAGAGAATAATTATAATACCTACTTCACAGGGTTGTTATGAAGATCAAATGAGATAAGATTTGCAAAGAAAACACATTTTAACACAATGTCTGATACAGGGTAGGGCATCATATAAATAAATGGTTATTCCCTTCCCTTTCCTCTAGTGCCTTGGAAAAACATCAACTTCTTCCCTATCCATAAAAAATGTGTCAGAATCATAGAAATCATTGTGATTTATTCATTAGAATACTTAAAATGAAAGCTCAAAATACCATATAGTTAGGATTGAAAGGGATCTGAGTGACAGTCAAGACCAATGACCTCATTTCATAAATGAGAAATTGAGCCCCAGAGGAAAGGTGATTTGCCCAAAGATCAAGCAAGAAGGTAATGTCAGATTCAAATCCAGACCCTCTGATTCTGCATGTAGCATTTTTTAATCTCTTATTTTCAAAAGTAATGATTAACCTAATGAATACTACCACCATTAGCTGGAATTCTTACATCAGTATGATAGATCACTGACCCATAGAATTTAGTCTATAGGGTTGGATATAGACTATACATTCAACCTGGATATCCCTCAAGAACTCTTAGAACACCATTATGTAATAATGAAGTAAATTATACTTTAAACTGTGAAGGAAATTTTTTAGCTGGGGGAGGCAGTATTATTGTTATTATTTATTTACTAAAATAAAAAATAATTTTCTGAAAAATAACCTTACCTATAGTTTTTTTAATTGTCACATATAGGGTGATTTAAAAATAAATAAGAGCACAAAGTTTATATTATTTTAAATGTATATTGTATTTGTCTTCTCAACACTGTGGTTTTGAGTTCTGTGAATAGCATGGTAGTATAGAGGCAGCCTATTAAGCCTCCTGTTTTGGTAAGGAAACTCTGAGCCCGGCTACAATGTTCTATTACATACTGTTTGCTTCCAATATGCTTAGCATTCCACGGCCTAAATGATCATTTGTTGAACAAATTCATGCTTTTATTAGTCAAAATACAGAGAAAACAGAGCCTCCCTGTTTCAAGATATTTGCTAATGCATGGTTAATTATCACATATAGCTTACTATAATTCATTTTACAGGGGGGACCTCCTGCAGGTAACATACTAGCAATTTATGAACCAAAATAACCTCAGTATACATTAGGACTGTTTCAGAGCCGGTCAGACAGTTGGTGCTTCTAAACCTTCTTACTCCACGTTGCTAATTTGAACAAGGCTTTATTTTTGTATTTGTCAGCAGCAAAACTGTAGCATGGTTGTTAAACTTCTCCCAGGCCTAATTAGAGTAGCAATGCTCGCATTCATAATGAAGTTCGTGTCCTGGTTTGGAAGCGGCTGGTCGGGCCGTTACAGTAGCTTCCTGGCAGACGGCAGACGTGGTTGGCAGGTTTAAGGTAGCTAGTGACTGCGATATTAAGTGACTGTTGAAATTCATTGACTCCACGGCGGCTAATGTGTCTAGATGACAACAAGTTTACACGGTTCTTTTATAGTTACAGCAAATGGGTCCATTTAAATATTTATTAGGTGATTATGATGATGTGAAATGGAAAAAAGGGGGGGGGAGAAGCAAAGTACAGTATTGCATGTGTGCCCGTCTTGACTGTTTACAGGGAGCAGGGCGGCAGGATCGTTCAAAATTACAGCATCTTTTCCTCATAAATATTTATATCATCTTCGGCAGTTATGAATGCTAATTTATTTGCATTTATCTGTCCTTTCGATTTGCCTGCTCTACTGGCTATGGGCAGATGAAGAGGGGTAGGGGGTGGAGGGTGGGCAGTTTTGCAGGTTTCTTGTATCCCCAGTATATTTTATTCTGCAGACCAATTGGCATTTTGATTAGCCAGAGGAAAGTTCATTTTTTGTTGGAACTGAGAAGTTCAATCTGCTCCCGGAGCTGGAAGGCTGGGGTTGAGTCCGGCTACCCTTGTGCTCATGTTGGGCATTGACTCAAGGTCGATGTCCTCCTTCTCCATAAAGTAAAGTTGGCCTCATAGGCCCTACAGGGCAACTCATCAAATCTTCTTGGATAGGACTGAACCGGTGACTGATTTGGGTGTCTGTCAAACTTGCAACTTAGTTTTCTTTTTCTTTTTTTCCCCTCTTGCCTGCTATAAACCACTTACCAGAATGCCAGGTTATAAATTTTGACAAAGGCAGAAAGACATCTCCCTAATGTGTGGGAACCTTGGGAGTGGGGATCCCAAAGGCTGAAATGAACCACTCAATGTGTACAGGAAAGGAGGTATCCAAAAAAAAAAAACCCAACCCCCCAAAAAATGCCAAACACCACCTGAAGCCTGGCCATGTAGTGAAGAAAATTAGTGCAGCCAATCATTTGACAGCGTGGACACAGACTAAACACCAGACTAAATGATGGGATTTTTTCACTGTTTTCCTAGCAGTTTGGGCTCCATATGGACAACAAAATTTATCCAAGGCATAGCTGACTATGTGAAGGAAGAACCCCCCCCCCCCAACAACTAGCTGTGTAGTCTTTATATAGAAAAGAATATACTTGTGGATTTTATTCTGCAAATATTCATTTAATTTATATTATATTCAAAGCATCCTGTTATAGTAGATAAGATGAAGGTATTAAGTCAAGTTGAGTTGAAATTCATCCTCTAACACCTCTAACTACCTATGAGATCCTGGATAATTCACTTAACCTCTTTATGTCTCAGGCAACTCAGTAGAATTTCATTAGTAAGTCATATATAGGCTGCTATCTGGTGAAAGGGGTTCCCACAACAAAAGTTCTATACAGTGACAAACTTGTCTTTTCTTTCAGTGTTCAAGTGTAGTGTGAAAAACATTTTGTTATATGCTGGAAAAACAAAAGCAAAATAATCAATCCACCAATCAACCAATAGTCCCAGTCCTTAACAATCTTACCTGGGTTTGTGATTTCATTATTTGTAGAAAAATTCCAGTATGAAAACTCCCTTCACTGCTATAGATCAGAGATTCTGCTACAACTTATAGGATCCTCCTGACAGGTTAGTCAATAGCAAGAATATATCCAAGGTTGGACTTGGGTCTAGATATTTATGATTTTGATTAGCTGTATATTCATACTGTCATGCTACCTCTCATGTGTCTATTTCAAAGAGTGCATATGTGATTATATGCATTTTTCTTCTTTGGGGTCTATATATCCATATATATAGGCATATATACATATATGTAAATATACAAATGTACATTCATGGACATATTTTTTAAGATATATATCTGCTTTTAAAAACCTAAACAAATAAATGAATGAGTATTAATTAAGCCTGTACTATGTATCAGCAATTGGACTCAGCACCAAATATACAATATAAGCAAGCAGGACCACTCCTGTCCTCAAGGGATTTACATTCAAATCAGAGAAAATAAAACATAAAGCAGAGTCATAAAGGGAAAATATTTGCAAAGTGATGTGAAGGCCTGGTTCACGACAAGAGAAAGTGAAAGCTTAAAGATTTCTACAACATATATATATATATATATATATATATATATATATATATATATATTCTATATCTAAAATGCATTCTCCTAATTCTGTCTGTGGACATTCTTCTGTCTGTGGATAACTCAAATGATACATCTTCCATGAAGCCAGAAGATCAGAGAATTCATGTTGGAAGTGATATTAGAGATTATGGAGTCCAAACGTCTCATTTTTAGGGATAAAGAAATCAGAAAATTTAAATGCTTTGCCCAAGTTTAAAATACTAGTGAATTCCTTTAAATAGTGGGCTCTTCTAGGACATTATAAATGCACTAATTTAATTAGTCAAAATTTGACACCAATTTTTTTTGTGAGGTAATGGGGTTAAATGACTAGTCGTGCAATCTTGATCTCAGCTCCTGACTCTAAGACTAGTGCTCTAGCCACTGCACCATGTAGTACCCTTAGGTACTATTTTTTTAGGAAGACATCAAGTATATTAATGATGGTCTTCTGATACTTGTTTTTGCTTTTTTTCTGTTTGAGTTTGCCATATCAATCCCAAATTTAGGGAACCAGGAAACTGTGAATTGACTCAATGGACAGAGGGCTCACACCAGCAAAATCTCAGATTCTTAAAGCATAAAGGAAAATGATTATGTTTTTATCAAAATGAAAGGCATTCCTGCTTTCCATAGGTTGAAGAGGTCCTTGTGAAATGCAGCAATGGCAGCCTGCAATGGTCTGATTTCCTTCATGTTTATGGAAAATATCCATTGGAGCAGTATCTGGGTGTGTAATAGAGAAGAAAATGATATTCTAGATAATAAGGACCTCCTTAGGGAAAGGTGCTTGGAAATGACTGAATCCCTGAGATAACTCCTTGTGTAAAGCTACTCCATCAGAATAGGATCTGGAGGGGGAAAAAAGGAGAAAATTGCATCTCATTTTTGTCATTCTGTTAAAATCAGTTGTTCTGATACCTTGACAGGCATCATCAGTTTCAGGCAAGGGAAAAAACAAAACAAAACAACATGCTGCTTCTCTCTGTGAACAATACCAGACTGAGGCTTCCATTTATTCTGCACTAACTTCTTGGTGCTTCAACTTGAATGACTTGTAGGTTTGAAAAATGTAACAAACCATGCATTTAAATTAAAATTGGCTTCATGGTGTGTGTGTGAGACTTGTAGCAAAAGCAATTAAAAAACAAAATCTTACAGTTACCACCTCTCTTCCCCTCCCCATATGTTTTTTCATCCTTTGTTTCAGTCTGGTGAAGAAACAGCAAATTTAAAAATGAAGTTTTAAAGTAATTTTTATTTTGAGAACTGGCAGACTTTATTATATGTGCACAAGTGCACACACATGCGCGAGCCTGTGTGTGTATGTGTGTGTGTATACACATTCTTCTATTCAAAAAAATCTAATGCTTATCAATGTGTAAAGTCATATCCCATTCCCTGGATTTGTTTTCTGACTTCCAATATGCTTTCATCCCTCTCCTCATTTGACATTACCTTTTGGGATTCTGCTTCTTGATTTTTCCAGACTCTTTTTGAAGTTGCCTCAGTCAAATTTCTCTATTCTGTCTCCTCCCCTCCATTCCTACTGGTGGTTCTCTTGCTCAAACCCTTGTGACTTCTTAACAATAGCCTCCTAACTATCCTCAGTGTATCCAATTGCTTTACTCCTCCAATTAGTACCATGCACAGCAGTTTGATTAGACTTTGTAGTAGGTAAGATCAAGTTTCTCACTGAACTAAAATTTCTGATAGTTTGTTTGCTATTGTCTACCAAATGAAATCCAAACTTTTAACCTTATACCCAAAGCTTCCCACCACTGGGAACCTATCTTTCCAGGCTTATTTCACACCACAGCTTGCTATATTCTATTCTCTGATCCAGTTATTTGCCATCCTCCAAAACACAGGCATCTTTTCTTCCTCCACACATTTACTCATGCTTTTCTCTTTGTTGCAATTCATTCTTTTTTTTGCCTTTTAATGTCCCTTCAAGGACCAACTTAATTGACAAGTCAAGCCTTCTCTCATCTTCCTCTCTATCTGGATCATACTTTATTTTTCCCCTGATCTGACTTCATAGCATATGATATTGTATACATGTTCTGCACAGATTTTAATTTGTATTATATTAATCTGGCTATGAATCTTAGGATTATACCATCATAAAGACAGAAGGACCAACTAATTCAATACCCTAATTTTACAATTGAGAACACTGGTGTCTAAATCAGTTAAATGACTTGCCTAGGATCATATAATTTATAAACAACAGAGTCAAGATTTAACAGAATTCAATTCCCTGTACACAAAGATTGTTTCCTTTTTTAACCTCTTAATAGACTGTAAGCTCCATGAGGGAAAGAATATTATCTTATTTATTTTGTGTTACCTGGTCTCTAGGACAGTATGTTACATGGTAGCTATAATGCTGAGCTGGAAATCAAGAACATCTGAGTTCAAATTTAACCTCAGATGTTTCCTAATTTAGTGCAAGTCACTTAACCTTTATCTGCCTCAGTTTCCTCAAGTGTAAAATGAGAATAATAACAGCACCTATTTCCCCCAGGATTGTTTTGAGGATAAAAATGAAATATTTGTAAAGTCCTTTTGAAAACTATAAGTGCTTTAGAAATGTATGACAATGTTAAGTATGTTTCTAATGTTGAATTCTAGATTGTTATGTTCTATAGTTTCCAGTAAGGGAACATTGTTGCAAGGCTAAGTTTGAAGTAAGAAATCATGGATAGGAAGCTAATATTTCAATTAATAATGCTCTCCTAATATAAGCAAGAAAGACTTTAGGATAAGAGAATCAGATCGAGAATTGTGAATGACCTTTAGATTTTTCTCTAGGCAATAGAGATATATTACAATTGAAGGTTTTGAACTTCTCAATATCAAAGTTCTTCAAGAGTACATGGGAGGGGATTTCTAGAATATATGGCAACATGAAAAGTTGTGGAGGAGCCCAGAACACCCCCCCCCCCAACAAATCCCAGATCTAGAAAGGATCACAACCACTACTGGGCCTATATCCTGAAGAGATAATGAAAAAGGGTAAAAACCACTTGGACAAAAATATTCATAGAAACGCTGTTTGTGGTGGCAAAGAACTGGAAATCAAGTAAATGCCCTTCGAATGGGGAATGGCTTAACAAACTGTGGTATATGTATGTCTTGGAACACTGTTGTTCTATTAGAAACCAGGAGCTACGGGAATTCAGGGAAGCCTGAAGGGATTTGCATTAACTGAGCTGAGCAAGATGAGCAGAACCAGAAGAACATTGTACATCCTAACAGCAACATGGGGGTGATATGATCAACCTTGATGGACTTGCTCATTCCATCAGTGCAACAATCAGGGACAATTTGGGACTGTCTGTGATGGAGAATACCATCTGTATCCAGAGAAAGAACTGTGGAGTTTGAACAAAGACCAAGGACTATGACCTTTAATTTAGGAAAAAATCCCTGATATCTTATTGTCTGATCTTGCTATCTCTTATACTTTATGTTTCTTCCTTAATGATATGATTTCTCTCTCATCACATTCAATTTGAATCAATGGAAACAATGTAAAGACTGACAAATTGCCTTCTGTGGGGGGTGGAGGGAGGGAAGTAAGATTAGGAGGAAAATAGTAAAACTCAAAATAAATAGAATCTTTAACAAAAATAAAAAATAAAAAGGATTGCAGATAGATCAATTTTAAAGAATGAAGTAGGCACATCCAATCAGTCCAGAATTGTATAAACAAAAATGATGACTGGGAATCTGAGAAAGGGGTCATACCAGGAAAGCCAAAGCAAAAGCCAATGAATATTCCTAGAGCTAGCTTTCAGCCTTTTTAGAAGGAAATGTTCATTTGAAAATAATTTTTTGAAAATTTTGAAAATAATAGTAATAATAATAATAATAAATATCAAAAAGAGGGAATAGGAATGAAGCAGCACTCTTGTTTCCTAGTTATCAGTAATTCTAGATTTTCAATTTGGCACCCTGTCTAAAATAATCACTCAGTTTAAAAACACTGGACACTAATTTTTTGAAGGGAAATCAAACAGTGCTTTTAGAACCAAAGATCATTTCTAATTCAAATCTTATCTTGTTCAACATAAATGCCCTTCTGATGATGCTATATGATGTTGAATATCAGAAAACTACAATCTCCTAGGAATTAAATATATAGGTAAAGAGGACATGTTCATGAAGTGATCTGAACAATATCTTTCACTCTATTTTTGATTAACAAATAAGGTTAATTATTTGAATGATGAGTCAAAGTGCTATATGACTAACCTGTGAAATGTATAAAAACTTAAAGTTTCTTAATCTGTGCTTCATGAACTTATATGTGTGTATATACACATATATACACACATACTTTATTTCAATATAATTGATATTTTTATAATCCTATCTATTTTACTTTATGCATTAAAAATACTCCTAGAAGAGACCCATAAGCTTCATCAGATTGCCAATTAGATCTCTCTCTCTCTCTCTCTCTCACACACACACACACACACACACACACACACCCATATACACAAAGATACACACACACACACACAAACATACACAATTGAAGCAGTTAAGGACTTAGGGGAAAGTCTCCAACTTGGTGTGTGGGTAGTTTGCAGAAAATATTTTTTGGAAGGACATGGGCAAGAATTTCACAGAATCAAAAGGTATGCATGGTTTGTGATCTTCACCCTAGTACTGTATAGAGATGTATAGAACCAAAATCTAATATATGGAGGTGTGATATTTTACTACTTCTGATAGGTTTTCAAGATTCATCAAATCCATTGATTTCCTACTTTCTTCCACTGATTTATAATTAGCAAAAAAGAGACATAATAAGGAGAAACCTAGAAAGCATCCCCAGAGATTGTTGCTGTGATGGCAAACAAAAAGACTTCAGGGTATAGGTAATGTCTTCTAGTTCCAAGACTTCGGAAAAGAATGGAAGTATGAAATACGGATTGCTTCAATCAGTGATGGGGGGAAAATTTTTTTTCAAGAGCCATAAACATACAGAATAATCAACTCTTCAGCAGGGAGTTGTGTAAATCTCAAGATGTCAATCAATGTGGAGGTAAAAATGGAGGCAAAAGACAATCATTCCCTCAGGGAACTCAAACTCTAATGATACAGACATATGTAGTGGGATACTTGATGACTTGATTAAAAAGAACATCATGCTGAATTTTTGAGAAGAGAAAAATAATTTAAAATAATATTACAAAATTACAATTCTTGTTCAGATTTGGAAGATTCTTTTTCCCCTTTAGGAGAACCAATACACTCTTGGTTTATTCTGACTCTTTAAAACTTTTTGAATTCAATTGAATTCGATAAACATTTATTAAGTTATCTACCATGTGCAAGGTGCTTAAATGCAGGGGAAACATAAATAAACTAGGATGTTATCAAGCTAATCTTCTATTAGTTGAACCAAAAGTATAATATGAATCAAGATTGTGACATGCCAGCCAAAAAAATGTAGCCAAATATATTTTAATAAAGGTGTAAGATCCAAAAAAAATGGGGATAATAATGCCTGTTCTCTGCCCTGGTGAGGTACCCGTGGAGTATTGTGCTCAGTTCTAGATCCAACATTTTAGAAAGACAACTAATTCCTTTTTGGTGCAGCTATGAATTGGTTCAATCATTTTGCATATAAATTTGAAATTGTGTGAAGAAAGTGACTAAAATGATTCATAGATTCCACTGTTAGACACATGCCTTAAGAAGATCAATGACAAAGAAGAAAGATCCTATAAATGGGATATGAACTTGTCTCTCTGGCATTTAACATTCTGCATAATATGACTCTAGCTCATCTTTCCAGGCTGATTGTACATCATGCTGAATATATACCAAATGAATACAACATAATTGGAGAGTGGGGCACCAGTAACTAAGGAATATCAGGAAAGGTTTCACATAGGAGGTTGTAGGAAAAGGGGAAAGAACAAGTATTTATTAGGTATCTATTATGCATCAAATATTATGATAAGCACTAGCAAATATTATTTAATTTGATCCTCATGACAACCATGTGAAGGAGGTGTCACCCTCATTTTGCAGCTGAGAAAACTGAGACAAAGAATAAGTCACCTGCACAGATTCACATAGAAAGTGTCTGAGACTATGTTTGAACTCAAGTCTTTCTGAATCTAGACCCAAGATTCTATCTACTGGAACATCTAACTTGCCTGTTGCTTCTGCAGAGTCCTAAGAGGGATTTTAAGAGGCAGAGGTGAGGATAATGCATTCTAGGGAGAGACAATAGCCTCTGTACAAAGGCACAGAGATTGGAGATGGGTATCATTTGTGAGGAAACCTAAAAAGGATGATTTAACTGAACTTTTGAGCATTTTTTTCAGGGTTTTTTTTTTGCAAGGCAATGGGATTAAGTGGCTTGCCCAAGGCACATAGATAAGTAATTAAGTGTCTGAGGCCAGATTTCCTGAAAAGGAACTCAGGTACTCCTGACTCCAGGGCCAGTGCTCTATCCACTGCACCACCTAACCGCCCCCAAACTTTTGAGTATTTGAAGGGGAGTGGTGGTACTGTGGATAGAATGTAGGGCCTGGAGTCAGGAAGATCAGAGTCCAAAACCAATCTTAGACATTTACTAGCTACATGATTCTGCATTTAAAAATAATTTAATTCTGATATCTTCAGTTTCCTCACCTGTGAAATGGAGCTGGAGGGGGAACTGACCAACCACACCAGTATCTTTAACAAGAAAACTTCAAAATGGATCATGAAGAATCAGATGTGATCCAACAACAACAACAACATGGAATAAGGATAGAAAGATAGGTTGGGACCAACCATAAAGGGAATCACAAAAATTTGGGTTCAAGCCCTGCTTCTGACACTTCCTGGCAATATGACTATGAGAAGCTTACCTAACCTTTCATTAATAGAATAGAAGTTATAATAGGTTGCTGATTTATTGGTTGAAGAAGATTTCATCTTGGAAGTTGCTTAAATTGATCAAAATAACCACAATAAAAAAACTATCTGCTACCCTGATGCTTCCAATCATTCAATTTGGAGGTAATGTATCAACTGTGCAAAATTCCATTTCTTCAAATTTGGAATTTCCCCTCAGCCTCCCACAGAATTCCAGTAGTTTGGATGTGGGGCAGTACCTGCATGATTCAGAGCTAGTGCTATCTCCATGCCATAGCCCTGACTCATGCTTCTTGACCCAAGCCAGCACCCCAGACAGTCTGAAAAATTGAATGCCGAATGTTGAGGGCTCCTGACCAACTGTACCCAATATCTGAAGGGAAAAGGAAGACAGCCCATGAAAGTCTCTTTTTCTCTTTAGGAAGGCAAGAAAGAAAAAAAAATATTTCAGAGGTCTGGGATCTCTGGAGCAATGATTGAAGGATAAGGTAAGCGATAGACTCCTATTTTTCTGGAGAATAATGTTAGGGCTAATAATGTTGGACATCAAGAACATCTTATCTCTGAATGGATATGATGGAACCATGGAATATTAGTGCTTGAAGGATACGCATTCTAACCCCAATTACTTTTAGAAGAGGAAATGAGAAAATGTTAAATTAGTATCTTCTCTGAAACTTATAGTCTTAGAAAGTTATTTAGAGCACTGAGAAGTTAGGACATTTTCCTGGTGTCCCATAGTCAGATGTTTCTGGCTAGAACCCAAGTCTTCTTGGTTTTAAGTACAGTTTTCTACCCACAATGCTTCCTCTCATGATGGGTTTGGCATATCTATTGAGTTATCATTAAGGAGTCATTGACAACTTTGAGAGAAGCCATGTACTTCTCCTTAACCCTGTCTTAATCAACATTGTTGCCCACATATATTAAACAAAAACATAGGTGACATGTCTATTAAGTATGTAAATGATACAAAGTCTGGGAAACAATTAACATGGCAGAGGGCTTATTTCTCATCTACAAAAATTTCTTCTATCGAGAACTATGAACCTAAACAAAGAAAATGAAATTGAACACAGATAGATGTTAAATTCTACACATGAATTAAAAAAATTCCTTCAAACCCTTCAAGTACAAGGAAAGAGACAGCTTGACAACTTTTCCTTTGAAAGTCTTTTCAAGGGACAGGATAGATTACAAAGTCAAAATATGTCAACAGTGTGAAAACATTTAATTCTATTTCAGCCTGCCTTAGGAAAGGCATAGGGTTCCAAGAAAGGAAAGTAGTGATAGCGCTCTTAAAATCTGTTTTGTTCAAAATAACTTCTAGAGAACTATGTTCAGAGGTGGGCACTCCAATGTAAGAAAGACAATGAAAAGCAAAAAATAATACAAAAAAAGAATGTTAAGGATGACCCAAGACCAAAGGATGATTCAGGTGGTCTAGGGATTAGAGACAATAATCCTTCAGGGTTGAATAAAGGAACTAAAAGTATTTAGCCTCAAAAATAGATTTTGTTGGGGGAATGGTAGGGACTTTTATATATTGGAAGGACTGTCATGAAGGAGGGATACAAGACTTTTTAGACTCAGCCATAAAAACTGGGAGCCATAGGTAGAATTTGCAATTAGATAGATTTTAGTTTGTTTAAAAGGAAAAACTCTAAAAATTAGAGAAGCATAAAAGAGGACTTGACTAACATAGAGGTAGTAGATTCTTTTTCAGGAAAAGTTATCAAGTAAAGATTGAATAACCCCTTGTCATCAAGATAGCAGAGGATTTTGTTGATGAAGAATGGATTAAATCAGATGAATTTGAGTGTCTCTTCCAGGTTTGAAATTCTATGATTCTATGTTGTTGTGTCTTTGTGGATTTAACATTTCTTAATTATGTGAAAGGTATCTTTGGAGATTACCAAATTACTGGATTTGCCTGAAAATAGATGAAGTACAGAAGACTACACCCAGATAAATACAAGGATGAGACTCTTCTTTGTACCCTCTCCAATCTGCTTAAAGATGGAATGGAAAAAATTCTAGATTTAAATTCAAAGGACCTGGATTTAGCTCTTAGCTCTGCCACTAACTGCTTGTATGAAATTATGCGATCACTCAACTTCCCTGGATCTCAGTTCCCTTTTATGTTATATAGGTAGTCCTTTGAATAGAGCACCAAAAACCTGGAGTCTAGATCTGAGTTCAAATGTAGCTTCAGGCTAGTTGTATTAAACCTAGGCAAGTCAATTAACTTTTAGTCTACTTCAGTTTCCTATTCTGTAAAATGGGATTAAATAATAGCTACCTCTCAGAGTTGCTGTGAGAGTCAAATGAGATAATATTTGTAAAGCAAAATTCTATATAAATGCTAGCTATCACTACTACCATCATCTCATCAATATCATCTCATCATTACCATAATCCCCATTATCATCATCATCATCATCATCATCATCATCATCATCATCTATAAAGTGAGGGGATTGTATTAGATGTCTTCTGAGGTCCCTTCCAGTTCTGGAGTCAACTCAAGTTTCATATAATACTCTGCAATAGAAAACATAGAGAGAATTCTTACATCAAATTGGAATTTGTTCTAGATGTACTATGTTCTCTTCTGATTGATTCTATGAATATCGAAGACCTAATGTTTGTAGAAAGAAGGAATCTGGATAAATCTGAATAGTTGCTCTCTTTTTTTGTCCCTCCTCATCCCCTGACATCTGGATTTTGCCTTCTCTACTCTACTGAACCTGTCCTCCCAATAGCTGCCCAAACAAATTTAAACATGAAATCTGGAAGCGACTTGTTAAACTTCATTCTCTTTGGCCTTTACAGCATTTATTTTTTTTAATCACACTTTTAATTGTCTTTTCCTTTTACTTCCATAATGCCCCCATTCCTTCCAGGTTCCTCTTGATTTCTTCTGCCTTAAAGAAAGATTTGTACCTTCTACCACCTAGTACTTTCCAAATCATTCCCACGTGACCCTGAACCACAGTGCAGGCCACCTCAGGGTCTCAATTTTCTTCTCAACTTTCTTCATGAAATTACTTGTGTAATTTCAAATAGGAAGGCAGGAGATGGTAAATGGTAGATGGATTGCTGGACTTGAACTCAGGAAGACCTGATTAGATTCTAGACTGAGTGAAAATAGGCAAGTTTCAATACCAAATGTAAATATGAGGTAATAGCATCTGTAATATTCCTCAGAATTGTTGTGAGATTTAAATGAAATAGTGATTATAAAGTGCTATAAAGGGCTATATAAATGCTATTTATTATTATTAATCACAAACATTTATGAATGTCCTTTATACCAAACACTATTCTCAAAATCTAAAGAATAAAGTAATTGACTTTGCATTCCATCCCCATAAATAACAAGTATATAATCTTCATATACAAAGGTAAGAAAAAGTGATTTTGGTGGACTAGGGATTGGCAACTGGCATTTTGGGGGAGGGGGAATGGATAATGAAAGATGGTACTTGAATTGTGTGTTAAGGAGGCACATTTGTAGAAAGAAGGAGGTTATGAGATAAATTAGCTCTGTGAATGAAGCTAAGGAATCTGGATAAATCTGAACCATTGTTCTCTTTCCTCTCCCTCCTCATCCCCTGACATCTGGATTTTGCCTTCTCTACTCTACTGAACCTGTCCTCTCAATAGCTTCCCAAACTAATTTAAACATGAAATCTTAAGGAAATAAGAGATTCTAATATGTAGAGATAAAGAAGGAGCTGACATCAGGAATGGGGAATAATTAGTATAAGGATATATAGATGAACTTTAGAGTGCTGTATATGAGCAGCATATGTGTGTATATATATATATATATATATATATATATTTATTATATATATAGTATGGATATGAGAAGGAAGTATGGTAGATCTCTGTGGGAGTAAAAGGAGGTCATGTACTAAAGCTGGAAAGGGATATTAGGGCCAAGTTATAAAGAATTATATTTGATCCTGAGGTTCCTTAATATTTATTGATCAATATTGGTTTTATTACTCATTATTATTTGTCAATTATTTTTAAGTTCATTGATATTGCTTTCCACAATGACTTATGAGCCTTTGATACATAGTTTATTGATAGTAAATGCCCTTCTCTGGTCTCCCAAAATGACCTCTCCATTTCACTGGGTAATCTGTTGTGCCCCAAACCTATTTCCACAACCTTTGTTTTGGCTCTTAGACCTGACGACATCAGCTTTTTTCATCGGTTGGTTTGAATGGACTCCCAGAGTATCTATGGTACCTATCTTGATCTCCATCTCCGAATACTACAGCTATCAGGGATTGTGGATCCTGGAAGCCTGACAAGAAACACATTCCATGGACTGAGTCACCCCAAGCCAATCCCACCAGTACAATTCTTCTAGCTTGTTGACAGCTGGATGGTTGCCTTCCAAGTCTCTAATACATATAGCCATACGATCTTTAAGGAGGAGTTGGAGGACCTTGGTGGATGGTAATTGGGAGGCCCTTACTTTTTTATTTTAGAGATATATGTGATTGACATTTGATTATATAAAGTGGTCTGAGGTACTATCATGGTCACATGGCCCATGGCCTGGCAGAACAGTGAAGTCCTGAACCATGACAAGGTGAATGGTTCAGCAACCCAATCAAAGTCTGTCCAAACCCACACAGAAATAATAAGTATGGATTTCCTCTGTTTGGAAGCACAACAAGAATGCACGGGAAGAAATCTCCAGAACCCGCCATTTGGAGCTTTGGAAAGACTGGGAGGTTTGAGAAGGGGATAATATGAAGAGTTGGAATTTCTTCATTCTTTGCATTTATATCCCAACACCTAGGTGTCTGGCACATGTAAGAGTTTAATAGATAATTATTGATTTATTATACTGATTCAAAATTTTACAAAGTCCATTGAATGTTTTGATCTATTTGATTTTCATAATGACTTTATGTAAGATTACTTATAGGTTTATTAGTATTATTAGTATTAGTATTATTAAGATTAGATAAGATTAATGTTATCCCAATCAAATAGATGAGGAAAATGGCTAGGAGTGCTTGCATGTCTTACCCAGGGTTTTATTGCTGGTATTTAAAAGAACTGGGCCTTGAACTCAAGTCTTTTTACTCTAAAATCAATACTCTTAAATTTCTCTCATTTAGAGATTATATTTTTGGAAGGAAAACTAATATGGTATGTAGGACCCCTTTAAGAAAGTGATCTGGAGATATATTTTTCCCAGACAAAATCATAACTACAATAATGTGAGATATCTTCTTCCTGAAATCTTTGGTACTTTCAGTCTTTTTTTCTCTCTCATTTTCCTTATCAGTCATTTCCTGACTGCCTCATCTCTGGTTGTGGTTTCTTTAGGAATCAGATCTCAAATAATCTCCTCCATCACTGAGCAGTTCAGGTATCACCAGCCTAGTCTTTTCCCCAACTAACTTTTGGGTTGTCAAAATTGGCCTCAGTGAGATGTCATGCTCTTTCCCTTGGTGGTTGGTGGTTTACTGTGTATCTCCCTATAATATTCTGTATTCTTTAACCTGTGCTACTCCCTCTGAACCTTAGTTCTTTAGTCCGGCATTAGCAATTCAGAGTTTTACAGCATTAGTCCTTCTGGATTATAACTCATGACAAACTTTTGCTCTTGAAAGGCAAGGCCAAGTTGACTGTTGAAACTCAGGCAAACTTTTACAACCTGAAGCCAGAGTCTGTATATTACTGTAAAGAAGAAGGTACAGGAGTGAGTTTTGATGTACCTTTGTTATATCTTTGAGTCTGCTAGTACAGCCTCACTGCTGGTAGCATGGGAGGTGAGTGAAGGAAACAGAATTCAGAATCAGATAGCAGTTATAGGATTTCGGGGCTTGTTTTCTTTTTAACATTATTCTGGATTTGGGGTATTTTAGACCAGGGAAATAGCTAAAGTTACTTTATCCTTAGCACATAATTTATGTTATGGAGAGGTTTAAGAGGTGGTGAGGATAGGGGAAAATGTCTAGTTTCCTTTCTTGTTACTCATAAAACCCAGAATTCTACAATAATAATATGTTGTGCTCTCTCTCTAATATCTAATATCCAATATCTGGCCTCCCTGTAATATCATACTAGCAGTTTGATTAATTCAGTCCCTTAATTTCTTTGGGTCTCAATGCCCTCTTCTCGAAAATGAGGAATTTGGACTTAATGACAGCTAGTATGAACCTATGGTCTCTGATAGTTCACTATTTTACACTAAAGTAGTTTCATCTGAGTGTTATGAGTTGGCATTAGTCTCTCATAAGTTTAATCCCATGAAGCAGGTGCTGAGACTTAGAGAACTGAGACTTTGAGACTGAGAACTAAGACCCTGGTCAGACACTGAAGTCACTAGTCATTTACTGCATCCTAGGTTATTGGCTTTTGTCATGACTTTTGTCTTGCCACTCAACTTGATGATTCTGGAAGAGAGAGTGAAGCTGATGACTTTGTTGCAACTCTGTCTCACTTAAATTCAATTCATGTGCAAATTAAGATATCACCCTGTGATGTTATTAGTTCTCTTTGAAGATGGAGAATGAATAATATTAACGCTCAATATTTTTAAGCTTTATTTATAGTGTTAGTCACTTCAGAGAGGCCTGGGTTAGAGAGACAGATATTCATTTTGGAGATATGGATAGAAATGACAAGTTGAAATATGCTTGGTGAGGATGTTCTCTCCAGTCAAAGACTTCAGCATCGAAACCAAACATGAATACTTCCCCCCACCATATGTAAATCACTCCTCTGGTATTAGGGTAGTTAGTTTTCATAAGCATACTCTACTGTTGACGAGCACCTCATGCCACATTCATATGTGCATAATTTTCTCTAAGAGAAAACCTGAAAGAATCAGTTCCTAAGAAAATATTGGATGAACTTTCAGAAAATTTCTTTGACCTTGATGTTTTTCATCTGTCTATCCTGAAACTTGATGCTGAGCCCAATTATTTGAAGAAGAGACTATACTTATACTTGGAGTTTTGTTGAATGAATGAATGAATGAACAGTATTTAGAAAGTGTTTACTATATTCCAGGAATTATGCTAAGCTCTGGGGAAAAAATATAAAAATAAGGAACCCCCTCACTCAGTGTTCTTACATTTTAATGGAGGGGAGACAACACGTAGAGGGGAGTGGTAGCTAGGGAAGGGAATTAGATTCTGAATAGTCACAAAGGTATCAAGGGAGACAATAGTCACTCAATTGTCTTACTTTTTTCCCAGAAACATCAAGGGAAAAATGTATTAAAATAAGTAAGAAATTTCTAATGATTAAAGCTATTGACAAAAGGAATGGGTTTTCCCTCAGTGTAGGTTTCACTAAGAGTCTAGATAATGAATGTTCAGAGAAGATTCTTTTTTCAGCTATTGCCTCTATGATTGCATTTAATGATGACCAATGAGTTTCATTTCTGTGCAGTTAAGTGAAGCAGTGGACAGTACAGTAGGGCTGGAGTCAGGAAGAATTGGCCTCAAACATTTACTAGTTCATTACCCTGGGCTAGTTAACTTCTATTTCGTTGCTTTCCTTGACTGTTAAATGTGAATATTAATAGCACCCTCCTCCCAGGATTATTGTAAGAATCAAATGAAATAGTTGTAAAGGTATTTAATAGACATTTTTGGTTGTTTTTGAAAGGCAATGGGGTTATGCCCAAGGTCACATAGCTAGGCAATTATTAAGTGTCTGAGGCCAGATTTGAACTCAGGTACTCCTGACTCCAGGGCTGGTACTCTATCCACTGAGTCACCTAGCTGCCCTATTTAGTAGACATTTAATGTTTCCTTTCTTCCTTCTATTCATGGAACTTAGAACTAGGAAGGATAGTTCATTCTAATCCTCTCATTTTTTTGATGCTGAAAGTAAGGTCAAGAGAGAAGAAATGACCAGCAGTAGTTCTCATAAGTAGGAAACAGAAGAACTGAAATTAAACAAAACCCAGTACTCCCATTAGTTCAACCAGTAATAACACTTTCAAATGAAAGGGTTTGGTTACTTGGTCAGTCTATAAAACAAATCCATTGAAATTAAGTTTTAGCAACTGTTATCTGGCTTGGGGTTTCTTACAGTACAATTTTTTCCTAATTATATTTTTATTATAATTGGCTTCCTTTGCTACTCACCAAGTACAGATTAAGGCAAAAAACATAAATGTCTCTGTGGAATTGGGAACTCAATCTGAGATTAAAAATCTGTTGCACACATAAGTCCAGAGAGTCAAGAAGTGACTTTATTTAAAATTAGTCATTAAATTATATTATTCACTCCACTTCTACTGCCTCTCCTACTTCAGTTCCTAGACCTGATCCCTGAAGGTTAGGGAATGTTTGTTTGTGTGTGTGTGTGTGTGTGTGTGTGTGTGTGTGTGTGTGTGTGTGTGTGTTGGATAGGAGAGAAGGGGCTGTGATTTGCATAGACCTAAAGTACTTTGGCAGGAATCCAAACCTTCTCTCTAAGTCTCCATCAACTAAAGTTAATCTGGAAGGTGGACAAGAAGCCTGTACACTCCCATTTAAACCACAAGCCCTCTTGGCATTCTAAGAAGCATGGGCTCCAGTGGTGCAAATAACTAGATATTTGGTTTGGGTCCTTTTTCCCCAAAAGCAAAGAGATGATTCTTTTTTTCCCTAGGTAGGCAGGAGGAGGAAATGGCTAAAAATATTTACATAGCGACCACCTAGGCCAGGTTAAAAAACTCCTGTTCCAGGTGTGAAACTTCAGCCAAGCAACTCTCTCTCCTTTCTTTTCTTCTCACTCTCTGTCTCTCTCTCTCTCTCTCTCTCCCTTTCCCTCTCCCTCTTCATCTCCCCTTTCACTCTCCCTCCCCCATCCACCCCCCATCTTTTTTATCTCATTTTAATAAAGTTATGAAAGTGTTAGATGATTTGTTCCCTCCTTGACTGGGAAACATTGATTGCAGCTGCTTAATCTTTCCCTTCTTAGTACAGCTTGATCCCTGCTACCTAAGAACCAAGTCTTTATTTTGGCAAGAAAACCAAGCTGCTCACATTTCATAATATAATGTTTTTAATTTTAATCAGTCAGGCAATTAAGTAGTTAGGCAGGTGACAATAGCAGGAATGAAATATTGCTTATATAGAACAGCCAAAATTTGTGAATGATGAAACAAAGATAAACACAAGACACTATTCCTGGCCTTTAAGGGTTTCTAGTCTAGCTGGGAAAATGAAGCAGACCTGCTATAAATGGGTCTTATAATACATTATATTTGATAAACCCTTCTAATTTTCCAAAACATTTTCACATCTTTTAGCTTACTATATTCCCAAGACTACCTTGGGAGAAAGAAAGCAGTTATAAGAGGAGAAAAATTAATGCATAAAGTAAATTTTCATTTTTCAAAGAAACTATTTGCTTATAGTATGACAGACACTATAATATGATTAGACCCTTATTATTATGTCTGAATTTGAAATATTTATGGCTCTGATATCATTTTTATTCATGTTTTTGAAAGGAAGAATTGTTTAATTATATTTGCCTTTAGTGGAGAGGATCAATGACATAATTGGTATATGGGACTCCTGGGTGATGAAATTGGCCTTTCCACTTCAATACAAAACCTTCTTTACAACTTATACATACTTATAACCCATACCAAATTGTATGCCTTCTCAAAACAGGGGAAGGGAGAGAGAATTAGAAGCTCAAAATTATTTTAAAAGATTAAAATTAAAAAAATAAAATATTTTTATATGTAATTGGGGGGGAGTAAAATATTAAATTTTAAAAAAAACTTGGGAGCCAAGATGGCAGCATAAAAACTGGAATTCCCTGAAACTTGTTTCCCAAAAAACTCCAAAAGCCATCAAATTATGACTGTAGTCAAAATTTAAAGGGGTAGAACCCACAGAAAGACTGAGTGATAACAATTTCCCAATCCAAGACAACTTAAAAGTTCCACGAGAAAGATCTGTTTCACTAGGACTGGAACTTGGAAAAAGCCACTGTGAGTGCATCCACAGCTGCAGCTGCAACTCAGCACAGTGGGCAGGGTGCCTAGATCCCTGGGGGTGCTTGGGTCTGTAGCATAGGGGGTGGTTTCCAGACCTCCTGGCCCAGGGACTCAGAACAACTTGAAGGTATGCTGCAGCAGAATGAGTGCAGAGCAAGTGCTGGCCTCAGAGTAGCCCTTTAGTGAGAACTTGCAGTGGGAATTGGGGAAACAAGCCTACACCTCCAGAGCACAGCCCACAAACTGAACTAGGTTGGAGAAGACTGCAGAGGTATTTCAGTCAGTTCTCACTGAGTCAGGACTCAGCTGTTTTCCCACACTCAAATCCAGGTTGGGCTCCCATACCACCATAGCCAAGCAGGGACTCTCCTCACAGCTCCATGGCAGAGGGGAGGGCCTGTAGTCATTCACATATGAAAGCACAGGCAAGAGAGCCTCTCATAAGACTCTGGAGGAATTAAGATCCATGTAGGTTGTCCCAACAACCCCCAAAGCCTTGGAAGTGTGGTAAATCAGTCATAGACTGAGGAAATGAACAAATAAAAGAAAAAGAAGAATTTTACCATAGAAAATTACTTTGGTCACATGGAAGATTCAGAAAAATGACAAAATTGAAGCTTCTGTACCCCAAATCTCCAAGAGAAATAGAAAATGGGCTCAGGCTATGGATGAGCTTGAAAAAGACTTTGAAAAGCAATCAAGCGAGGTAGAAGAAAATTGGGAGGAGAAATGTGAGCAATGTAGATAAATCATGAAAACCAAATCAGGAGCTTGCAAAACTAATATTTTAAAGCCAGTTTTGTTCAAATGGAAAAAGAAACAAAAGGCAAATGAGAAGAGTGCCTTAAAAACCAGAATTGGCCTGCTGAAAAAAGAGATAAAAAAGCTGTCTGAAGAAAATAAGTCCTTCAAATGCAGAACTAAAGGAAGCCAATAACTTTGTGAGAAAGCAGGAAGAAATAAAACTATTCCAAAAAAACCTAAAAATTAGAAGAAAATGTGAAATATCTCATTGTTAAACCAACCATCTTCAAAAACAGATCCAGAAGAAATAATTTTAAAATTATTAGGATACCTGAAAGAACCAACCAAGAAAAGAACTTAGACTTCATTTTTTCCAAGAAATAATACAGCAAAATTGTTCTGAGATTTGAGAAGCAGAAGGTAAAAGTAGAAATTGAGGGAATTCACTGATCCCCTTATGAAAGAGATCCCAAAAGAAAAAAGTTCCAGGTGTATTAGAGCCAAATTCCAGAACTCCCAAGTGAAAGAGAATATACTAAAAGCTGCCAGAAACAAACAATTCAACTACTGTGACTCTGTAGTCAGGATTACATAGGATCTGACAGTATCTACGTTAAGGGCTTGTAGGGCTTGGAATATAAAATTCCAGAAGGCAAAAGATCTTGGTTTACAACTGAGGATCAACTTACCTAGCAAAACTGAACATCCCATTTCAGGGGAAAAGATGGGCTTTCAATGAAACAGGGGACTTTCAAACATTCCTATTGAAACAACCAGAGCTGAACAGAAAGTTTGATCTCCAAGTTTAGGAGGGTGGATGAGAAGGACTAACCATGAGGAACTTAATGGTGTTGAACTGTTTATATTCCTGCATGGGAAGATAACTCATATGAACTTTCTAAGTTATAAGAGCTGTTAGAAGGAGCATATATAGATAAGGCACAGGAAGGAATTGAATATAATGGTATATATATATATATATATATATATATATATATATATATATATATATAGTATATATATATAGTATATATAATATAGTAAAAAGATGGAATCAATGGGTGATAAAGGGAAATACTGGGAGGAAGAGAAAGGAGAGGAAGAAGGGGCTAAGATATTTCACATAAGAATTAAGGAAAAACTGTTTCAATGGAGTGGAATGAGGGAAGGTGAGCGAGAATAAGTGAGCCTTCATTCTCATCAGAAATAGCTCAGAGAGGAAATAACATACACACTTAATAGGGTATAGAAATCTATCTTACACTAGAGGAAAAAATGAGAAGAAAGGGATGAGATAAGGGGGGATGGGAGGAGAGAAGGGGGAATAGGTGAAAGAAAAAAGGGAAGATTGTGGGAAAAGGGTACTCAGATACAACACACTTTTGAACAGGAACAGGGTAAAAGGAGAGAGCGAATAGAACAATGAAAGTGAAAAGGAATAGAATGGAGGGAAATACAGCTAGTACTAGCAACTGTGGGAAAATTGGTGGACTTAAGATAAAGAAGGCAACTCATCCCAGAGACAGAGCCATTGGAATCTGAACATTTTTTTTTCTCTCTCACTATTCTTGAGGTATCTGGGGAGGGGGAGGGGTTTATGTTTATTCTCACAACAAGATTATTATAATAATATAAAATAAATAAACCCCCTAAAAGAAATAAGTTAATAAAAAATAACTTACAGTCTTAGAAATTTACCTAGAGTCCTAAGAGGTTAAGTGATTTACTCCCATACCTATTATGTGTCATGGTAAAACTGGAAACCAAGCCTTCTGATCTTTGAGATCATATTCAATACTGCCCCAGATATTATAACCAGTTTATAAAGATAAGGGTGCTGAGTTTTAATTGCGTTAAGTTACTAGACTAGTCAACTTCTGAATTAAGATTAAAATCCAAGACTCCTGACTCCCATTTCCATTCATACTTCTGTGGGGAAAAAGAGTTTAAAAACTCTAGGATTTCTTGAAGAAGGGGAATTTAAAGGACCTCTAGCTATGTCTTTTTATTTTCAGAAAAGACTTCAATAACTTTGAAGTCTAAGGGAGAGCCAGGTCTTCTCACTTTTATCCTTAATAGGAATACTTAGACACTGGAAGCAGATTTCACTCAGTTTCCTCTTTTGTAATAATAAGGGTATTGGGTTCAGGGTTCTTATATGTTCTGCCTAGCTCTGATATACTGTTGGGAAGGGGAGAAACAGGTATTCAGTGCTTACTGTGGGCTAGTCTCTGTGTTCAAATCTTTATAAATATTATCTGATCTGATCCTTACAACAAATCTGGAGGGTAACTGCTATTGTAGATAGCAATAGATATGGGGTAAGAGTCAGGTGAGATTGCCAAGGGGGAGGTTTTTAAAGACTGTGTATTGGGCAATTCTTAAAGGAGGTGAAGGAAATGGATCTCTGAAGACAAAGAGAATCAGCATTCTAGGAAGCATATGAAGACTCATACAGGAGTAAGAAGTTGTTTGCAGGGACTAGAGGTGAGATAGGGTCTGTATTGAAAAGTAATAGGGGGGCAGCTAGGTAGATGAATGGATACAGCCCTGCCTCTGGAGTCAGTAGGATCTGAGTTGAATCTGGCCTCAGATGCTTGACAGTTACCAACTGTGTGAACTTGGATTAAGTCACTTAACTCTGACTCACATACACACCCAGACACACACACACACACACACACACACACACACACACACACACACACACACACACAAAGAACAACAAAAAGTAATGCGATTTCTCTCCTATGACCATCACAGAGCTATAAAGATGAGATGAAGTTAAATTCCTGTATAACATTT
The DNA here is from genome assembly GCF_037893015.1 of Macrotis lagotis. Classification (NCBI taxonomy): domain Eukaryota; kingdom Metazoa; phylum Chordata; class Mammalia; order Peramelemorphia; family Peramelidae; genus Macrotis; species Macrotis lagotis. The sequence continues at coordinate 176,663,013 of NC_133659.1, read as the reverse complement.
TACCAAAACAATCACTGTAAAACACATTTCATTTATATACTTTCCCATAAAAGAAGAAAGATTATAGCTTCTTTTCTTTCCAAATAACTGAGACAGAAATACAATGTACATTCCATGTCTATCCAAAAGATTTCATAGGCTCATAGGATTCTAAATTTAGAACTGAAAGAGATTCCAGAAATCCTCAGATCCAATGCCCCCATTTTTCTAATCTGAAAACTGAGGTTTAAAGAGGTTGAAGTGCTTTGCCTCTGCTCCCACACTTTTTATGTGTCTGAGAGGATCTAATGAAATCTAAGTTGCCTGATAACTATAAAATCAGCAAGGCAACAGGCTTATAGAAAGAAATGCATTACCTATATTGATTGAGTATAGTATGAGAAAACTGATGGCACCTATAAACATGTTTTTCAGTCATGGCCAAATTTTCATGACCCCATTTGGGGTCTTCTTAGCAAAGATTCTTATTTGCCATTTCCTTTTTACAGATGCAAAAACTGAGGCCCAGGGTGACCTAGTTAATAAGTGTCTGAGGCCAGCTTTGAACTCAAGAAGTTAGGTCTTTCTGACTCTACATCTAACACTTGTGTCAGCTTGATGCTCTTTCATGTAGGCATGTATCCCCAGCAAAATAGTTCTTATAAAGTTAAAATTCAACCAAGAATACCAAAGAACTCTGAGATACAAAGCTAAAGCTCATCAACAAGGAAAAGAAAATGTTAATGGTAAAGAAGAAATTGCAAGAAAAAGCATTCTTTCTATGACTGATTAAACTCTTCAAATAAAAAAAAGGGATGATATGGAAAAGGAACAAAGACTTTGGAAAATCTGGTAGTCAGATTGATGACAAGAAAGGCTTTAGCTAAAAGGAGTTGCCAATGTCTGAAATATAGGCAGATACTGAAAAAGATTTTGGGGGAAGTCAAATACATCCATCTCATTGTAAGGGGGCTGGACAAGATTTGATGACAAAAAGACTTCTTACTAACATATTAAAAACAACAGTTGTGAGATGTTAAATGCTAAGGTAGCAGTGGTAATATAGAACATAGGAAAAAGAGTAGAAAATGCAAAAAAGTATGGGAATAGCTTAGTTTTTCTTTACCCTACCATCATTCTACCCTAAACTGCCAGAGTGAAATTTAGCTTCTATATGCTTTTTATCTCACAATAACTTATTTTTGTATATATACCCCATTAGAATGTAAGATCCTTGAAAATTTTTTTGTTTTTCTTTTTTTCTTATCTGCTAACTCTTATGCCACAATGGCAAATAAAGAATCATTAATACTTCTTGATTTTTCTCCCCCAAGTCTTAATTTCCTTATTGAAACGGGAAAAACATTACTTCTATTTCCTATCCCCTAACATAGCTATGAGAAGAAAAGAAATAATGTATGTAAAATACTTTGCAAATTATAAAATTTTATAGAACTCTTAGGTATAATTATTATTCCTGCACCAGGCCAGAAACACAGAAAACTATAGACCAGAACAGAATTTTTAAAATCCCAATGACTAGAATGTTGTTCCATTCTCAAACTAAACCACAGTCTCATTGTATTAGCGTTAATGGTTCCCAGAGTGAAAGTATCATATCTACATTTTGGAAAGGCAGTAAATGCTATTTCTGCTGGAGCTGTCCAGCACACAGGGTGGGATGCCATTGGATCACCAATCAAATTTGTCACCATCATTTAAAAGAAAACAGATCTACTAGAATTTCCTAGAGAAGAGACTAAAGCTTTTCATTGGAAAGGAGTGTCATTCTTCAACTCATTATTGTGGTTTTATAGTTCATAGACATAAAAATCTTCCCATCTGCAGTCATACCAAAACTATTAATAAATTGATCCTGCTCATTTTAACCTGTACAAGGGCTGTTGCCTGTTGATACGGGAAATCTGCATTGCTGTCTCAGTTACTTCCAAAGGGTACATGTAACCCTTTTCAAACGACAGCACAGAAATAATTGCTATTGAAAACCTATATTGGTAGTCTACTGTGATGGTATGGGAGATTGTTTACAGAAATCTTCCTAAAATTCTATCTTGGAAAATTGTCCTGCCTTCCAATGCTCTTATGGAAGCCCAGAAATATAGCTTCTTAGCAATCATATATTGAAATGAGATTTCCCATCTGGAAGATCTCCACATGGGATAATCCAATTGCCATAGGGAAAGTGTTCTCTTCAGTAGAGTGTTTTAGTGGTGTGATAAAAAAAAAATCTGAGCTACGGAGTAGGATGTTGGGTTCTAGTCAAAGTTCTAACTTTAATTAGCCACTGAGTCTTTGCAAAAGTTCCTCCTCCTTTCTGAACCTTAGTTTTCTCTCCTTTAAATCAATTGTGGGATCAGACTAAGTGATCTTTATGACCCTTCCAGATCTAAATCCTTAGGCCAATGGTCAGAAAGATTAATTTAAGCTGGGGTTTTGGTGCCCTGACAGCTTTCTCATACTCTCAACATTTTACCTCTCCCTAAAAATACTGTGCTTTTATGCTGTACCACCCAGAACCTCCCAGTGAGTTACACCTTATTTCAAAATTACCTCTCCTCAGTTCCTCTTCTCCAATAAGATTCTCATTCCCTCAGTACTTTACTATGCAATACAGTGGTTAGAACATTGGGTTTAGAGTCAGGGAATTCAAACTTTGCCTCTGACATGAACTGACTATGTGAGCCTGTGCAAGTCACTGTACTTTCCTAATATTTAATATGTTTGACTTAATAGCCTCTAAAGTCCTGTCCAACTTTACACTATGATGGTATGATATGAAAGTGAATTGCTCTTGAATATTTATAATAGATTAAAATATTCTGATACTTTGCACAGAAGTGGGCTTACTTTTCTTTATAGTTCCAATGTTTACTTATCCCTGTGGTAAACACTAGACATCTAATAAATATTTATTGAGTAAAAATTCCCTTTTTTAATCCCCTTCCCAGGGAGAATCACTTTTTAAAAGAAGCATTTGGAGATAGCAATGTTTTGGTATCTTTCCCAGAACCTCACCCCTGGCCAACAGGGAAGTATTTTGGGACTGATCAGCCTTTTCTTTTTGAGTCACACCACATTTATGAGTACTCTGTGTGCTCACTTGGGAAGTTTGTGAACTTATGGCAATGATGCCTTTATCTAAGTTGGTGAAGGAAGATAAAAAAAATGTACTGGAGTAAAAAAAAAATCTCAAACTGATTCTTTAGGAAGAGGAATGAAATCTGTAATTTTAATGGCATGAAAATCTCCTACAAGAGAAAACTCTACCAAAGCAAACCAGCATCTTAACTGTGATTCACAAACTTAAGGAGTTCCCTAGAGCAGTAGATACAAACTCAAATAATCAATAAATAAACATTTATTAAATGTCTACTGTATTCCAGTATTTAAATCCAGTCTCAGACATTTATTAGCTGGGTGACCCTGGGCAAGTCACTTAACTCTGCCTCAGTTTTCTCACCTGTAAAATGTGCTGAAGAAGGAAATAATGAACTGCTCTATTATCTTTGCCAAGAAAACCCAAAAGAGGTCACAAAGTGTCAGACACAATTGAAAATGACTAAAGAATGACAAAACCTGTTCAACAGGCACTGTCCTTAGCTCTAAGGATACAACAAGAGTTAAAAGAGACAGCTAAGTAGTGCATAGTATGGAATACTGGCCTTGGAGTCTGGAGGACCTGAGTTTAAATATGGCCTCAGACACCTAATAATTACTTAACTGTGTGACCTTAGGCAGGTCACTTAACCCTATTGCCTGGCAAAAACAACAACAAAAAATAAGATTTAAGAGACAGTCCCTGTCCTCACAGAACTAATAATCTAATGGGGAAGATAAATAGAAAAGGGAGCCACTAAACTGTAATAAAGGTCCCTGATGATTATATATGAACATAGAAAACCACATCATATTAACCACATTATGCAAACATTATCTCTGTTCTATTGTGTTTTCATCTATTTAGCTAAATATTTTCCAGTTCTATTTTAATCTACTTCAAGCCACACACTGGAGTATTTAGGCTATACTAATGTGGACCTCATGTTTGATATGAAGACCTAAAAGCACTAAGAAGTCCAGGAACTAGCTTGGGGACATATAAATAGTAGTGACAGAGGTGGGATCATCACAGATCTTCCTGGTGCTAAGGGTAACTCTTATCCACTGTTCCAAGCTTGAGCAAATTGACATTGCTCAAAGTAGACTCTAATTACTTTGTATTATTCTCCCAAATCTTCTTAGTGTGGGTTCACCTTGGCTTTAAACCCATTGCTCCTAAATTCCATAATTTCATTCCTTGGATTCAATATCTAGTATCTCATGGATTTAAGATGGATCACTTTTCATGTGTCAGAGCTGGGAAGGATTTCAGAGTCCAGACATATAAACCAGATGTAAATGCTGATCACAGATTTATAACAGTAAGGTACCATAGTGATTATTTATTTAATCCAACCTCTTCATTTTGAACATGAGGAAACTAAGGTCCATAGAAATTGAACGATTTGTCCAAGGTTACACAGGGATTAAATGCCCAAGCCAAGTTATTTTCCAAACCAGAAATTCCAAATTCTCTTTTCCACTCCATTCTCAAAGAATGGTCAACCAACCTTCACTTAAAAATTTCTAATGAGGGGGAGTTCATTGCTTCCCAAAGCAGGCCATTACAAACAAAGCTAACTCTAATTGTGTGACCCTGGGCAGGTCATTTAACTGTCCTGTTTCTTTCTCTATAAAATGAGCCAGAGAAGTAAATGACAAACTACCCCAATATCTTTGCCAAGAAAATCCCAAATGGGGTCATGAAGAGTTGGACACAGCTGAAAATGACTGAACAATAACAATTGTGGAGTTGCTGTTTTTGTTTTCAAATCAAGCATAAATCTGTCTCACTGAAAGGCTATGCATTCCTTTTCCTTTTCCCACTCTCCCCAGTCAAACAGAACAATCCTAACCATTCATATATATATATATATACCAACCCTTCAAATACTGGAGGATAACCAATATGTCTCCCCCTACATTTCCTCTTTTCTGAGAACAACCTGAATTTCTTCAGTTTTCATAAAATGGGTTCTTCAAGCTTTTCACCATCCTTGTAGTTCTTCCTTAAATGCTCTTCAGTTTATTAATATACTTCCAAAATTGTGACCCTCCCCAAGGTGAAATATTATTCTACAGCTGCACCACCTCTGACTTTCATTCATTTGTTTATCATCTACTGAAATATGCATATGCAGTCCCCTCCCCCACTTTTTGTATTACCCTTCCCCTCCCACACAAATATCCTAGACTGAACAAAACACCTTCAAAGTCCCCTAAATATCAGAACTGATTGCAGGAGATTGCCTTCTTCCTTGCCGAAAATTAGCTTCACAGGGAGACTCTAGATCCATTCTGCAATTGTCCCAGTCCACCTGGCTGCCTTCTTCATATCTTTTTGCCCCACCCCGCTATCTATCACATATATATATATATATATATATATATATATATATATATATATATATATATATGTATATATATATGTATATGTATATGTATATATACATATATATATATATATATATATATATTTGTTGAAGTTCACTTTTCCACACAGATAAGGTAGTCTTCAACTCTCCTAAAGATAATACTAATATAATAAATATCAGAGAGAGAGAGAGAGAGATGAATAGATGGATGGAAAGAGTTAAGCAACTTGCCTAGGGTTATACAGATAGCAAATGTACAAGATCCTAATGCTCTAACCACTGCACCACCAACTGCCCCTTCTTGTTAGCTCAGAGATTAGAAATAGTGTTGGGGAAAATCTTTAAAGCCCACCCTTTCTTAATGCTTCAGAGAAGATTTTTCTCTTTCAGGTTTATCTCTTGGTCTTGTAGTACTTTTTTTCCATTTTTAAAAAGAAGGTGGGTTGACCTCTTGCTAGAAATGGAAAATAGAGTGGGGAGAGAAAACCTGGTTTGAAGCCAGGTTCATATCCCATCTTCGATGCTTGCTATCTGTGTCCATGTCAGAGAAGCTAGAGTGGAGAAGAGGCTTTGTGGTGTGTCTTCTGGTTGGAGATTTTGTATGAATTTCCATGCAAGGAAGAACTGGAAAGCTAAACAGAGCAACATACAGTAAAAAACTTTCACCAAGCAGTTTGCTAGAACCTACTTCTTGGCTATCACATAATCCATTCCTTGGTTGGAGAAGTAGTTTTATATGTATACATATACATATACATATACACAAACACATACACATACATATATAATTTATATAGCACCCACTATGCACTAGATGGTATCAACTATTATCTCATTTGATCCACATAACAACCCTTGGAGGTTGATACCATTATCCCCATTTTGCAGTTGAAGAAACTGGATCAAAAAGAAATTAGCTAGTATGTCTAGTTAGATTTAAAGTCTAGTTTGATAACTCTAGGTCCAGCACTCTACCCCCTGGGTCACCTAACTCACTCAAGAAAAGTATCATTTCATTTGTATTATGAATTCAATTCTCTATCTTATACTATCAACCAATAAACACATTCTAAAATCTTTACTTTACCCTGATCTCCCAGATGTTTCTTGCATACTACTCATATTATTTTGGGGAGCTCCATATCTCATTTTATAATTTGGTTCAGTTAAATTCAAAAAAACACTCCTCTTGCTGCCAAGCAGTAGTTACTGGTGCTAGCTGCTGAAGTGTGCTAGAGAAAATACAATAAAAAGGCAAATATATATTGAACAAAAAAAAATAAATGAAATGAGTTCTACCCTCAAGGAGCTTCCTTTCTACTAAATGGACTGGGAAAAATAGTATATAGCTAAATAAGTCAACATAGATCAATTTCTAGAACAAGGGACTACTGAATCTCAGATATGAGAAGGGAGAGAATTTTGGTAACCAGTAAAAAGATGTGGAGACCTAAGATGGAATAACAGGTATGGTAAATATCAAATAGATAAATTTTCCCACTGGAATGTATCTGGGTTTTACAATTCTTACCACTCAACTTGGAAACAACTGTTGCATCTGATTTCCTTTAATGTTGCACAAATTTGGAAGTTTCCAGTTAAACTTCTAACATGCCTGTGTCCAAGGGCATCCTAATTTCTCAATTTTTACCAATTCAATATTTGAGCAGTGAGGACTTTGCTGTTCATGAGAGTGAAGTTAAGTGGCATCATTTACCCATCTTCATATTCAACCCTGTTGTAGAGAAGTCTTTCCCTTTTTATTTTCTAAGTATTTTCTTTGACAATGTTGTGGGCATTTGTGTAGCTGAATTTCCATTGAGATTAATGAGTACTCTTTTTCTGATAATATACTAACTGAACTAGAATACTCAGTACTTGGTTTCTAATCTGCATTGTCTCTAACTGGCTTTACAACATTGGGGAATTGAGCTTCTTAGTAGCTAGGTGATGCAGTGGATAAAGTGCCAAACGTGGAGTCAGGAAGACTCCTCTTTCTGAGTTCAAATCTGGCCTCACACACTTAGTAGTTGTGCTATGCTGGGCAAGTCATTTAACTCTGTTTGCCTTAGTTTCCTCATCTGTAAAATGAGCTGGAGAAGGAAAAGATAAACCACTCCAGTATATTTGTCAAGAAAACGCCAAGTAGGGTCACAAAGAGTCAGACATGAATGAAAACAACTCAAACAACAAAGTTGAGCTTCTCTTATCGATAGCTTTCTGGCTTATATCTCTGGACTGTGTTTGCTCTTTTCATTCCAAGAAGAGTGCTTATTCTTGGAAAAAGCCTGCTCCATCTCTGATTTGTGTGATTTTCACCAGGCTTCAGGTGCCTCAACTATAAAATGATAACAATCACAATATTAACAATATCTTTTCCATAGGAAAGCAGGATCCTGGACTAAATAATCTTTAGAGGACATTTTTCAATCAAACAACAAGTGTTTAATAAATGTCTACGTTGTGCCAGGTCTTATTAATATATCCTTTGTTCTCACTAGTTCTCAAACACCTATTAATCTAGATTTTAGGGATGTGGAGACAAGAAAAAAGATGCTCTTAAAAATATTGATGTCTTAAGGGAGCACTGGAACACAAAAATTGGCATATGGGATCATATGAGATCTGCAAAGGGATATGGAAAGGCTTCCCATGGGATGGTATATCACATCCTCTTAATACATAGACTTCATAGTAATTTGCAAGTGGCTAAACTCTAGTTATTCATAAATTACAGAGACTCAAATTGAGACCCAATCTGCTCACAGAATTTACACTTGCTTGACTTGCAATAGACTTTATTTATTTATGTTTTTATGCATTTTATTTATTTTATTACATACAAAGATAGTTTTCAACATTTATCTTTTTTGCAAGCTTTTGAATTCCACATTATTCCACCACCCTCCCTTTCCCTTCCACCTGACAACAAACAATCTGATATAGGTTGTACATGCACAAACGTGCCTAACATATTTCCATATTAGTCAAGTTGTGAAAGGAGTAGAACTGAGGGAAAAACCATGAGAAAAAGAAGAAAAAAAATTTAAAAAAATTTTTTTAAAGTGAACATAGGATGCTTTGCTTTATATTCAGAATCCATAGTTGTTGTTTTTTCTCTCTGGATGTGGAAGTCATTTTCCTTAGCAGGTCACATAGGATTGTCTTTTTTCACTGAACTGCTGCTTGGGGTTGCATCAATTAAAGTTGATTATCTCACAATGTTGCTGTTAATGTGTATAATGTTTTCCTGGTTCTGTTCACTTCATTCATCCTCAGTTCATTGCAATAGACTTTCAACCTTGCAACTCTTACTATTGCCCCCTAACACAGTTGTGTACACACACACACACACACACACACACACACACACACACACACACAAACACACCGCTCCCTAACATCATAGCTGCTCCTAAGTTTCTAAGAAAACTAAGTCGTCTAAGATCTCTAACTTCTAAAATACCCAAAGGATTCAGAAAAAAAAATATGCCAGCAAAACATCAACTTAGTTATATAGTAATTTGCTGAGTTCTATTCACACCTAAATTAATCAATGTCTTTCCATCTCCCAGGATAATTCCCTCCACTTCAACATCTTTCTCATTTTCTCACCTTTTCTGTCTCTTGTTACACACACACACACACACACACACACACACACACACACACACACACACACACACACAGACAAACTGCAGAAAAATGTTAAAATTCCATTCCTTTCTATGCTAGGAGAGTTAAATTCAAATATTTCAGCATTGTCATCCATAAAACTATTCACCAATTCTGGAACTGCTCTAAAGCTCTCATTTTTTCTTCTCTCGTTCTTCTAAAAGTTATTTCTTTTTCAGAAAGCATGAGATGTTCCCCCTCCCTTCTGTCTTGACCCTCTGTGGTGTGAGCACTTCTTGAGCCAAGGGCTGAGTGTAGCGGCCATTCTTAGCTTTGCTAGACAAAGAAGATGGTTCCCTTAGCAACAGGAACCATGTGGAGGTCCTTAGAAGGGGTTTCTCCCGCTCCCCAGGTTTTCTTTCAATTCTACAGCTTACCCTGATGTCTCTCATGGAGGATACACCAACCAGGGTAGGAAAAATGGTTCTGAATTTAGATTATCAATATTCAGAAAATAGTTACTTTGTATACAACTGGCAGAATATATGAGGAGATTGGTTAAGTTATTACCTGGCTTGTCAAGTGGTGAACATCTTAAATGAAATTGGAAGAAAAGTTGATTTGCTATGATATGCAGTGACTTCTGAAGCTACAATAGCTTTTAGCTTCCTCTAGTAGGTATATGCCTGTTTTAGGCAGAAATAGAGACTTTTATAAGCAAGTTTTAACCTTGTTTGCCAGATTGTCTCTTGTTGCTGGTTTTCTTTTCTTCTAACCATTATCATTTTCTAGTATAGCAATCTGGGTCCCCAAGTGACTTGTCACTTACATATTGTTGTCAACAATTATCCATTCTTTCTCCAGGAAGTCTTTATAACAGATTGTTTTCCAGTTTTCTTTTGTTCTAATGAGAATGGTATTGTGGAAATAGGGGATAATAGGGAGTAATTCATTTTAAAGCTATTGGGTAATTCTGTTGCAGGTAGTCACAAATATCCAAAGAGCACAAGCCTAAGGGGTTATCTGAATGGGACATTTTTAAGAGTCACCTCTTTGGAGACCGATTATCCTCTGATTCTACAATATGAAATGCTATTTGTTTCACTAACAGATGAACTAGTTTAATTATGAAGTTCAGAAGTGCAAATTCAATATGTAAGGGAATTCACTGTAATGAGAATTTTGAACTGGAAAAATCTTAAAGATCTCTGACTCCCATTATTTCATTTTACATATAAGAAATAATTATGTGACTTTCCAAGATTCACATAGCTCATAGGTAGCTAAGGCAGTTTCAAATATCTTCCTGACTCCAATTCCAATACTCCATCCATTGGTCCACCTCACTAAGACACTAATCATTTTGATAAGTTTTGCAATCAATTTAATAAGATTATACAACATTAGTAATAGTTTGGGAGCATCTGTGGGAAATATCTATAGAGTTGGGGCATTTGCCACTTTATGGAGTGGTCACAGAATTTCTTTTTTCAATTTAAATTTATTTATTTATTATTCTAACAGCATGCAAAGATAATTTTCAATATTCAACTTTCTGTAAGACTTTGAGTTTCACATTTTTCTCCCTCTCTCCTTTTCCTCTCCCCCCAGACAGGAAGCAATCTGATATATATTATACATGTATAATTATGTTAAACATATTTCCATATTAGTCATATGATCACAAAATTTCTTATTGGTTCTAAGTGACTGAGGCTACTTCCAAGATAATTGGTTAGGGTTTAGGAGGACAAACTCTTATGGAAAGGGTTCTTTTTAGTTTAGCTTACTGAACAGCTAAGTTAATTCTGAACTTTATGTTTACAGACTAACAAGCAATAGGAGAGTTTGATCATAGGAGAGAAACTTCTAATTCATGCCCAAACTCATCCTCCTAGAATACTCAGTTATTGCCTGAGAGCAAAGATATAAAGAAATTATATTCTCACATGTAGCTTGAAAGAAGAGATATTAAGAATGAAATTTCCCAGTTTGTGAAATGGCAAAAATTAGGATACTGATAGATTTTCTATAGAAGTCTAAGAACTTGGTTTAAGAAGATAGTTTATAAACAATGCTCATGAATCCCAAATTTGCATATGGCTGTGGAAGAGCATTTTTAAATTTCTTAGAGAGGGTTATCCTGTGATCTAACTTTCTAAATTGAGAAGTAAGATTTCCTGAGCAGATATTAACAGACTAGGTTTAAGACTTCTCTCTTTTAGAGAGAAATGGAATTTCCTGAGATATTCTTCTCTTTAGACAAAGACAAGTATTTCAACCATCATTTTTAAGCAGTGTCCTACTTAGAGAGCAAATCCACTGAATTATTGATACTGATAGTTAGAACCTTAAAGGACTGTAGTATATGCTGTATCAAAGGATTACCTAAATAGAAATTCCTAAATTCAGTAAGAAATAATAGAAGAAAGGCAAAAGACTTTTTTAAAATTAAATCCACATGAGGAAGGTAGGTTAAAAAAATAAAAAATAACCAAAATGAAATGGACTTGTAAAACAAGAAAAGAAAAAACAATTTAAGCATCACTGCACCTCATAAAAATCACACATTACACAGAGACAAGATATCATACAAAAAACAGAAGAAAAAGAAAAGTATCCATAACTATTACAACTGAAGGACAAGGTGACTAGAAACGAGGTCACCATTTAAAACAAATCTCAAGTATATAACCTACATTATCAAATCCTAAGCTTGCAAACCAAAGAGAGAAAAAAATATTGCAAGTGATCAGGAACAAAGAGATCAATCACAATCAGGACCAAATGAGAATATTTAACATTTATGAGAAAGAAACAAAAAATTATAGTATAGTATACCAAAAGACAAAATATAAAGAATTAAAATTCCAAATAGCTTATCCTGAAAAGCTGAACTTAATTCTATTGAGAAAAATAAAACTTTTTATACTCAATGTCTTCCAACTTCTAAGCTCGTTGAGCAAACCAGAGCTCAGAAGAATTTTTGAAATTTTAATACAGCAGACAAAAGAAATCTGGAAAGATAAGGAGTTTGGACAATTTGAAAAAATTAAATAATGATCAAGCACATATATTCTAATGGAGAGGAAAATCATAGCATCTTCAAGGATCAAAAAGGAAACAATGAAAAACAAACTTACTTAGCACCTCAGTATTTTTTTCAAATTGCTTTTTGTTATAAGAGAGGAAAAAGAAAGAGTAATGAACAAGGAGAAACTTATTTCTAGTAAATGAGGCAAAAGAGATAACATGAACATGAAGGTGATATTTAGGGAATAGACCTCTCCCAAACCTCAATCCTATATGATTAGAAGAAGGAGAATTAGGGTGAAGTGGGAAAAAGTATAGTGTAGAAGTAGAAAGAAATATAAGAGACTAGCTAAGATGACAAAATAGAAAGACAATTCCAACAATGATGTAGGAATATTGAACTGAGTAGTGTTCAGAAAATCAAAGGAGTAATTACAGTGAATAATTTCTTTAGCCATAGACCACAAATTCAGGCAAATGACCAGGGCATGAACTATGGATCAAGGCATGACCAATATCACATAGTCAGTGTTTGAACTTCAGAGGTAGGCCAGAGTGATGCCCAGAGCTGATGCCCAGAACTGAACCAGACTCAGACTTAGGTTCAAAAAATGTTATGCAAAGGGATACTCATAGATTCAACCCTGGCTGTGGTCAGCAGATTGAACAGAAACAGACTCCTCCTGAAAAATCAAAACTAGGCTTGTAGTGCAAAGACACGGAGTTGAAACTAGACTTAACCTCAGCCCATATCAATAGATATGAGCAAAGGCTTAGTATCCAGAGTCTCCAATTTGCAGTTGCCTAGAATAGATCTCAGAGTCAGTTCCCTGTCCAGGAAATAAATGCCCAGGAAAGAAGGGTCTCTCAGAGGATCTGGGATCACAGACTCGGCCTTGAAAGAGTTCCTAACAATATCATTCCCCACTCCCCACAGCTAAATTGTTAAAAAAAAATCTATCAAGACTTCTGATGAAGACAGCAGAAAGAAGACAGGCATTGCATTAACTGCTCCCTGTGTCTCCTCAAAAATAACATGAAAGAAACCTCTTAACAGAAACTTGATCGACAAAACCCAGATAAAGAAGCTAGGAGAAGAACACCTACCAACAAGGTCTGTCTCAGGGAACCATGGATGAACCGGGAGCAGAAACCAGAGGGTCAGCATAGGGACAGTAGCTGGGGGCGGGAAGCCAGAGGACTGGTGTTTAGCTTCAGACTTTGGTGAGAGTTAAGTGGAGAACCAACTTCAGCCACAGTCTTTTGATCAGGTTGAGGAGAGGTCTGAATGCCTGGAAATCTTCTAGCTTGGTGCCAGACCTGAGCTCCATACTTTTTGAACATTCTTCCAGTAACAAAAGGTAGCCACCCCCACCCCCACCCCCTCAGGCAAAGGTGTGGACTATGGAGGCCACTCAGCTGAAAGGGAGATTGGCTTCCAGCCCATTGTTCAAGGTCTACTCAGACCCTGCACCTCCTCCTTATCCCTTCCTTACTCCCTCCAGGATTGGGAGAGGGCTTCACTCACTCCAGAGAAAGCAACCAGCACCCCTTACTGGCCATACCTTGTAATTATTAATTCAAGTGAACAAAACTTCTAGGATCTTCAAAATCAAACCCCTAAGAGCCAGCCCCTCACCCCCAACACAAGATCCTAGAACAATGAAGAAAAAGCAGCAAAAAGGGGGGCCCATAGAGAAATACTTAGAAGAACCAGATTCTAACCCAGAGAGATCTAGCTCTTCTGAGGAGAATATGAATTGGTCTCCAGCCTAGAAAGATTTTCTTGAAGAAATCAGGAAGGAGTTTAAAAATCAATTAGAAAGGGGCAGCTAGGTGATGCAGTGGATAGAGCATCGGCCCTGGAGTCAAGAGTACCTGAGTTCAAATCCAACCTCAGACACTTAATAATTACCTAGCTGTGTGGAAAGTCACTAAACCCCATTTGCCTTGCAAAAACCTAAAAAAAAATCAATTAGAAAAGTTGGGAAAAGAAACTCAAGAGAAAATTAACACACTGAGAAAATTAATGTCTTAGAACAAGAAAAAAATACTAGAAAATACAATTGGACAAATACAAAATGAGAATAATTCCTCTCAGATCCTCAATTGGGCAAACGCAAAAAGAAAGTTATTCTCTAAAAACTACACTTGGGAAAATGGAAAACTCCTTCAAAAAATGGCATTGACCAATTGGAAAAGGAGTTGCAAAAGGTAAATGAAGAAAATTCTTCTCTTAAAAAAACTATCAAAAATGATAAAAAGCTATCATAATGTCAAAGATACCTATGATATAAACCCAGAAGTGAAGAATAAATTCGAAACTGATCTAAAATTAAAACCTTAAACAAAAATACTGCTTGCCCATAAGATCACTCAAAATCTCTAGAAGAAATAAGAATTTAGAATATGAGTTAAAATATTACAAATAAAATGAGAGTAACAGTAGAAAGAACTAGAAAGAAAATAAAAATTATAGAGAAGAGATTTGGAAAGAGAGTTAACAGCTTGTTACAACTAATATAAAACTTTATATAAGTAATAGACTTTCTAAAAATTAGAATGGGCTGAACAGAAGTTAATAATACCATGAATTTATGAAAAACATTAAAGCCAAAATTTGAAAAAAAGGTAAGGTATCTCATATTAAAGACAACTAACCTAGAAAAAAAAGATTGATGACAGATAGTTTGAAACCACCTGAAAGACATAAGACAGAAGGAGAAAAAAATGAACCCAGAGGGAAATCTGTCCAGGTTTCTTAGAACCAAAGGATAAAGTATAAAAAGAAAGAATCCACTGTTTACCTTCTGAAAGAAACCTCAAAATGAACATTCCAATGAATGTCATAGTTAAAATCTAAAGTTTTCCAGTCAAAGAATAGCATACTGTAAGGAAGCAAAAAGATTTTTAAGTACTGAAGAATCATCATCAGGATCATACAAAATTTAGCAGCTGTCAGTAAAAGAGGATAGATATTGTTCAGTAGTGTGCTGACAAATATTTAACAATAGTCTCTCTGGGAAAAAAAAACCATAAAGATAACACATGTAAAAGTTTAATCTTCATTATTAATATTTTCTTCATTACTTTCTTTATTCCAGATAGCCAACAGCCAATAAATCAATCTCTGATTTTTAGCATTTGCCAATTTCTGAACTGAAAATTTAATAATCTTTTCTTGTGAATCAATACAAATTATCTCTAACATTTTTTCATAATTTGTCTCAAAAGGCAGAAGATATGGATATACAACTAAGAATAGCTTACCTATCAAAAACTGATAGAATCCTATAGAAAAAATGGATCTTTCAGGAAATTCATAATTTCCAAATATTTTTGCTGAAAAGTTCAGAGCAGAATAGAAATTTTTGAAATTCAAATATGGGAGTAAAGAGAGATATTAAAAAGTGAGAAATAAAAAAAGTACTTTATAAAGATGGTAGATTTTTCATTCAAATGGGGAAATTAGAGGGTATGGCACAAGTATTCTCTAAGAAGTGTAATGTTATTAGGGGTCAGATAGAGTATAAGGGCCTGGGGCTGATTTTTATTCTGTTTTGATGATCTTAAAAGGAGAAATGAGCAGCAAGGTGAAGTAATTCAATAGAAAAGAAAAAAAAGGAGGAATGGAAGAGGAATTCATATCACATAATTAAGGGTACAAGTATTGCACATGAGGAACTAAGCATCATTTCAACTTTAGTTTAGGCTAATGCAGAGTAAAGTAAGCAGAAATAAGAGAAATATCCATATCCATATCCATATACACATTTTAATGTATTTCTTGTAATGATAAAGATTTATACGGAGTTAAAAATGGAAGGTTAGAGTACAATCTGTTTTGTTTCAGTTCAATCCAAAAGAATGAGAGATTAGAATCATAATCTCTATCAAGGCAAAAATAAGAATAAAATGGTTAAAAAAGATGATTAGGGAAACTCTATTTTGTTTAAAGGTAGAATATCAAACTATAGGAAGAAATAAAAAGAAAACAATAATTTCTTAAAATGATAACATACCCTTTTTAATTCCTGACACATCTAAAAGAAAAAAGAAAAATCATACAAAAAAAGTAAGTGCCTGAATAAAGGGGAAAAATATGTATTGTACACCATTGAGGAATGATTGCTAACAAAGATTAAACTAATTTGATTCATAAATAAATATAAAATTTGATTTTAGAGGAGTGTTAGACAACCCATTAATTTAATGCATAAAAAAGAAAAAAGAATTATGATTTCAATGAAAATAAAAAGAGGATTCCCATAGATGAAGAGGAAATTATTAGAAATTATTATGAAAACTTGAAATTCAATTTAAATTAATGAATATTTACAGAAATATATCATGTTAATATAAATTTATTTAGAAAAATATAAAATGTTTAAGTGAATAGAATTATAAATGAGCAATTTAAATAGCTCAGTCTCACAGAGAAAGTGAAAAATCATAAATTATCTCCCAAAGATGGTGGAGAAACATTTGGCCAGCAATGCAAAAATGTTCAGTAAAATAAAATATTAACAGAGACTACAGCCCTATATTGAAAAAATTATTCTTTTTTCCCCATGTTCATATTGTATTAATATGAGAAATACAGAGGTAGTTCAGCATTAAGAAATTTATAAATATGTTGTACATTTATCTGATAAAATGTAATACTCATTTATGTTAAAAATTATAAAGAAACTCAGGGAAAAAATTGGACTTTTCTTTGATGTGATAAATATTATCTAATTCATTCATCAATCAATAGTCAATACCCTATTGTGTACCATGCAATCTTCTAGGTGTTGGAGTTACAATGAGATAATATCTACTCTCCAGGTGTTTACATTCTAACAGAAAAAAAACAGTAAATACATTTACGCATCAAGATATAAAGAATACATATATAAAAATCTTTAAGTTCAAGGTGGATATGGTTTGTCCACTGTTCTCAAAGGATATCAGAGAGATGATGCCACAGCAGGCATGTGAATTGTATTTGATTGAGGGGATATTTTACTAGGTCACCAGTCTCACTTTCTCCTCCAGAACCATCTGGGTCCAGTGGACAGATATTGTACTGGATGACTAGAGATGGCCCTGGATACTATGCAATCAGGATTAAGTGACTTGCCTAAGAAAACACAGCTAGTTATGTGTCAGGTATTTGAGACAAGATTTCAATTCAGGTTTCCTCACTCCAGAACTGGTGCTCTCTCCTCTGTACCACCTAGCTGCCCCCAAGTATAGAGTTTTTGGGAAAAGGCACTAACAGCTGGAGAAATTAGGAGAGTCTTCACATAGAAAGCGATGCTTAAGCTAATTCTTGAAATAATTTCCAGATTATTAGGTAGAAAAAAGAAGAGTAAATTCCTGATTAAGTAGGGAGAGAATTGAGGCAGAAAGACCAAATTATAAGATTATTGAAATAATATAGATGAAACATGGTGAGATTCTGCACTGAGGTGGTATCTGTATGAGTAGAGATAATGGACAAAATGTGACACATCCTAAGAATGTAGAAATGACAAGATTTGACAACTGAATGGATATAGAGGAAGAGCTAAGAATAACACAACTATGATTAAGGGAGAATTCCTGAGTAAACAAAACATGAAGATAATTCTATAAAAATAATTCAAAAAATAATTTATGTTAAATTGTTCTGCATAACTACTATGTCTCTTTGAGTTTGCAGCGTAGATTTCTTTTTAAATTTCTTTGTTGTTTTTTTCAATTGTCACTTTATTTTTTGCATTCAGAAATTCCAGTCAGCTTTCTTGTATTATTTCTTGGATTGTGGTATGCAAGTTTTTTTTAACTTGTCCTGTTTTTCTAGGAAAATTGTAATCAGAAATTTTCTCTACTAATCTTAGAAATCAATGATTTGCCTATATATAGATCACATTTTCTTTAATACTAGTTTTACTTTTATTCTTCCAGATTGTCCTTTACTTCTATATATTTTCATTCTTAATCATTTCTTTCTTTCTTTCTATTTTCATTGATGAGACTTGCCACCATGGATTCGATTTTATTTATCCTGCCATTATTTTTGCTTTGTAGGCTATCAATGGCTATTCTCCCTTCTCTTTTAAATTGTTCTGGAATATTCTGCTTTGGTTCGATGTTATCTTGGAAATTCACAGGATTCTCCGTATCATTTTTCTTTTTCTTTTTTTGTCCATTTTTGGTAAACTTTTGAATTCCACATTTTTCTAACACCCTCCCCTTCCATCCCTCCTGCCATGGTATTAAATAATATGACAAAAGTTATACATGTACAATTGTTTTGCACATTTCCATAAGTCATTTTATGAAAGAAGACTTAGAACTAAAAGAAAAAAAAACATGAGAAAGAAATATAAAACATAAAAAAAGTTTTAAAAAGTGAACATAGTATACTTTGCTCAGCATTCAGACTCCATAGTTTTTTCTCTGCATGTGGATAGCATTTTCTATCTCAGTTCTTTTAGGACTGGCCTTGATCACTGAACTGCTGAGAGGAACTGAATTCATCATAGTTGATCATCTCACAATGTTGCCATTAATGTGTACAATGTTCTCCTGGTTCTGCTCACTTCATTCAATTTCAGTTCATGCAAGTCTTTCTAAGTTTTTCTGAAGTTTGTCTGCTCATGATTTCAGAGAGAACAGTAGTATTCTATCATATTAATATATACCATAATTTGTTCAATGCAGTTTTCTTGCCATCTGGATGTTAGTTCCAAATTGCTCTCCAGAATACTGGTTCAGTTCACAATTCTACCAATAGTGCATTAGAGTCCCAATTTTCTCACATCCTCTCCAACATTGATAATTTTCCTTTTGGGGGGGTCATTTTAGCTAATCTGATAGGTGTGAGGTGGTACCTCAGAATTGTTTTAATTTGCATTTCTCTAATCAATAATGACTTGGAGCATTTTTCCACATGATTATAGATAGCTTAATTTAATTTTTTTAAATATTAGAAAGGTTTTATTTGTTTTCAGTTGTAAAACTGCAAATTTTTGCCCCAATCTTGCTTCCCTCCACCCATCCCCCACAGAAGGCAGTTCATTAGTCTTTACATCTTTCCCATAGTATGTATTGATCTAAGTTGAATGTGATGAGAAAGAAATCATATCCTTAAATAAGAAATATATACTATGAGACATAGAAGAATTACATAACAAAACTTTTTAAAAAGAATTAAATTAAGGGTACATAGAAAGTCTTTGTTCTTTGTTCAAACTCCACAATTTTTTCTCAAGATACAGATGACATTCTCCATTGAAGATATCCCAAAACTGTGCCTGATTGATACCCTGTTGGTATGAGCAAATCCATTATGGTTGATCATCACTCCCATGTTGCTATTAGGGTGTACAATGTTCTTCTGGTTCTGCTCATCTCACTCAGCATCAGTTCACACAAATCCTTCCAGGCTTCCCTGAATTTCCATCCCTCCTGGTTTCTAATAGAACAATAGTGTTCCATCACATACCTATACCACAGTTTGTTAAGCCATCCCCTGATTGCTGAGCATTCCCTCAGTTTCCATTTCTTTGACACTACAAAGACAACTGCTATGAACATTTTTGTACAAGTGGTGTTTTTAGCCTTTTTCATAATCTCTTCAAGGAATAGACCCAATAGTGGATCAAAGGGTAAGCACATTTTTGTTGCTTTTTGGGCATAATTCCAAATTGCTCTCCAGAAAGTTCAGATGAGTTCATGGCTCCACCAACAATGCATTAGTGTCCCAGATTTCCCACATCTCTTCCAACATTAATTGTTGTCCTTTCTGGTCATACTGGCCAATCTGAGAGGTGTGAGGTGGTACTTCAGAGATGTTTTAATTTACATTTCTCTAATAATTAGTGATTTAGAGCAATTTTTCATATGACTATGGATTTCATATGACTATGGACTATTTGATTTCCTCATCTGTAAATTGTCTTTGCATATTCTTTGACCGTTTGTCAATTGGGGAATGGTTTGCCTTTTTTAAAAAAAAATTTGACTCAGTTCTCTGTATATTTTTTAGAGATGAGTCCTTTGTCAGAAACACTAGTCATAGAAATTGTTTCTCAATTTACTACATTTCTTTTGATCTTGGTTACAATGATTTTGTCTGTGCAAAAGCTTTTTAATTTAATGTAATCAAAATTATCTAGTTTGTTTTAATGATGTTCTCTATCATAAATTGGTCATAAATTGCTTCCCTTTCCATATATCTGACAGATAAACTATTCCTTGATCTTCTAATTTGTTTATGATATTGTTTTTTTATTTCTAGATCCTGTATCAATTTTGATCTTGGCATACAGTTTGAGGTGTTCATCTAATCTAAGTTTTTTCCATACTAACTTCCAATTTTCCCCAACAGTTTTTATCGAAGAGAGAGTTTTTATCCCAGTAGCTGAACTCTTTGGTTTTATCAAATAGCAGATTACTATAATCATTTCCTGCTATTGTACCTAGTCTATTCCACTGATCCACCACTCTATTTCTCAGCCAGTACCAGACAGTTTTGAAAACTATGTATTCATATCCTTTGACCATTTATCAATTGGAGAATGATTTATATTCTTATAAATTTGACTCACTTCTCTATATATTTTAGAACTGAATCTTTTTCAAAAACACTAGTTGTGAAAATTGTTTCCTAGTGTTCTGTGTTCCTTCTAATCTTGGTTGCATTGGCTTTATTTGTGTAAACCTTTAATGTAATCAAAATAATCAATTTTACAATTTATGTTCTCCATCTCTTGTTTAGTCATAATCTCCACTCTTTCCATAGATCTGACAGATAAACAATTCCCTTTATGTCTAAATCCTGTATTCATTTCTTGGTATAGTATTTGATTAAGGAGTTTTGGTTTTGATTCGCTCCTACAAAATGACACATTCATACCAACAAAACTAAAAAAAGAGTATATTTAATAAAGTGCTTATAAAACAGGTAGAAATGAATCAGTTTTAAGCAAAAGTAAACAATAAGTCCCAATATAATAGAAAGAAGAGCAAAGCATACATAAACATAGATATTAAGAGAAAATATCACCAAATCAGGGGAGCTTCAACATCTGAATCAACAGTGACCAGGAGTCTTAGGGTACAGCCTTCAGAGCATCAATTGAGAAGGTCCCAGCCAGAGCATACTTTACATAGGTGAAACTCCAATTAGATGTAAGTCTAATTAGATCTTATATAGCTTGAGAACAAAGAAGGATTCTTGCCAAAGTTTTGTGGAAAAAAAACAAATTTTCCAGGTTGTCCGAGGAGGGAGCCACCCCTCCCTGAACACTGAGAATTATGGTGTTTACATTCAGGAATGGCTAGTTCCTGAAGAGATAGGCAATATTAATCAAGTATAGCCTTGAGAGTCTGGCCAGGACCAGTCAAGGACATTCAGTGGTTCTTTTAAATGCTCAAGCTGTTTTTTTTTGTTAGGTTTTTGCAAGGCAAATGGGATTAAGTGGCTTGTCCAAGGCCAAACAGCTAGGTAATTATTAAGTGTCTGAGGCGGATTTGAATTCAGGTACTCCTGACTCCAGGGCTGGTGCTCTATCCACTGTGCCACCTAGCCACCCCTTCAAGCTGTTTTAAATGTATGCATGAGATCAATCCTGCTCATCTCCCCTCCCTGTACATCAGGGTGAATTGGGGGTCAGTGATTCTCTGTATACCAGAGGTAAATTGAGGGCCAGTAATTCTCTGTAGCTAAACTATAAGGTATTACCATGGAAAAATCTTATATCCTATGTATTAACCATATATATAGGGTGTGAGATATTGATCTATGCTTAGTTTCTGACAGTATTTTCCAATTTTCATTTTACTTTTTCTTTCATAGAAACTTAGAAACTCTTTTAACTGATCTAAAGGTTCTATCCCCTTCCAAAATTAATTTTCCTATCAGTTTATATGCTTAAATACAAAATCTTTCATTTTTCTTCTTCCTGAGATCTTTGATAATTTCAGTTTCCCCACTTTGTATTTCTCTATTGCTCGTTTTCTGACTCTATCCCCTTTGATAGAGTTTACCCTAACAGACTAGACCTCAAAGCTACTTCAGCCTCATCTAGCACAAAAAATTATATTTCCCTAGCATCAATGTCTGTCCTAAGTGGCTTCTACTAGAATAGAACTTGCTCCTGCTGGATGCTAGTTCCCTTTGCTTCAAATCTGGTGGACACATACACACACACACAAACACACACACACACACACACACACACACTGCTATCCTACGCACTCTGGTACAGCACAGAACATTCCTCTTTGGCAATCCCAGCCAGAGAAATATTCCAACTTTTATATTTTTCAGTGGCTTGGGGAAACGGAGTATTTTACAAATGAGGGAACTGAAGTTCAGAGATGCTAAATACCTTGCCTGTTACCAAAAAGCAAATGAGATTCAAAAGTAGTGTTCAAATCTAGCTATTCTTTTTTTTAGAAAGATTTTATTTATTTTGAGCCTTACAATTTTTCCTTCATTCTTGCTTCCCTCCCCCACCCCCCATAGAAGGCATTCTGTTAGTCTTTACATTGTTTCCATAGCAAACATGATCTCAGTTTAATGTGATGAAAAGTATAAGAGATAGCAAAATTATATAATAAGATAATGTGTTTTTCCCCCCCTAAATTAGAGGTAATAGTCTTTGGCCTTTGTTCAAACTCCACAATTCTTTCTCTGGATACAGATGATATTCCCCATTGCAGAGGGCCCAAAATTGTACCTTGTTTTGCACTGCTGGAATGAGCAAGTCTATCAAGGTTGATCATCACCCCTATGTTGCAGTTAGGGTGTAAAATATTTTTTCTGGTTCTGTTCATTTCCCTCAGCATCAGTTCATGTAAATCCTTCCAGGCTTCCCTGAATTCCCATCCATCCATCCATCCAATAGAACAATAGTGTTCCATGACATACATATACCACAGTTTGTTAAGCCATTCCTCAATTGAAGGACATTCACTTAATTTCCAATTCTTTGCTATCACAAACAGGGCTGCTATGAATATTCTTGTACAAGTGAAGTTTTTACCCTTTTTCATCATCTTTTCAGGGTATAGACCCGGTAGTGGAATTGCTGGATCAAAGGGTATGCACATTTTTGTTGCCCTTTGGACATAATTCCAAACTATTCTCCAGAAAGGTTGAATGAGTTCATAGCTCCACCAACAATGCATCAGTGTCCCAGATTTCCCTTATTCCTTCCAACATTGATCATTGTCCTTTCTGGTCATAGTGGCTAGTCTGGGAGGTGTGTGATGGTATCTCAGAAATGCTTTAATTTTCATTTCTTTAATAAGTAATGATTTAGAGCAATTTTTCATATGACTATGGATTGCTTTGATTTCCTCATCTGTAAATTGACTTGGAATATACATTGACCATTTGTCAATTGGAGAATGGCTTTTTTATTGAAAATTTGACTCAGTTCTCTGTATATTTTAGAAATGAGTCCTTTATCAGAAATACTAGGTGCAAAAATTATTTCCCAATTTACCACACTTCTTTGATCTTAGTTACAGTGGGTTTTGTCTGTGCAAAAGCTTTCTAATTTAATGTAATAAAAATTATCTAGTTTGTTTTTAATAATGTTCTCTGTCTCTTCCTTGGTGATAAACTGCTTCCTTTTCCATAAATCTGACAGGTAAACTATTTGATCTTCTAGTTTGCTTATAAATTTATTTTTTTATATCTAAATCATGTATCCATTTTGATCTTATCCTGCTATAGAGCATGAGGTGTTGGTCTAATCTAAGTTTCTTCCATATACTAACTTCCAATTTTCCCAACAGCTTTTATCAAAGAGAGAGTTTTTATCCCCATAGTTGGAGTCTTCGGGTTTATCAAACAGCAGATTACTATAGTCATTTCCTGTTATTGCACCTAGTCTATTCCACTGATCCACCACTCTATGTCTTAGCCAATACCAGACAGTTTTGTTGACTGATGTTTTGTAATATAATTTTAGATCTGGTAAGGCTATGCCACCTTCTTTTGCCCTTTTTTTCATTGAATCCCTGGAAATTCTTGACATTTTATTTCTCCATATGAATTTACTTACAACTTTTTCTAACTCATTAAAGTAATGTTTTGAAATTTTGATTGATAAGGCATTCTTCAAGTAGTTTAGTTTTGGTAGAATTGTCATTTTTATTATATTAGCTCAGCCTATCCATGAGTTTGTTCAGTTATTTAAATCTGAATTCATTTGTGTGAGAAAGGTTTTGTAATTGTTTTCAAAAAGTTTTTGAGTCTGACTTGGCAGGAAGACTCTGAGGTATTTTATATTGTCTGAGATTACTTTGAATGGGATTTCTCTTTCTAGCTCTTTCTGCTGTATCTCACTAATCACATACATAGAAATGTTGAGGACTTATGAGGGTGTATTTTGTATCCTGCTACTTTATTAAAGTTGCTAATTATTTCTAGTAGTTTTTAGATTTTTTGGGGATTCTCTAGGTATACCATCATGACATCTACAAAGAGTGAGAGTTTTGTCTCTTCCTTCCCTATTCTAATTCCTTCATTTTTTTCTTCTTTTATTGCTGAGGCTAGCATTTCAAATAAAATATTGAATAGTAGTAGTGATAATGGACATCCTTGTTTCACCCCTGATCTTATTGGGAATGCCTCTAGTCTATTCCCATTGCAAATAATACTTGTTAATGATTTAAGATAGAATTGCTTATTATTCTGAGATACAATCAATTTATTCCTACACTCTCAAGTGTTTTTAGTAGGAATGGATGCTGTATTTTTTCAAAAGCTTTTTTAGCATCTATTGATATGATTATATGATTTATGATAGCTTTTTATTGATATAATTAATTATACTAATAATTTTCCTAATATTGAATCAACCCTGCACTCCTGGGATAAAATCCTACTTGATCATGATGTATTATCCTAGTGATAACTTTTTGTAATCATTTTGCTAAGATTTTATTTAAGACTTTTGTATCTATATTCATCAGGGAGATAGGTCTATAATTTTCTTTCTCTGTTTTAACTCTTCCTCATTTAGGTATCAGCACTATATTGGTGTCATAGAAAGAGTTAGGCAGAGTTCCATCTGCACCTATTTTTCCAAAGTTTTTATATAGAATTGGAACCAATTGTTCCTTAAATGTTTGACAGAATTCACTTGTGAATCCATCTGGCCCTGGAGATTTTTTTCTTAGGAAGTTCAATAATAGCTTGTTGAATTTCTTTTTCTGAGATAGGGTTATTTAGGTTTTTAATTTCCTCTTCATTTAATCTGGGCAACATATATTTTTGTAAATATTCATCCATTTCGCTTAGATTATCAAATTTATTGGCATATATTTGGTCAAAATAATTCCAAATTATTATTTTAATTTCCTCATCATTAGTGGTGAGTTCACCTTTTTCATTTAGGATACTAACAGTTGGGGGTGGAGCCAAGATGGCCACAAGCACGGATCTTGTCTTAGGCACTCTCTCATAAATCTTCAAAACTAAGGAGTCTAACTAAATTTTCAAGAGACAGAACCCACAGAGGGACCCAGTGAGGCAGTTATCCTACTCAAGGTAACCTGGAAAAGAGCAGAAAGGCTCTGCTCCCAGGGGTTGGAGGGGCAACCCACCAGAGCGGTGGCCCACCAGAGCAAAAGAACTTCAGCCTCCCAGAGGCAGCCCCAGGGTGCTGGGAGCCATGGCTCACAGCAGCAGGGCAGTTTCCTGACCTACGCCCCGGGAAGCACCGGCACAAATTGGGGGAACAGCTGGGGAACCTTTGCTAGAGTGAGCATGTGAAGCCCAGCGCTCAGGGCACACAGCTAGCAGCTTGACCAAGGCAGGAAACATAAGCAGGCGGAGGTGGTAAGCAGGAGCCCCCAGAGCCTGAGCCCATTGAACCTAGGGAGGGGGGGTGAAAAGAGAGAGAGAGACTGCAGAGCTCTGTCCCTGGAACAGGACTCTGGTGCTCTGACCACATTCAGATCCTGATCGCAGTCTAGGCCCCCACCCCATAGAACAGCAGGGTGTCCCCACCTCAGCCCTGTGGCAGAGGAGGGCACATATGGTCATTCACAGGCCAGGAGGGAGGACAGAGCCTCACACACTGAGATCCTTGTGGGGGTGTCCCAAAAGCTCAGGAAGTACCCCCAAAACAGGTTTAGGCTGGGAAAATGAGCAAGCAGAGAAAAAAGAGGAACACCATTGAGAAATATTTTGCAAATGAGCCCAAGAAGGATCAAAACACTCACTCTGAAGATGAGGAAACACAAGCTCCTGCATCTAAAGACTCCAGGAAAAACAGAAATTGAGCTCAGGCTATGACAGAGCTCAAAAAAGACTTTGAAAATTAAATGAGGGAGATAGAAGAAAAAGTGGGAAAAGAAATGAGAGAGATGCAGGAAAAACATGAAAATGAAGTCAGGAGCTTAGTCAAGGAAATCCAGAAAATGCTGAAGAAAATAGCATGATAAAAACCAGCTTAGGTGAAATGGATAAAACAGTTCAAAAAGTTATTGAGGAGAAGAATGCTTTAAAAAGCAGAATGGGCCAGATAGAAAAAAAGATAAGAAAACTCTCTGAGTAAAAACATTCCTACAGACAAAGAATAGAATTTAGGGAGATTGATGAATTTATGAGAAATCAGGACTCAATACTTCAAAACCAAAAAAATGAAAAATTAGAATAAAATGTGAAACATCTCATTGAAAAAACAACTGATATGGAAAACAGATTTAGGAAAGATCATTTAAAAATTATTGGAATACCTGAAAGTCATGATCAGAAAAAGAGCCTTGACATCATTTTCAAAGAATTACTACAGGAAAATTGTCCTGATATCCTAGAAGCAGAGGGCAAAATAGAAATGGAGAGAATCCACTGATCTCCCTGAGAAAGAGATCCCAAAAAACCAACCCCTAGGAATATTATAGCCAAGTTCTACAACTCCCAGGTCAAAGAGAAAATATTACAAGCAGCCAGAAGGACACAATTCAAATATCATGGACCTGCAGTTAGGATTACACAGGACTTAGCAGCAACTACATTAAAAGCTCATAGGGCTTGGAATATAATATAATATACTGGAAGGCAAAAGAGCTTGGAATGCAACTGAGAATCAACTACCCAGCAAAACTGAATGTCCTCTTCCAGGGAAAAAGATGGACTTTCAATGAACCAGGGGAATTTCAAATGTTCCTGTTGGAATGGCCAGAGCTGAACAGAAGGTTTGATCTTCAAATACAGGACTCAGGTGAAGCATAGAGATTGGAGGAGAAGGGGAAAATATGAGGGACTTAATGATGATGAACTGCATGTATTCATGCATAGAATAATGATACTGATAATATTCATATGGACTTTCTCAGTTAATAGAGCAGGTAGAAGGAGCTTTTATAGTTGAAGCACAGGAGAAACCTGAATTCAAAGATAAAATATAATGTTAAAATGGAGTCAATAGAAAAAAGGGAAATGTAATGGGAAAAAGAAAAAGTAGAGGGGGAATAGGCCAAGAGATTTCATATAGTAAGGTTTTCCTTTATTACAATGAGCTATTGCAATGATAATGGAAGGGGAGATGGCAAGGGGGAATGAGGGAATCTTTGCTCTCATCAGAGGTGGCTAGGAGAGGAAACAGCATATATACTCAATGGGGTATAGGCATCTGGAGTAAGAAGGAGAGGGGGACAGGAGGAAGGGGAGGATGTGAGTGATGGAGGAAAGGATGGACCATGGGGGGGAGAGTGGTCAGATATAACATATTTTCTTTTTTTACTTCTTGCAAGGGGCTGGGATTGGATGGCCTGTCTGGGACCATAGGGTGAGGTGGATGCTGGGCCTAAGGGGTAGTATGGGGGCTTGGGGCCTCTTGGCCCTAGGGACAGGTAATCTGTCTGCTGCACCACTCAGCTACTGTACAGCAGAGTCAGAATGAAAGGAGAGAAAAAATATAGTACATGGTAGTGGAGAAATACTAAAGGAGGGAGTTGTGATCAGCAATGGCTACTGTGGAAAAATATGGAAGTAACTTTTGTGATACACTTAACATAAAGAATGTGATCCACCCACAACAGAGCTGGTGGTATTGGAACAAAGACTGAAGCACAGTTTTTAATTATTATGATTTGGGGGGAGTGCAGGGCAAATGGGGCTGGGTGGTCTGCCTGGGGCCACATAGCAGGGTGATCGTTGGGTGTCTGAGGCCAGATATGGACCTGGGTGCACCTGCCTCAAGCACCCAGCCACCCCTACTACTATTAGTATTTTATTTTATTTTGGGTCTTTTTTTTTCTTTTTTTGGTTTTTGCAGGACAGTGGGGTTGGGTAGCTTGCATGTCACACAGCTGGGTGATTGTTTGGTGTACGGGGCCGGGTATGGGCTTGGGTGCTCCTGGCTCCAGGGCTGGTGCTCTGTCCATTGAGCCACCTGGCCATACCTACAATTATTACTATTATTTTTTTTAATTTTAATTTTTTTTCTCCCCTTTACTTTATCGCTCAAGCGAGGCTACATTTTTTGAGGGGAGGGGGTATTTTGTTTATTTTGTTTACTCTTAAACAAGAATATTTTATTAATATATAAAAATATTATTGGTACAAAATGAGAATAAATAAATATTAAATACAAAAAAGAATAAAAATGACAAAAAGGATACTAGCAGTTTGGTTTTCTTCTTTCTTTTTTTAATTAAATTTACCAGAGGTTTGTCAATTTTATTGTTTTTTTTTTCATAAAACCAGCTCTTGGTTTTATTTATTAGTTCAATAATTTTTTTTTTGCTTTTGCTTTCATTAATTTCTTTTTTTAATTTTTAGAATTTCCAATTTGGTATTTAATTTGGGGGTCATAATTTGTTCTTTCTCTAATATTTTTAGTTTTCTATTTAGTTCATTGATTTTCCTCTTTCTCTAATTTATTCATGTAAGCATTTATATATTTAAATATAATATATATATATATATATATATATATATATATATATATATATATATATAATATATTCCCTGACAGCCACCTTGAGTGTGTCCCCTAGGTATTGGTATGTTGTTTAATTATTGTCATTTTCTAGGATGAAATAATTCTTTCTATAATTTTTTGCTTGATTTTCTCATTCTTTAAAATGAGGTTATTTAGTTTACAATTATTTCTTAGTCCCTGGCCCAATATTGCATATGAGTTTTATTGCATTATGATCTGAAAAAGTTGTATTCACTTTTTCCATCTTTCTACAATTGATCATTAGGTTTTTATGCCCTAGTACATGGTCAGTTTTTGTGTAAGTTCCATGTACTGCAGAAAAGAAAATATATTCCTTTCTATCCCCATTCAATTTCCTCCATAGGTCTATCATATCTAAGTTTTCTAACAATCTATTTACCTCCCTAACTTCCTTCTTGTTTATTTTATTATTAGATTTATCTAAATCTGAGAGTGGGAGGTTGAGGTCTCCCACTAGTAGAGTTTTGAAGTCTATGCCTTCCTGTAGCTCTTTCAACTTCTCCTCTAAGAGTTTGGATGCTATATGATTGGGTGCAAATATATTTAGTATTGAAATTGCTTAACTGTTTATGGCATTTTTAGGAGGATATAGTTTCCTTCCTTATCTCTTTTAACAATATATATTTTTGTAGCTTCTTTGTCTAAGATTGGGATTGCTCACCCTGCTTTTTCATTTCAGCTGAAGCACAATATATTTTGCTCCAACCTTTTACCTTTACTCTATATGTGTCTCTCTGCTTCAAATGAGTTTTTTTGTAAGCAGCATATTTTAGGATTCTGGATTTTAACCCACTCTGCTATTTGCTTAAATTTTAAGGAAGAGTTCATCCCATTCACATTCAAAGTTATAATTAACAACTCTTTATTGCCCTCCATGCTGTGTTCCTTCTGTTTGTATTTTTCCTCTTTTTTTCCCTTTATCCATATTCCCCAGTGTTTTCTTTCTGAATACTGCTACCTTCAGTGTGTTTGCCCTCCTATATCAACCCCTCGCCTTTCTTTCCCCTTTCCTGTTTCCTCTTCTTCCCTTCATTCTGTTAGTTCCCTTTTTTCTCCCCCTTCCTGTGTCCCCCTCCCTTTCCCCCCTTTTAATGCTTAAAAGGTAAGATAAGTTTCTTAACTTAACTGAGTGTGTTTAAATTAACTTTTAGCCAACCCTGATGAGATGAAGATTCAGATGGTTCTCACCTCCTCCTTCCTTCCCTTCTATTACATTAGGTCTTTTGTACCTCTTGATGTAATGAAATTTACCCAATTCAATCTTCTACCTCCTCCCATTAGTTACTGTCCTCCTTTTTAAGGAGGTATTGTTTTTAATTCATTATATCTGAGTCACAGAAAAGTTATGAGTGTCCATCACTTCTGGCTTAGTATGTTTTCTCTAATAGAGTTTCATTTCTCAAGAGTTATGAGATTCTTTCTCCCAAGTGGGTATATAGCCAGTTTCATCTTATTGGATAGTAGTTTTTTTCTTTATCCTTTTTTTTTACCTTTTCATGTGTCTCTTGAGCCGCCTGGTTGATGCCCAAATGTTCTATTTAGCTCTGGTCTTTTCATCAGGAAAAGTTGTAATTCTCCTATTTCACTAAATGTCTATCTTTTCCCCTGGAAGAGAAGGCTCAGGTTTGCTGGATAGTAGATTTTTGTCTGCATTCCAAGCTCCCTTGCTCTTTGGAATATCTCATTTCTGGCCTTTCAATCCCTTAATGCTGATGATGCCGGGTTCTGCATAATCCTTACTGTGGCTTCTTGGTATTTAAATTGTTTCTTTCTGGCTGCTTGCAGGATTTTTTCTTTTATTTCATAGTTCTGGAATTTGACCACAACCTTCCTTAGTGTTTTCATTTTAGGATCTCTTTCCAGAGGGTGTCGATGTATTCTTTCAATAACTATTTTGCCCTCTGGTTCCATGATATCAGGGCAGTTTTCCATAACTAAATCCTGTAATATTAAGTCCAAGCTTTTTTTCTCTTCAATGTTTTCATGAAGGCCTGTAATTCTCAGGTTGTCCCTCCTTGATCTGTTCTCAAGGTCAATGGTTTTGCTGATGAAGTATTTTACATTTTCTTGTATTTTTTTATCTTTTTGTTTTGTTTACCAGAATCTTGTTGTCTCATGAAGTCATTAGTTTCCACAGAGTCTATTCTTTTTTTTAGAAAAGAAGAATTTTCTTCATTTACCTTTTACAACTCCTTTTCCAATTGGTCAATTCTGTTTTTGAAGGAGTTTTCCATTTGAGTAAGTGTAGTTTTGAGAGAATCATTTTCTTTTTACATTTGCTGAATTGAGGATTTGAAAGAATTATTTTCTTTTTTACATTTGCCCAATTAAAGATATGAGAGAATTATTCTCATTTTGTACTTGACCAATTGTATTTTCCAAAGATTTGTTTTCTTGTTGCAAGGTGTTAATTTTCTCTTTATTTTTTTGGTAAATGTTCTTCTACTAGCTTCTCTTTATGTTTTTTGTCAATCAAATTTCTGTTAAGAGGTTTCTTTCATGTTGGTTTTGAGGGGAACGAGGAGCACTTAACAGAGTACCTGTCTTCTCTCCACCATCTTGGCTGGAACCCCATATCTAGCTATTCTTCTTAACTCTCAACCCAGTACACTTTCTGCTACATAAGGCTATTATAAATATATACTTGAGGGATGACAAGACAGCTGTCATTAGGGGATGTAAAGTTAGGCTAACTGGTCCATACTGGAATCAAATCCTTTTAAATCCTGAGCCTGGGTTTCTGAGGATTAGAATCTATTTAGTTTGGGCGGCTAGATGGCACAGTGGATAGAGCACTGGCCCTGGAGTCAGGAGTACCTGAGTTCAAATCTGGCCTCAGACACTTAATAATTGCCTAGCTGTATGGCCTTGGGCAAGACACTTAACCCCATTTGCCTTGCAAAAACCTAAAAAAAAAAGAATCTATTTAGTTGAGCTAATCAATGGCAGATGATCATATCAAAAAGAAAGGTACAAGGATATATGATATTACAAGTATCTTTCACATTATGCCATATTATTTCGTGGTCAATGCTTCTTTCTATGGCCAATGATCATTTCTGGTTGCTTTCAGGGAAAGATGGACCTGGAATATACATTATGTGCTGTTAAAAACAACTACTTTTGCCAAATGCATCTCATTTCATCAAAGAAAAAAGTTTTCTAAGACCTAATTGGAATTTCAGATCATGTCAAACACCATTTGACACAAGTTTATACTAAGGAGAAAAACTTGAAAATTCCCTTGTAGTTTATTATAATGAGCTGTGACCTATATTATCTTGATGTTGAAAAATAATACCTCTGATATTGATATGAGTACTCTTTCCCAGGGCTATAATTGTTCCAATTATTTCCTCACTGCCCTTTGAATATATTGACTTTTTAGCTCAGTATATCACCATTGAAAATATAAATTAAATTAAATTTTATTTTAAAAATTTCCCTAAGGAAATCATCAAACATTGTTTGCTGGATATATACATACATATATATATATATATATACATATATATGTATATATATATATATATATATATATAAACATATATGTGTGAATATACATATACTATTTAGATAGAGATATCTAGATTTATTTCTATATTGTATCAACTAACTTACCTGAGTTTTTATGTTAGACTCTTCCAGATAGAAGCATTCTACAAGACAGGTCTTTCTAAGTAGCATGAAAGCTCAGAAGGGACCTCAAGGATTCCATATTACAACCCTTAGCTGACAAGAAAACCTGTCTCCATCAAACACAGCAAATGGTCATTCAGCTGTTGCTTGAGATCTCTAATGAGAGGAATCATAGAGCTAGCTCAAACTATCTCATTAGAACTATTTATTTCTGAAAGTGGCTAACACTACAAATCAGGATTAGTTTATTGTTTTAATGAATGTATAACTCAAGCAATTGCTGGAGAAAATGTTAATAATGCAGTTTAAACTTAAAAGTATGTTCATTTTTTAAAAAGCATGTATTGGGGTGGCTAGGTGGTGCAGTGGATAGAACACTGGCCTGGAGTCAGGAGTACCTGAGTTCAAATCTGGCTTAGACACTTAATAATTAGCTAGCTGTGTGGCCTTGGGCAAGCCACTTAACCCCATTGCCTTGCAAAAACTAAAAAAATATCATGTATCTAAAATCATCAGCTAGCATTAAGTATAATTGGAATAAGCTAGAAACCTTCCCAGTAAGATCAGGTGTGAAACAAGGATGCCTACTATCATCAATATTATTTAATAATACTGTATAAAATCTTTTTTATGACAATTGATGGTTAAATATTTACCTTTTCTAATGAAAGAGAACCTTTTACCTCTCAGCACATCCATTATATTTTTGGTTTGGTCAGTTAGGAAATTTTTCCTATCATGAAGCCCATATGTCTCTCTTTATAGGTTCCATTCATTGCTTTTAATGCTGTCCTTAATGGTCAAACAGAAGACATCAAATCTCTCTTCCTTCAGATACTTGGAAGGCAGCTATCATGTCTTTTCTTTTACAGGTTAAACAACCCAAATTCCTTCAATTGATTCTCCTATTTCTGTACTATGAGCATTCTTCAGTTCCCTTTTATAATATATTCTAGAATTTTCCTGAGACTCAAACATAAGCCCACTGACCTATAATTACAGACTTCCCCCCACCCAACCTGCTTTGAAAAATTGGAACAATATTAATACTTCTCCAAATCTGAGGTTGCTTTCCTGTTCTTCAGGTTATTTCAAAACCTGATGGCAGAAGATCAGAAGACATGTCTACTGGTTTTTTCAGTACCTGAGCACATTGTTCATCTATGCTTTGTGACTTAAACTTTGTCAATGCATATCATTATCTTCCTCCCCATCTTGGATGTGTTTGTTTTGTCCTTTACAGTAAAAAACCATCCTACTTGGCAAAGAAAACAAAAGTGAAATATAAGGATGCTCAATAAGAGGGTGGAAAAAAATACTTCAATGGTTAATTTTTTCTACCCAGTTGCTCAAGTCAGAATCACTTTTGTGTCCAAGCATTTAAATGATCATTTTCAGATTCACTCTCTGGCTTTGGTCACTTGTGGACTATGAGTATTTTTCCTGGAGCAAGGAAGGGCTGTTGTATTTAGTCATTGTCTTTTAGTCCCATTATTTGATGCTCTTTCATGAAAAGTGAAATGCCAATTTTCTTTTATTGATACTTTATATTGGCGGTAGGGAAGTTAGTCACAATTTCTTTTAATACCAGCCTATGGTACTCAGCCTTCTTTGGCTTTTGATAGCCTCCCCAGAGGCTTGGAGACCTAAAATTTCACTTGTTTTTTTACTCAAATTGCAAAATATATTATAATTATAGCTCTTACATCAGGGTTGTTATAAGCATCAAATGGGATGAAAATAGTAAAATGCTTTGCAGACTTTAAATCACTCTAGAAGTTGTAGCTATCATCCTCCTCCTCCTTCTACTCCAACACTCTTCATCCTCCTTCCCCTTGTCATTGTCATAATAGTCTTGTTTTTGTTGCTCTTTTAGTGTAACTTACAAAGAAACCACATAGAAGAAAAACAATAAAATATATAATGAAATAATATCATGATGAACCATAGATCAGTATTACCTTTTCTCAGTTGTCTATGAATTAACAGTCTATCCCTAATAAAGTCTAAGTGAGTGACTATCTGTACATGTTATGATTTGAGTAGTGACATGAGAACCCACTTGCTTTCAAGTGCATCCCCTTAGACCTACCAACAGTGTCATTAAAGTTATTTCTTTGAGTTCATAACCCTTTAGTTGATCTTCCAGCATCCAGTCCCTCTTTTCTTCAATCTACCTTCAAGATATCTGTCAAATTGGTAATTTTAAACTGCAATCTGACCAGGTTAGTCCCATGCTCAAAAAAATTCAGTGACTCCTCATTATCTTTAGGTTAAATTATAAACCCTTCTATTTAGCACTTGGTATACCCTTTAGAACCTATCTTTAGTCTACCTTTGGAGAACGATTCTACCTTACTACCCACACACATTCTGCAGTCTAACCAAACTAGACTCCTTGCTTTTCACACCATCTCATCTATGTCTCTTCATTTTTGCCCAGACTGTTCTCCATTCCTGGGATTCTCTCCATCCTTATTTTTGCCTTTTAAAGCACCTTCAAGTTTCCTTCAAGATGCAACTCAAATATCCCCTACAACTACAACCTTGCCCAAATCCCACCCCCCATTGTTAATACCTTGCTCTCTTTTCCTGCAATTGCTGTAGTTAATATCCTTCTCTCTCTGCTTGTAATTATAATTGTATATATTGTGTACAAATCATGTATTTACCCATCTGTGGACATTGTATATCTTCCTAGTAGAAAGGAGGCTCCTTGAGGGCAAGGACTGTTTATTTCACTTCTATATTTCCAGCACTAGCAATATTCTTAAATTGGTGCCTTATTGGAATTCCATGGGCTAAATATCTCTAGTTATCCCAATTAATCCTCATATTTCTATTATTATTATCATTGTTCTTCCTAAAATATGGTAGCCAGACATTAACACTTATGATAATGACCTCTCTAGAGATCCCTTTTATGATATATTCCAGAATTTGGCAGGGAGTCAAAGTTAAATTCAATGACCTATACTTTGATTTTTTTTGTTTTAAAAAACTGAAGCATAGTAGGCACAAAGATGTGACTATGGGTAAGTATGGAAAGGTATACTCACAAGGTGCAGAGATGTAGATAGATCTGGGGTTAGGGGGAATGTATCCTCACCCCTTGTGGGTCCTTGCAGAGCAGGAGTGTCTAGTTAGGTAAAGAGTTGGGCCCTGAATCAAATGTGATTTCAGACACTCACTATGTGACCTCAAGTAAATAACTCAAACTCTTGGTGACTTAATTCCCTCATCTTTAAAATGGTAATAAAAACAGCTCCAATCTCCCAGGATTATTATGAGGCTAAAAAAAATAATGCTTGTAAAACACTTTGCAAACCTTAAAGAGCTATATAAATACTAGTTATCATTTTTATATTATTATCATATCTTTATTATTATTCCCACCATCCTACAGAGATCCAGGGCATGTATATGCTCTTGAATCTTTGGGGCCTCTGGGTGTGAAGGTTCATTCATCACACAACTACTTCTGTGCACATGGAACTCATACCAAAAAAAATCAGCTCCTGTTATGAATTATGTCTGTGGTTTATGGAATGCCTCAAAGCCCTAGAAAGCACCTATTTTCACAGCACACCACAGAAAAAGAAATGCAGCCCTGGCCTCTACCCTCTAACATTTTAATATCTAGCATAAACAGCACTAACATTTATTTTTAAGCATAAAGAGATAATGAAAAGAACAAATAAAAAAACAGATATAAATGAAAAAAATAAACACCAGTGTTAATATCATCAATGTCTAACACTTTCCAGTGGATTGTGAGCTTCTATAAGACAAGAGCTATTTCCTTTTTTGTCTTTTTATTTCCAGTGACTGATTGGTTGATGGCAATTAACAAATATTCACTAAATTGAATTGGACAAGGTTGAAGGGATGGGGTAGGAGGAAGAGTATATAACATAATATTGGATAGAAAAAAAGTGGTTTTTATCATTAGGATAGTATGTTACAGAAGGCCAGTACTCTTTTCAGCATTGTGAGCATCAAGTTACCTATAGCTCTATAACTGAAACTTTTCTCACAAGAGTGATATAAATTCCATTTGAGAGAGAGTTCTTTGTTTCAAAGAGAAAAGTTTATCTTTACCCTATATTCTTCCCTCTATCTCTATGAAAATCCTTTAACTATATATGTACATATATATATTTATTGATTCATTAACAAGCTTATATATCTATTAATTAATTTATTTGTGTCACTAAAGCAACCTTGACTATCTCCCCAAAACTTGAATTTATTAGTTCCTTAATCTTCACATGGCATAAAAGCATCAACATATTTCTTGACCATTCCAGCTTCCCAAAAAAGTCCATATAAATCAAAACCATAGCTTTTTGTTGTACTAAATAATCTCCCAGACCTGCTGTCCCTCAAGGAACCAGAATAATTATCCAACAAGCAAAAACCCTGACTCTTTCATTTGTTCATTACATTTGGATGATTTAGAGCAATGGTTTGAATGAGATATTGTACTACTACCTTGATCAGTACCATCCAACTATATGACTCCAAGACAGTTTTCTATTGCCTCATGTAGAAGTCCTAGTAGCTAGGATAGCAGGAGGATCTTAGAAATTTCCTAATTCCAACCCTCTCATTTTGTAAAAATGATGGGTTCATCTATGAAGGAAAGACAATGAAATATATTGCAGAGTCTTGGAAACAGAGTAATCTGGATTCAGGTTCTGTCCCTGACATATATAAACCATGTGACCATGAGTGAATTATTTTATTTTTCAGTGCCCTATCTGAATATGGAATGGCGAAAGGTCCCTATGCTGATAAAATAATAGGTTTATATTTGTTTTTTTTATTTTTTAAAAAACTGGTTGGAACATTATCTATTTATAGAACCACAAATTCTAAGCATTATGAGGGAAAAACAATTATCTAGTCTAAACAAAAATCCCTCCTACATGATATCTGAAAAGATGTCAATCAGACTTTGTTTAAAGACCTCCATGAGGGAAGAAGTTATTTCTTATTCCTAGATAAAAGCTATTTTGCCATTTCTGCCATTGTTTGGGGATTAAAAAGAACAAGTAACATTCCTCTCCTACCATTTGAATTTCTTTCCTTTCCTTTCCTTTTCTCTCTTCTCCTCTAACCTTTTTTCTTTTCTCTTTTCTGAGTTCTGCTCTTTCTTTTTATTTTCTTTTCTTTTCCATCATCTTAGTTTTCAGATGAGAAAGCTATAAACCAGAAATTTTAAATCACTTTGCCTAAGTACATCGCAGGCATCCATCTAACTGATGCAGTGGAGAGAATATGGGGCCAGGAGTGAGGAAGACTAAAATCTGGCCTCAGACACTTAATAGTTGAATGACCTTGAGCAAGTCACTTACCCTGTTTGCCTCAGTTTCATTTGTAAAATGAGCTAGAGTAGAAATTGACTGCCAATAAAACCCCAAGCGGGGTCCCAAAAAGTCAGACGTGATTGAAATGATTACCAAAACAACATGGCAGATGGGCTTGGAGGGAATAGCTGATTTTTAGCAAAGTTCCCCTTTGTCCTCTACCTCAGTTTCAACTCTCCATTTTATTCTTCCCCTGTCAATATCCATTTTTATGCAAACACTTTATATTTATGACCACTACAACAGAAATGAATGATGGAAACAGAGAAAGGAACAGACAAGCAAATCTCTGCAGGTCTGACTTTGGCTTTCGAGGAATGAACATTAACTAAGTTGTACCAGTCAGAAAGGATATGAAAAAGAAATGGGACCTGACCTTTTAGAACTTACAATAATGAAAAGGAAACAATCAAATAAGCAAAAATGAGCAGACATATTAAAAGACATGAGAACAGAGAGACCACTAAACACAACAGGTGAGAGAAAGAAAAGAAAATGTTAGAGAAATAGCCCATGCTAAAAATAAATCATTTTTACAAGTGTGGTTGACTTTGCTGAGATTTAAAACTAAGAAACATAGCAAGCATTCCTGCTCCACCCCCACCCCAAATAAAAGTTCAGAAATCTTTGACCCATTTCATAGAAAATGCTACAGACAGGAGAGATGGAAAAAGTTTTGGTCAAAGTATTTGGAATTAAGACCATATTTCAAATATTATAATCCTTAGGAATATTTAATAACACAAGAAGCAAACTGATGTGGAATTGCTTTATTTAAATCAATTTAGTCATTTGTGCTGCTCCATTAAAAAAGAATTTTTTTAGTCCTCTTATTTATGGAAACATCTATGTACTACCATCCCAGAGCAGTCTGGACAAAAAAAAATGGGCCAATTTTGTTGAATTCTGTCTAGTATGACAGCTCTCTCCATCTCCCAAGTGAAAGTAATCATTCATTTTGTATTTAATCTATAGCCAGAAAGTGATACTCAATACTGAGCTTGGCATTTTATTTTGTGTTTGGATGGGATTGGAACCAGCTGATTGGCTTAAAAGTTTATGGTCCGACTGCATCGCCTAAGACGATGCCCTCATGAATCAGTCATTCAGCATATAATGACCTAATATTCATAATTTAAAATCTGACATTCACCGCACAATCCTTGCCCTGTCACTGCTTAGACTTCTATTTCGGTGCATCACGGTTTGCAGAAGTTGGCTGCTCCATCTCAGGGGTCTGGGAGCATTTTTTCCCCCAGACAATCCTTAAATAAATACAAGATTTATTTCATTTATCTTTTTTTGCTGACCAACATATATTTATTTACCCAAATATTATTTCATTGCTCTTTTAGGTTATTCTGTCTGCTGGGTGTTTGGATCCAGTGGAAAGAAGGTTCAAAAATGTGATTTGGAGAGATTTTATTTCAGCTCTCCACTGCCCTGGCCTCAGTGAGCTCCACCCCTACACATGTGCCCCTCCCCCTCTTCCCCCACTCCCAGCCCATCCCCCTCTATCATACACACAGTAATATCACTGTAGAGGTGGTGGTCACTGTTTACTTAGAACATTGTCAGTCTTTGCAGTTTGGTGAAATGCTTTCAGAGTTGGGGTTTGGGCTGTATTTATGTTTGTCCGACAGGAAAGTATGTGTGTGTTGGTTGGGGGGTGGGAGGCAGAAAGGAGCAGAAGTCTACCTTTCTGCATGTTGTCAACCTAGGGATGGTAATGGAAAAGGAGTTAAAAGATTATGGCACATAAACCTGAAAGTAGAGAGGGGGAGGTAATTAGCCGATCAACCAGAGAGAAAGGGGTCTGGTGTTAATGTCACGCTGTGTATTTGTGGGGCAAAGGAGCTAGGGCACTTTGTCAGGGTCCAGTCTGCTTTTGCAGACATACACAGAGTAAGCAAGAGATTAATCCATGTGGTTCTAACCACCTTTCATATCTTTACAGCTGAACATTTTTTATAGAAATCAATTAGTCCTCTGTCTCTGCAATTTTATTATGAACCTCTGTCCAAGTTTCTGGCAAGCTCCTTAAGAGAATGATTGATGGTAAACTTTCATAATGAATAAAAAATG
The DNA here is from genome assembly GCF_037893015.1 of Macrotis lagotis. Taxonomy (NCBI): domain Eukaryota; kingdom Metazoa; phylum Chordata; class Mammalia; order Peramelemorphia; family Peramelidae; genus Macrotis; species Macrotis lagotis. The sequence goes on along the minus strand of NC_133659.1, from coordinate 176,622,828 downwards.
AACCCTCCCCCAGGAATTAGTGTAGTGGAGAGAAAGTAAATGATAAAAATTACAAACTCTAAAAGTCACTAAGAAACCAATGTTAGATCAGTGTGGTCGTTGTTATACTTAGGGTTCTACCCCTTTCCTGTTGCAAGCCCTTCCCCCCCTCCTTTTTTCTTGCCCAAGTACTCAGAATCCAATTTACTATGGAAACTTCAGGGGAGTTCTTTGCCTATTATTGAACTTGTTGGAAAGTATAGAAGCATTCATTTGCCAGTCTCATAAATGCCACTTTGATGACTTAGCTTCATTGTAGATGAAGAATCTTGACCAAAAAAAATTAAAAAGGAACCTTGGTTTTTGACATATAGAAAATGTATGTGATGGCAACTAGGTTAATCAATTACCTTTCATACAATTATTCTATGAACAGAATAATGAAAAGGGCAAAAATCCCATCCTAATGAACTCCATGGGAGATCTAGGTTGTTTTATTATATTAGGATCCTGTTATAATTAGTATACTACTTCACAAAAATTACCTTTCTAGCAACAAGGGCCAGGGATAAAACAGGACCATCCTGAGTCCCTCTGAGGAGAATGAACATATAAAAAAAATTTTAAGTCTCTGAAACCAGTTAGGGAAAATGAGTCTTGTCAGAAATAGAAAATCAGATTTCAAATTTTCTTTCTATAAGCTTCAAAATCTTTTCCATGTGCTGCTAAGGAAAATGATTTGAAAGTTTAGTAAGATCTCTCATGGTAGAGGAGTTAAGTGATGAAAAGAAGAAGATGTAGAGAGGGTGTTGAAAACTTATTACTGATTGGTAATTGAATCACAGAGAATAACTGTTACAATATCAGATGAAATTGTGTTCTGGGTGGCCCACTGGTCTGATTCAGTAGGACATTTCTCATCTACTCTTGATCTTTGTAGATAACAAGACACTTAACATGATTTCATGTCTCCATTTCTCTATCCATAAAATAAAGGAGGAAAAAATGTTCCCAATCCTCCATATTTTAACCAGACGTTTCTTGAACCAATGGAGTAATAAGTAGGAAAATATTCTGAACTCCACATGGTAATGCAGCTATGGAAATCCAAATTCATTATCAGCCTAATTCCCTAAGCAGAGAATTAGTTTTATGTTGGCATGGCTTAAACTTTCCAAGGAAAGCCCTATGAGGGCTTTTAGAAGGTGGGAAGGGGGATGGAGGGATTTGAATGAGAGAGAGAGTTTCTTCTTGAAAATCACAGAGGGTATATTATGTCTAGTGGTATGCTAGAGCTGGCTCATACCTGCTTCTGAGAGTCAATTGTTAAACGTTCAGAATAAGCATTTATTCCTTAGAAATTGGCAAAAACTACAGAATAATCCTTAAAATATTGTTTGATTCATTATCAAGACATATGAAAGTAATGAAGAAGATGGTAATAATGTAGAAGAATTGTGTCATGCATGCCCCACCCCCTGCCAGAGCTGGTCATTAAATATTTAACAACATTATACTCTCAATTTTGATCAACTAAAGAGTTAAAAAATAAAGAATTGAAGTCTACCTTGTGTGATTATTATCTATCAGTGGAGCACTTATCTATATTTTTAAATCGTCTCATGCATTTATATTTTAGTACTTTGTTGCACCATATAGAGTGCAAACTCCTTGAGGACAGGGACTACTTCTTTTGTTTTTCTCTCCATCTTACTTGTTTATCTTACTCTGTCATCTACTCAATGGATTCTTATTAAATTAACAGGCCATTAAGTTTGAACATAATGATGAGAGGCAGCTTGGAATAGGGGGCAAAAATACTTTATTTGTTGTCAGAAGAATTCAAATTCTACCTTTATCTTTTACTACCCATGTATCTTTGGATAAGTCACTTATTTTCCCTGAGTCCCAGTTTTCTCATCTGTAAAATGGAAAAATTATATTAACTGACCTCTAAGCCTCTTACAAATCAAAATATTTTTATCTATTTAATAATAGTATTTATATAGCAATTTAAGGTTTTATCTTATCTATTTTATTTTATTCAGAATACTTTATCTCTTTAACAATCGTATTTATAGTAATCTAAAGTTTTATCTATTTATTCAATACATTTTGTCTAATATTATTTAAAAAGCAATCTAGGTTTACAAAGTACAATGTGTACATTGTCTCAGACAATCTTCAAAACAGCCCCCTGAGATAAGTTGCAGGGACTATTCCTCCCTTTTACAGATGAGGATCAGATGACCAGTCACATTACTAATAAGGGTTGGAAATGGGATTTGAACCTAGGAATTTCCTGACTTCTAGCCTGGTACTCTTTTTCATTATGACCTCACTGTCTCTATTTGGTACATTTAAGCCACTGGTAGAAATTTCTTTGAGGTCTACCTAATGCCGTACAAGATAACCCTGAAATAATTGGCAAGATGGTTCTGAAGATTAAGTTGTTTGGCCTTGTGTAGCAAAACATCTGAAAAATAGATTAAAGAGTCCAGTCTTTATACAGATGTCTGTTATTATAGACCTATAGCCTCAAGTTCAGAGAAATCTGAATAGAAGAGTAGCATTGAGGGGAATAGAGAAACTTCTGCAAGTTGACTCCTCCATCAGACTGCCCTTGAAGGCCACTGTCTTCTTAGTACAGGGCCAGCACATGGGCACATAATAAATGTTTGACTAACCCAATTTTATTATTTTAATATGTATGTGTGTACATATGCAGGGAGTTGATCAAGGGAGTTCTCCAATCAATTTGAAAACCTTCCAAGGATATTAACTTTTGCTGGGAATTTATACTTCCCTGAGAAATGTTTGGACATACACATTTACTCCCTCTTGGTGTGTCATTGGGTTGAAATAAATTATTTTGGTTCAGATTGTTGTGGGAGAAGTCACTCCTGAGTGCTGAGCCTATTAAAGAAAAAGATCACTTGGAGGGTCTTTTGTCCTCTGCTGGATCAGAGAGACAGTTTCAAAACTGAAAGTGAATATTGTTCCTGAGTTGGGTAAAGTCCTGATGGAGGAGAAACTTGAATATACGCCTATCCTCCTCACCTCTCTGAAAAAAGTCTGGGTTCCCATATGGAAATCTGGGATGAAAATGGTACCTATAAGAATGGGATAAAGAGATAGCTTTTCTAGTATCCTTATATTCATTTTTCATCTAAAAGTCTGAACTCAGGAAATTCTGAACCAAAAAGTGTTACTTTGAATCTGAGGATACTCAATGAGGTCCTGGGATAAAGGTGGGGCTCATTAGTGGAGAATTATATTATTTAAGGGCTACTTTGAATCCTAGGAATGAAATAGAAACTTTCCTGCTATTCCTACTTCAAATGCATGTAAAGAGGTGGATGTCATTTGTTCTTTCTTTCCAAAGGCTACAAACTCAGGAAGGGGATAAAACAAGGCAAAGAGTTATGATTTGAACAGTGGTAGAATAGAAGAATTGAAGTAGGCAGAGTAAAGGAAGTTATCAACAAGACTGTGTGAATTCCAGGTCTCATGTAATATTTTTTTACAATTTTAGTATTGCATGCACATACATATGGGTTTAGACATGCACAGCATGCAATGTTTTTTTCTTTCAATTTTCTTTCTTCCTTTTTTTTTAAGGTTTTTGTAAGGCAAATGGGGTTAAGTGGCTTGCCCAAGGCCACACAGCTAGGTAGTTATTAAGTGTCTGAGGCCGGATTTGAACTCAGGTACTCCTGATTCCAGAGCTGGTGTTCTATCCACTGTGCCACCTAGCTGCTCCCATCAAATTTCTTTCACATGAACATCTTTCCTAGCTGTTTGACCGTGGGCAAGCCACTTAACCCCATTGCCTTAAATTAAATTCTTTTTAAATGAGCATCTTTCTATGGAAGCATCTCTAAATGTTTATACATACTGTCTCCCCTCTTTCTTACTTATCCAAATCCTTCACACTATTAATTTTTTTTTCATTTCCCACCTCCTTCATGAAGTCTTGCCTTGCTCTAAAATAACTCTACCTTCCTTTGAACTGTCCAACTCAATTGGACCTTAATAATTTACCACTTTATATCATTGCCCTATTGGTTGAACTGTAATTTGACTTTCTCCAAGTGTATGCCTAGTTTATCCAACTATATTCTCCTTTTTCCTTGAAAGTATTCTCCTTCTCTTTGGCTCTGCAGTAACAAGCATGCTATACTATTTGTATTTCTCAAATCAATTCTACTTGGTAAGTGAAATGGCAGGAGGAGTTATCCACTAGGTACAAGTGCCCAATAAAGTCATTTCCAGTTCAGATATTCATTGAATTTGTCTCTTTGAGACAAATTGTACCTTTGAGAGTGATCATAGAATCATATTTTTAAAGCTAGGGTACAACCTCATTCATTTTACAGTTGAAGAATCTGAGACACAGAAAAGCTAAGCAACCTGCTCAGGTTTATACAACTAGTATCTGAGGTAGAATTCAAACTCAGTTCTTCCTGAAGCTAAGTCTAAGGTGCTATAAATTGCATCACTTAATCTTAAATAACCCTAGATTGCTTTTTTGTGTTAATCAAAGCAAGGATGAATAGAATGGCCTTCCCTTCATCTCTATTTTTTTTCTTCCCCAAAGATTTGAATATTGGAAAATGATGCAAGCCTTAAAAGTGAGCAATATCAAACTAGATTGCCTTCACTAGCTTTACTCCATTGACAGATTTTCTCTTGGATTGTAGACACCATTTAGAGTTAGAAGGTTCTGTTTCATAATTCTCAAGAGATGAATCAAATAATAGTCAAGTACAGATAGAGAGGGCATCAGCTGACTCACAGTGAATCCTGTGTAGACAATTGACTTAGCACAGCTGTAATTTACCAGAAATACTAGGAATAAGTGGTTTTCCTGGAACAATGTTCCAATCTCAATTTCTCTCCTTTTCCTTGATATGCTATTCCTAGGGTTTATCCTTAATGTAGACATAGTTCTCTGGTCAAGTACTTCCTCATGGAAATAAATAGTATTTTCTAGTATATAAATCCTGACTCATTCAACAAATATTTTTTTAAGTATCTGCTTTATGCAAGGTAGAGGAAGCATGGCTTAGTATATAAGTATATAATTGGGACCTCCAAAGTTCAGGTCCCAATTCTCAAAGTATTGGCTATATGACCTTGGACAAGTCTCTTAATATCTAATTACCTAATTACAACTCACTAAAAGTGCAGAGCAAATGGTCATCCCTATTGGTAAAGGGAATTTCTTCACTGGACATTCCCCTACTTCAGTGAAACCATGGGGGTGTGATTATTTTTTTGAAATAAGAGTGAATAAATTCAGTAAAATATGATCTCTGTCCTTACAAAGCTTACAGTCTAGTAAGGGGATGAGTGGTGCACTAATGACTATAATACATTTACATTATATAAATAAAATAAAAAAGTTATGGATGTTGAATAATAATTAATATTTATATTACACTTTGTATTGGGCTAAGTATTTTCAAATTATTATTTCATTTAACCACTACAGGAACTCTGAGAGACAGGGTGTTATTATTTTTCCAATTTTATGGATGACGAAATTGAGGTTGAGTGACACACTTAGGCTCTCACAGTTAGTAATCAATCATCTAAGGCCATATTTAAATTCAGATTTTCCTGACTTGAGGACCAATATTCAGTTCACCAGTTATCTAGCTTCCTGAGAAGGAAAAGAACTTCTGGATGGTAGAAAATGTAAATCTTCATAAAAAAAAAAAAGATGGCATTTGAGCTAGTCTTTGAAAAGTTGTTAGGAATAAGCAAAAAAAAAATCATACACAGAGAAAATAACTTGGGTACAACTATTTCAAAGCATCATAAGAAAACTGGAAGTCTAGTATGATAGCTATAGAGCAATGTTATGATGAATTCCCTTTAATATTTTCAGTAATAGGGGCGGCTAGGTGGCGTAGTGGATAAAGCACCGGCCTTGGAGTCAGGGGTACCTGGGTTCAAATCCGGTCTCAGACACTTAATAATTACCTAGCTGTGTGGCCTTGGGCAAGCCACTTAACCCCATTGCCTTGCAAAAAAAAAACCCTAAAACAAAATTTTCTGTAATAAACTATCTTGAATAGGGTACAAAAACTGAGTTCTACATTGTAGTAGACCACAAAGCAGTAATCAGCATCTTTGGTGTCTAGAGCAAGCAGCATAAAAGGAACCTGGAACAAGAAGTATGATAAGTGCCCTCAAGTCAACTTTTAAAAAGACAAATTTAGTTATAAATGCTAGAGGTAGAGACACAGGTTGTCCTTCAAAATTAAAGGTACTACAACTGTTGTTTACTATTTACTCAGAAAGTAAGATGAAATTGGGAAACAAAAGTAGAATGGGAAGAAATTCACTTGAGATATACTGGAGTAGGGGAGGAAGAGGTGGATCATTTAATAGTTTCCAGTTTTAATGGGTTTTTTAATGAATTATTCTTGTTCATTAGAGTCTAAGAACACTTATATTATTGTTGAAGGCCAATTGCTGCATCTGCTACATTGTTGAAGACCTAGTATCTCAATCTAAATTTTGATGTCCTGAATTAAAATCTCATTTGCCTTTCCTTTGTTATGGGATAATCTCATAGTTAGAGTGACATGTTAGGGGCATCATGGAACAATGGGAAAGAACCCTAATTCTGGAATTTGAGGATCATTAGTGTGTGTTCTTGAACATTTAACTTCTATGAATCATTGTTCCCACATATCTAAAATTAAGGAATTGTATTAGATGGTTTCTTCCTGCAATAAATTTTATTATTCTTTCCATAAAATAAGCCATTCTGATAATTGCATGTATAAATATATAAGCAATTGTGTTTATTGAATGATGAATTCCTATAATTATAAACACAGATATTTACTATATACATATACAAACATATACATGGAGTAGGAAGAACTAGGTTCATATCCTGCCTTTGAAACTTATGACCTTGTTTTCCCCCAAAACTGGAGGATATAGCTATTTTAATATTTAACTGCCGGGGGCATTTTTATTAAAAAAAAAACCAAGTTAGAAGTCAGGCTGCCAGTTTTGTAGTCACAACTCAGTCCTACCAATAATTCTTTTCACTGCAAATGATTTGATAGATAGATATAGGTTAGATTTAGATATAATATGCATGTATGGATATAAGTGTGTATTACCATAAAGACAAATAAAATAAATTTGTTATTGGCAATAAAAAATACTTATCACCTTTGAGATTTCAGGCAAGTCATTTAACAGCTTATAGGCCTCATTTTTCTCAACTGTGAAAAGAAGGAGATTAAATAGGGTGCCCCCAACTCTAGACTTCTGATCCCATGATCTTAACCAAAGTAAACTCAACTGTTCCACAGGGACCTTTATTTCCAGGGCTCACTGTGTTCCTGGGAATCTTTTCCTTAGGCTATGTCTAAAAAAAATCCAAACTATCAAGACAAAAAATAAACAATCATTAAACTCATTGCTTAGATGTTCGAGGCACTATCCACATGAATTAACTATGTTATAACTAGACTGTAAACTTCTTGAAGTAATTTTTTGTCACCAAAAAGTATTTTTATTTTTAAGAGACCAATTGTCTGGTCATACTGGGGAAAATGCACCAGAATCCATAAAGAGACATCTTCTTATCATCAAAAATAGAGACAAAATCTGACATGTGTTTAAGAATGTACATACCCATAGTATAGTTTACTATAGATGAGTAACTGAAATGTCCTTGATTTGGAAAATGTATCCCATGCAGAAAAAATAATGAAGATGTGGAGAATTTCTCTTTTCATATTGGCCAAAAAATTTCTTCATTTGAAGTCCATGTCAAAAGTTTTTGGTTGACTTCTGACCAAGATGGTGGAGAGAAGACAGGCACTGCATTAAGCACTCCCTGTGTCCCCTCAAAAACAACATGAAAGAAACCTCCTAACAGAAACTCGATCAACAAAACCCAGAAAAGGAAGCCAGGAGATGAACACCTAACAACAAGGTCTATCTCAAGGGAACATGGGTGAATAGGAAAAGGAAACCAGAGGCTCAGTGTAGGGACAATGGTGGGGGTGGAAGTCAAAGGACCGGCGTTAGCTACAGAGACTTTGGTGAGAGGCATTAGCCACAGAGATTTTGGTGAGAGACAGGTTGAGAACCAACTTTAACCATGGAGTTTTTGCCCAGGGGGAGGGGAGGTCTGCATGCCTGGAAATCTTCCAGCTCTCTGTGGGACCTGAGCTCCATACTTTTGGAGCATTCTTCCAGCAACAAAAGGTAGCTAATCCACACTCCCCCATCCCTTCAGGTATAGCTGTGCACTAAGGAGCACACTTAGCTGAAAGGGAGATTGGCTTCCAGCCCATTGTTCAAGGTCAACTCAGACCCTGTTGCCCCTCCTCCCTCCCTCCTTATTCCCTCCAGGATTGGGAGAGGGCTTTAATCACTCCAGAGTAAGCAACCAGCACCCCTACTGGCCAGCCCTTGGAATTACTAAGCCAATTGAACAAAGCCTCTTAAGATCTTCAAAAGCAAACCTCTGAGAACCAGCTCCTCCCCCAACACAAGATCCTAGAAAAATGAAGAAAAACCAGTAGAAAGGGGGACCCATGAAGAAATATTTAGAAGGATCAGATTCTAACCCTGAGAGATCTAGCAATTCTGAGAATATGAATTGGTCTACAGCCCAGAAAGATTTCCTTGAAGAAATCAAGAAGGAGTTAAAAATCAGTTGGAAAAGTTGAGAAAAGAATAATAAAATAAATATGAAATAAAATAAAATAAAAGAAAAGAATAATAAAAATAATAAAAAAGAGAAAATTAACACATTGCAAGAGAAAATTAAAATCTCACAACAAGAAAATAAAACATTGGAAAATATAATTGGACAAATACAAAAAGAAAATAATTCTCTCAGATCCTCAATTGGGCAAATGCAAAAAGAAAGTAATTCTCTCAAAACTACACTTGGGCAAATGGAAAACTCCTTCACAAATAGAATTGACCAATTGGAAAAGGAGTTGCAAAAGGTAAATGAAGAAAATTCTTCTCTAAAAAAAAGAATGAAATCTGTGGAAACTAATGACTTCATGAGACAGCATGATTCTGTTAAACAAAACTAAAAGATTAAAAAAATATAAGAAAATGTAAAATACCTCATCAGCAAGACCACTGACCTGGAGAACCCATTGAGAAGGGATGACCTGAGAATTATAGGACTTCCTGAATACATTGAAGAGAAAAAAAGCCTGGACTTAATATTACAGGATTTAGTGATGGAAAACTGCCCTGATATTATGGAACCAGAAAGCAAAATAGTTATTGAAAGAATATATTGATCCTCTCCATAAAGAAATACTAAAATGAAAACACCAAGAAATGTTGTGCCCAAATTCCAGAACTATCAGATAAAAGCAAAAATCCCTGCAAGCAGCCAGAAAGAAACAATTTAAATACCAAGGAACCACAGTAAGAATTATGCAGAACCTGGCAGCATCAACATTAAGGGATTGAAGGGCCTAGAATGAGATATTCCAAAGAGCAAGGGAGCTTGGAATCCAGCCAAGTATCTACTATCCAGCAAAACTGAGCCTTCTCTTCCAGAGGAAAAGATGGACATTTAATGACCTGGGGGACTTCCAACATTTCCTGATGAAAAGACCAGAGCTAGATAGAAAATTTGGACATCAAACAGGAGGTTCAAGAGACACATGAAAAGGTTAAAGGGGAGGGGTAAAGAAAAAAACTTCTGTCCAATAAGATGAAACTGGCTATATCCCCACTTCTCATAACTCTTGAGAATTGTAACTCTATTAGAGAGAATATGATGGTCTCTCATGATTTATCTGTGAGACTGCTATCTAATAAGATGAAACTGACTATATCCCTACCTGGGAGAAAGACTTTAATAAGTAGAGAATTGTAATTCCATTAGAGAGATTATAGTTAGCCAGAAGTGATGGGCACTCATAACTTTTCTGTGACTCAGATAGAATGATTTACAAACAATACCTCCTTAAAAAGGGGGACAGTAATGAGACAGGAGTATGGAGGAGACTGAATGGGGTAAATCACAGTACATTAACAGCTACAAAAGACCTATTGCAATAGAGGGGAAAAAAGTAGGAGGAGGTTAGAACCACCTGAATCTTCTCATTAGATTTGTCTTAAAGTTAACTTAGACACACTCAGTTAACTTAAGAAACTTATGTTACCTTTCAAGTATTAAAAAGGGGAAGAGGGGAAGGGGGGACAAGAAGGGGGAGAAAAAGGAGAAGTAACAGAAGGAAGGGAGGTAGGAAGGGGAAAAGGGAAAAGAGGAAAGAAAGGGGAAGGGGGTTGATATACGAGGGCAAACACACTGAAGGTGGCGATATTCAGAAACAAAATACTGGGGAATATGGATAAAAGGGAAAAGGAGGGAAATACAAAGAGAGGGAAAATAGCATGGAGGGCAATAAAGAGTTAGAAATTATAACTTTGAATGTGAATGGGATGAATTCTCCCTTAAAATGTAAGCAAATAGCAGAGTAGATTAAAAACCAGGATCCTACAATAAGTTGCTTACAAGAAACTCATTTGAAGCAGAGAGTTACATATAGAGTAAAAGTAAAAGGTTGGAGCAAAATATATTTTGCTTCAGCTGAAGTGAAAATAGTTATCATATTATGTAATTTTGCAATCTCTTTTACTTTATTTTTCTTCCTTAAGGATGTGATTTCTCTCTCATCACATTCAACTTAGATCAATGCATACCATGGAAACAATGTAAAGACTAACATACTGCCTTCTGTGGGGGGGGGGGGGGAGAAGCAAGATTAGGGGAAAAAATGTAAAACTCGAAATAAATAAAATCTTTAAAAAAATAAAAAGAGACATGATTAATCAAGATCTCTCTTTAGAAGAAATTATTAAGCTCTTTTGTGTCATGGAGCTCTCTGATGGTCTGGGGAGGTCTATCTTTCCCTTTATATGGAAGAATAACATTTTAAAATGCATAAAGTAAAATGCATAAGATTATAAAGGAAATAAATTATTCTAAAATATTAAAAAAAAGGTTTTGGTCAAAGGAGGTTAATGTCCAATACTTCGCTTGGTTTGAAAGACTGGATTGCCCCTAGGGTTTTCTTTGAAACAGAAATAACACTGTGTGACTTGTGGCTCACTTTCCAAGATAATACTTCAATTTGAATTTCAATAAGAGTCAGTGTTCTGTCTGTTAGGTATTACACAACTCACAATGAAAAAAAAATATCCAGTATGGACTACCTAAACAATACCCTTCTATATAGGTACTCCATACACAGAGCAGGCTCCCTATTCAGAACATTACTTATTTTATGGCATTGTAATTATATAGGGCTGTAGGATATTTTTTCAAAATTACTTGGAGCCTGCTCCATACCATGATTATAACCATGATATGGTCCTTCACTAGTAAGTAAAATGCTATTCTGAGCAAGATTTCAGCTGAATGAGATGGTGAATTTCCTGTGTGTCATCTCCTTGTCAAGAACTGTAGCATTGCCAAAGAGATACAAATGAGTGTTCTCAGCATCACTTGCTTTACTTACCCAACGTTTCCAAAAGGCAAGCTAGAGCCCAGAGCATGCCAACACCAGCAGTCAGCACTGGTGCCCTCAAGTTACCTCTGAATCAAGTGTGCAATGCTTGGCGTCATCTAGACCAAACATTCAGATGTTTGACTGAATTTTTCATTTTTTTCCTCTGGATGTTTGGCATCAGTAGAAGCAGCCAGCGTCTGCCTGGAGTTCAGCATCTAGGGCAATGGTGGAATTGTTTAAACATGGCTCATGATGAACTTTCTGGGGGGAAAATGTTCTTTTTCAGTGTCACTTTCAATAGTGGTGATCTGTGAATATTTATTATTAATGCTGTCGGCATTGTAAGTAATAACAAGGATTCTTCCTTTTTAGTCTTGCTCACAGTCATCCTTCCTTTTCCCTTCCCCCTTCCACCACTCTGGTTCACCACCTTATTTCTTTAATCCTGAGTATCAGCCTAAACCTGTAATCAATAAGCATTCATTAAGTGCTTAGTATACACTTGTGTTGGTACTAGGTTAGGGGATACAGCTGTACCCTGTGCCCAAGAATATTAGCCTCCTAACAGTTCTTTCTGACTCCAACAATTCTCCTTCCAATCTATTCTATTTATCTTGACCAGATTAATTTTCCTAAAATATGATTTTGATATCACTTACCTACTCAAAAGCATCAATGATTCCCACTACTTACAGATTAAAGTCTCAACACCTTAGCTTGCCATTTAAAATCATCATTGGTCTAGTTCCCAATTAGTTTTTCATTTTTATTCCTCATTCTTCTCTCCCACCCAAACCTTCTAAAAAAAATTGGATTGACCCCCTCCCCCCATCCCAAATATCTGGCATATCTTTATGTGATCCTTGTCCTGAAAACATTTAAAACTATTCTAAGAAGCTCTAACCATCCATAACGTTTGTGTGAAAAAAGAAAAAATAAGTGTGTTAGAGTTGTATTCTACAGGAGAAGCAGCTTGGTATTTAAAAGCAACATGATACAAGGAGTCAAAGTTTCTAAGTTCAAATACTGCCTCTATTTTTCTCTGCCTCTGTGATCTCAGAAATGTTATTTCATATCTCTGGTCTTCACTTTCCTCATCTCTAAAGTGAAGGAGACTTGGATTATATGACTGACTGCAAGGTCCCTTCCCACTTTAAATCAATGATTGATAATTCTCTCAATTTTATGGTCATAATTTGGTCAGCAAATAGCATCAACAAACATTTCTTGAATTGATGAATTGGGAAGCTCATGATGTTTTTCAGATTTTATTTACTATTGAAAAAGATTGAAAAGTCATATAGATAGCATTAGTCATCTCCATTCCACCTCCATAATGAAGTTTTTTAATCTTGGGTTCAGATCTTTGTACAGGGGCACCTATAAACTATTCCTTTTCTACTATTTTCCTAAAGGAAAAAAATGAAAAAAATCACACAAAATATTAAAGCTGGAAATTACTTCAGAAATCATTTAATCCAACCCTTTTATATTGCTAGAAAAGAAAAAGTTCAAGTGAGAATCATAGGAATTTAAGTTTTTAAAGAATCTTAGCATTTTTAAAGAGTCTAAGCCCCTCACTCTATAAGTCAAAGAAATGATATACATAGAGATAAAGGATCATAGGCTTAAACCTTGTAGACACCAGATAGGTAAATCTGATTTGGAAGAGATAAAAATCTTCATTTAACAGAGGAGGCCTAGAGAAGATAAATGACTTGTTCAAGTTAACCTAGTCAGTAAGTGACTATCCCCCTCCCCCCAAAAGGTAACATCTTAAAGGGTGCCTTGGAATAAATGAAAGTTTACTTTTCCAAAGGCATAGGGAATAGATGAATTGCTACCTGGTTTAAAAATAGAAATATACCCACGAATATATTCTCATTTTACTCCTGCCTGGTTTTTGTTATTGCTGTTGTCCTCTCTGTTGGGGGGAAAAAAGTAGTAAAAGGATTAGGATGACTGACTTTAGCCAGGAAATGTCCAGCTCAGAATCCTGTCTGAGGAACCCCAGCATTAACTCAACATGTTGACACCCCTGGGAGCCTGTGTTTCCTCTCTGACCTAGGTAACACCTTTTATCCTGTGGGCAATTCAGCAAGGCTCTGCAACAGGCATTTAACCAGAGAAGCTGAGAGTAACCAATGGTCTTCCAGGAAGTTTTGTTGTTTATCCCCAAACTAACTTTCTATTTGTGTGTAAATGAGCCTCATGATTCATTTTCCATAAACACTGTGGACAGGCTGAACGGGAAAAATATATCCAAGAAGTAGGGATTGGCATTTTTCTCCATGAAAATTGCCAAGGAAAAGATCTTTTCTTCATTTAGGTTTCTCTCTGAAAGTCCAAACCCTCTGAAACAAGAGGATGTCCACAGCTCAGACACAGCACAGGAATTCTGGACTCTTCACAAACAAGTAGATTCGTCCAGGCATAGGATAAACAAGGAGGAAAACACGGGGTTTGCATTTTACTCACATGCCATTTCTAACTGGGTAGAGCTAAGAATTCAAAGAAGAAATTCTGAGATCATAGATTTAGAACTACAAGAGATTCTAGGGATCATTTAGTACAATCCCCCTCATTTTACATATAAGGAAACTAAGGGCCAGAAAGACTGTCATACCTAAAGTTGAATGAGCAGTGAATTGAGAAAGTGGGATTTGAATCTAGATCTTTTAGCTCTAAACCTACTTCTCTAGTCATTTATCACTTAAGTTGTAGGTCAAAGGTAAGAAAGGCTCAAATAAAGGTCTTCTTCACTTGTCCATTTTATTACACTGTGATTCTCATGTCTTCAGTTCTTCATATTTAATACCCCTTAAATCTCTGAAGCAAATCTACTTCCTGCCTTATTTGTACCTTTCATTTCAGCCAAAGTAGTCTATTCTTTAATTATGTCTCATGTATTACCCTTGACCTGGAACACCCTTCTCTCATCCTCTTAACTTGTGGAGATTCTATCCACCCTTCAAGCTTCAGTTTAAATCATTCCTGCTTTGTGGAAGATCTTCTTTGACTACTTAGTTCCACAGTGATTTCTCCTTTCCTGAATTCCTATAGCTATGTCCTACTCAGAGAATTTAGGGCTGGAAGGGTTCATTTATTCCAACCTCATGTTCTTTAATATAATGAGGAGAAAGAAAGGAATTTACCAAGGAACCCATAATTAAATTTCAAAGCTAAGATTCAAGCTAGATCCTCTAACTTCAAAGTGAATTCTACACCATTCCTGACATTCTAGTACAACTTGTGGCATTGTTCATTGCTAATTGTCTTGATTATATATATATATATATATATATATATGTGTGTGTGTGTGTGTGTGTGTGTCTGTGTGTGTGTCTGTGTCTGTGTGTCTGTGTGTCTGTGTGCCTGTGTGTGTGTGTATATATATATATATATATATATATGTAGACAGAAAGATAGATATTCATGTATAATGTATATTTTTGCCTCCACAATTAGATATAAACTCTTTGAGGGTTTTCTAATCTCTACTTCTTGTTCAGTCATTTTGATTGTTTCTGACTTAGTGATTCTATCTATATAGGGTTTTCTTGGCAAAGATACTACAGTGATCTGTCATTTCCTTCTCTTGTTCATTTTATGATATGGTAACTGAAGCAGTGTTAAGTGATTTGCCCATGGTCACCCAGCTAGTAAATGTCTTAGGTCAGATTTCAGTTCAGGACTGTCTTATTCCAGGCCTGCTACTCTACTATGCCACCCAGCTTCCTCTAATCCCCATAATGTTAGCAAAATGAAATCCTGAACAAAATTAATTGTTGATTGATTTATCTAATTTCTGCCCACTGGCACAAGTGCTTAGATTTTGTTCACTAGCCCTTGAAACCTCTAGAGGAAAGAAGAAAAAGTTATTGCTCTTTACAAAAAAGAAAAAGAAAGAAAGAAAACTTTTACTCTTTGTTTCAGCTGCCTGAATGGTAGCAAGAGTTATTCTCATGGGAATTGTCTTTTTCTAGGGACTTTGGCACTTGCCCAGGTTTTGAACCTTTCTGCTTTGGATCAGAGAAGAAGTGAACTGCTATCAGGAGCATAGAAATGTCAAAAAGAGAGTGAATAAGAGAAGCATATGTTTGTCATAAACTATAAAGGGATTAGCACAAGATGGGATGGGTGCGAAGGAAAAAACACTTGTTTTTGTAGTTAAAGGACCTTGGTTCAAATCTTAGCTCTGTGTTTTACTATCTATATGATCTTGAACAATGCATTTAATCTCTTTTGACACACTTTACTCATTCATAAAATTATAAAACTGAACTACATGACCTCCAAAGTCTCTTTCACTTCTAAAAGTTATGATCCTATGCTCCACTCAATAACACGCCAAAAGGCTTTGGTTTAACTTTGGTTCATTAATCCTTCATAGATTGTGAGTTTAAAAAAAAGAACTCAGCATCTGCAGTTTTCAGAGAAGATTTCTCTGCCTTGCCATTTTGGAAAGTCTCTCAGATAAAAAAGAAAGACATTCAATCTTTCAAGTGCAGTTATTAATTAATCCTTGGAAATAATTTCCATTTCACTACCCTTTGATGTTTTTTGTTTATTTTTATTTAGAAGATAATCAAATAGGAGGAGGCTATGGAGGAAGGAATAACATTCAAGCATTTTATTTTTTATCTTTTTTTATTTAATATTTATTCTCATTTTGTACAGATAATTTTTTTACATTAGTAAAATATTCTTGTTTAAGAGTACACAAGGGGGCAGCTAGGTGGCGTAGTGGATAAAGCACTGGCCCTGGAGTCAGAAGTACCTGGGTTCAAATCTGGTCTCAGACACTTAATAATTACCTAGCTGTGTGGCCTTGGGCAAGCCACTTAACCCCGTTTGCCTTGCAAAAAAAAAAAGAGTAAATGAAATACCCCCTCCCCCCATAAATATAGACTTGATTGAGTGATAAAGTAAAGGGGAGAAAAAAAATTAAAATTAAAAAAATAATAGTAATAATTGTAGGTATGGCCAGGTGGTGCAATGAACAGAGCACCAGCCCTGGAGCCATGAGCACCTGAGCCCACATCCGGCCCCATACACCCAACAATCACCCAGCTGTGTGACATACAAGCCACCCCAACCCCACTGCCCTGCAAAAACCAAAAAAACAAAAAGACCTAAAATAAAATAAAATATTAATAATAGTAGGGGTGGCTGGGTGGAGGACAGAGCATTGGCCTTTGAGCCAGGAGCACCCAGGTCGAAATCCGGCATCAGACACCCATGGATCACCCTGCTATGTGGCCCCAGGCAGACCACCCAGCCCCATTTGCCCTGTACCCCCCCAAAAATAATAATAATAATAAATGTGCTTGAGTCTTTGTTCCAGCACCAACAACTCTATCGTGGGTGAATCACATTCTTTATGATAAGTCCATCGCAAAAGATACTTCCATATTTTTCCACTGTAGCCATTGGTGATCACAACTCCCTCCTTTTGTAATTCTCCACTACCATGTACTATGTTTTCTCTCTTCTTTCACTCTGACTCTGCTGTAGGGTAGCAGAGTAGCACAGCAGACATCCCTGGCCCTGGGGCCAAGAGGCCCCGTGCGCCCATACCACCCCTTAGGCCAGCATCCACCTGGTCCTATGGTCCCAGACAGGCCATCCAATCCCAGCCCCTTGCAAGAAGTAAAAAAGAAAATGTGTTATATCTGACCACTCTCCCCCCATGGTCCATCCTCTCCTCCATCATTCACATCCCCACCCCTTCCCCTTGTCCCCCTCTCTCCTTCTTACTCCAGATGCCTATACCCCATTGAGTATATACACCTATTCTTTTTATTTTTTTGAAGGATTTGATCTCCTCAGAGAGTTTTCTCATCTCTTTCTCCATCTGGCCAATTTTGCTCTTTAAAGCATTCTTCTCCTCCATAACTTTTTGAACTGTTTTATCCATTTGACCTAAGCTGGTTTGTAGCATGCTATTTTCTTCAGCATTTTTTTGGATTTCCTTGACTAGGCTGATGACTTCATTTTCATGTTATTCCTGCATCTCTCTCATTTATTTTCCCAGTTTTTCTTCTAACTCTCTCATTTAATTTTCAAAGTCTTTTTTGAGCTCTGTCATAGCCTGAGCCCAATTTCTGTTTTTTTTCTTGGAGTCTTTAGATGCAGGAGCTTGTGCTTCCTCATCTTCAGACTGAGTATTTTGATCCTTCTTGGGATCATTTGCAAAATATTTCTCAATGGTCTTCCTCTTGTTTCTTTGTTCATTTTCCCAGCCTAAGCCTGTTTTGGGGGGTGCTTCCTGAGCTTTGGGACACTCCCACAAGGATCTCAGTGTGTGAGGCTCTGTCCTCCCTCTGGGCCTGTGAATGACCATATGTGCCCCCCTCTGCCACAGGGCTGAGGTGGGGGGGCCCTGCTGTTCTATGGGGGGGGCCCAGACTGTGATTAGGATCTGAATGTGTTCAGAGTCCTGTTCCAGGGGCAGAGGACAGAGCTCTGCAGTCTCTCTCTCTCTCTCTCTCTCTCTTCACTCCCCTCCCTAGACTCAATGGGCTCATGCCCTGGGGGCTCCTGCTTACTGGCTCAGCCTGCTTCTGTTCCTGGAACTTGGCTGTGCTGGCTAAGCTGCTTGCTGTGGGCCCTGAGGGCTGGGCTCCAAGTGATCCCTCTGGCCGAGGTCCCCCTGCTGTTCCCCCAATTTGTACTTGGTGCTCCACGGGGTGTAACTCAGGAGACTCCCCCACTGCTGTGAGCTACAGCTCCCAGCACCCTGGGACTGCCTCTGGGAGGCTGAAGTTCTTTTGCTCTGGTAGGCCACCGCTCTGGTGGGCCGCCTCTCCGACGTCAGGGAGCAGAGCCTTTCTGTTCTTTTCCAGGTTACCTTGAGTAGGAGAACTGCCTCCCTGGTTCCCTCTGTGGGTTCTGTCTCTCGAAAATTTAGTTATGAGTTTATGAGTTTTATGAGAGAGCACCTCAGACAGGATCCCTTCTTGTCACCATCTTGCCATTCAAGTATTTTAGATCTCATCCAGGCCAGGGGTTCTTATTTTATGTGTGTATTTAATTATATTTTTTTCAAGTATTTGAAGTTCTATCTTTTTCTCCTTCCCATTGTCTTCCCATCACTCCAAGCCCCACTGAGAAGCAAGAAACACAAACTATTATTACCAACATATATAGTTGAGGATTAGCAGAACTGGGGCTGAAATGTAGGTCTCATGACTTCAAGATCATAAATTTTTCTATTACTTTATGAATAAAATCTCAGACCTGGAATTATTTTGAGGTCCTGTATTCACTAGAGGATTCCAGAATTTTTCATTCTATGAATTCCTTTCAACAACAAGCATAATGACAACAAAACAAGATGTTGTGATCCCTTAGACAAATTTAATATACTGTTCATAATATTCTTCAGTTATTATCTGCTTAAGATAACATTAAATATTTTTATCTCTACTTCTTTGACCTATTATCATGAACTCCAAATGGGCATCATTAGATCAATTTATACATGAACAAGAATTCTAATTATACCAAGTCCAACTAGTAGTCTTCCAGTCTTTGAAGATCTAGGCTATCTTTAATTATTAGGAATTATTAGCCCTTTGTAAAGTTCTTGGCACATAGTAGGTACATAATAGATGTTGATTGAGAATGTATTTCTTACATTAAACCTAAATCTGTCTCATTTGTAGTTTCAAACCATTGATAAACCCTGCACCCTCTGGTATCAAAGAGATCAAGTTCAAAGCTTCTCTCATATGATGCTTCTTCAGTCACTTGGAGACAGCTATCTCCTTATCACTCCTCCTCTACTCTTTGTTCATCTAGTCTTGTTTTCTCCATCATCTGTTTCTTCCATCAATTCTCCATGTCATGGCTTAAAGACATCTCTCATGGCTACCCTCACCAGATAGTGCTCCTATTTATCAGTATCCTTCCTGAAATATGATGCCCCAAATGGAACAGAATACTTCTAATATGATGTCACCAGAGCAAGATGCAAAAGGACAATCGATTCTTGTGAGAGATCTACATAGTTCCTTTAATTTGGTCTGATTGCACTTTCCTATCAATCAATCAACAACCATTTATCGAGCATTATGCTAGGTTCTGGGAATACAAAAACAATAAATAGACAATCTCTAATTATAAGGAGTGTGCATACTAATCTAATAAGGAGTGGAAAATAAGAACATATATATATACATATATATGTGAGTATATAAAAATGATATAAAGAAAATAAGTAATATGAATAATTGACATTTAAACTGTACTAGTTGTTGTTCAGTTGTCTTTATTTGGGATTTTCTTGACAAAGACACTGGAGTGGTTTGCCATTTCCTTTTCCAGATGAGGAAACTGAGGCAAACAGTGTTAACTGACTTTCCCAGTATCATAAAGTTAGTAAATTTCTGAGGCGAGATTTGAATTAATGAAGTTGAGTCTTTCTGACTTTAGGACCAGGACTAAATCCGTTGTTCCACTTAGCTGCCCCATGAACCAGGCGCAGTGTTAAAGACTACAAATTGTGTCATCTGATCCTCACAAAAACCCTGGGTGGTACATACTATTATTATCCCCATTTTATAGATCTGGAAACTGAGACTGATCTAAGATCACACAAGTAGTCACTGCCTGAGATTGAATTTGATCTCAGGTCTTCCTAACTCCAATCCTAGCACTCTACCACCACTACTTGTGTCACTACATTTGTGCACTCAAATTCATGAGTTGGTATCCTCAAGAGTCTGAGCTGACTAGTTTGGAAGAACACAAGCAGCTCAACCACCAATTCATACTTTTAACTCAATAAGTATGATCACTAAACTCCTCCTAAACCACTTATACCCAAGTCTTTTTCAAATCTAGCTCTGCCTTCCTCTACTATTTTAAATATCTGAAAGTCAATATTTTGTTGTCTTTGTGAGTAAATTTCATCTTATTTTGATTCAGTATTCTAACCTGTCAAGATTGTTTTGAGGCTTATCAATGTCCTCCAATGTGTCAGCCATCTCTTCCACATCTTCATCATCAGACAAAATTATTTAACAGATTAAGGCTAAGAATAGATTCTTGGGGCACTATACTGGAGTCCACAGTAATACTCATGTATTAATGACTATTCTTTCTGGACCATTATTCAACCAGTTCTAAATTGATGTAATGTTATTATTGGTTGTTTTTTTTACCCACAAGAATAACCTGAGAAATTCTGTTAGATGGTTTGAAAAAGATATGTCAACTATATCTATAATTTTCTTTTGATCTTCCAGTTTAATCAAACTAATTTTTAAAAAATATTTGAAGGGGGCAGCTAGGTGGCATAGTGGATAAAGCATCAGCCCTGGAGTCAGGAGTACCTGGGTTCAAATATGGTCTCAGACACTTAATAATTACCTAGCTGTGTGGCCTTAGGCAAGCCACTTAACCCCATTTGCCTTGCAAAAAAAAAAAACCCTAAAAAAAACCTTCAAAGGTTTCAATCAAAATAGAAATATAATTAATTTGGTTTGACCTATTCTTCATTTATTAGATAATTACTAATTATTCATTCAATAATGGAAAGGAACTTATAGACAATTTATAGGCACTCAAACACATCACCAAGAGGTCAGTAAACTATTTCCTACAGACCTTTAGTTGTAAACCTGACAGACTTGAGTTTCTTATATTGTTATTCATGAGTTCTCATAGATATGCTCACCATTATTAATCTGCCAATTGAATTCCATTAGCTTTTGGAGAGGTATTTGCTGATAGAGTATGGTAAGAACTTATCCCTAGAGAGTATGAGCTCAAACTTGGAAGTTCAATAGTTGGGAGACAAATGTAGAGCATATGTGGGGTAGAGAGGTACCTCTGAGCTTCTGGCCTTGGAAGTCCTGTGCAGAAGCTTTCTGAAGTTCCTCTTAAAGCAACTCTCTGCTGGACTCTGAGAGTAGATGCCTTGTTAGAGTCATAGCCAGCATTTCTATCTTAAAAGGTTATATTCCCTGAAGCTGTCACTGTTCTCCAGAGATTATATTCCTCATTTTTTTTCTGCAGGTCCTTCCTCTTTCAAAGGTCACTAGCATTCTAATGATCTCTAATATTACTTCCAACCACTGTTATAAGCTCTAAGAAGAACCTTAACTTACCAAGTCACTTGGAAACTCTCATTTTGGGACATTTATTAACTTAAGACTAAGAAAGATTAAACATGCAAAAAAGTTGAAGTACCACAGGCTCATGGTTATGATACTAGATGGGAGAATTTCAACAACTACTCTTCCCTCACCAGGTAGCTTATGGCCAGCTCAGAGTAACCTTCCTCATTAAAAACTGTCAAAGAAATATATCCCTTTTATGGGGTAAGGGTTAGGCATTTCTTTTATATTTATATTTAGACTTAGCAAGTCTGAGTCATTGGTTCTTCTGGTTCCTCACCCAATCAGAAGGTTTTTCATCATCATGCAGTATGGTCCTCTTACTCACTCATGATTGAAGTTTTCCACATAATTGGGCTAGAAGTAAGCAGAAAATATTTGTTCAAGCTCTTTGGACTGAAATCAGGTGGAAAATATCTCTACCAGCTTCAAAAACTATGTGTCATTGATTATTGACCCCTATTACAAATACTGAATTTGCTAAGAATCAAAGTCCAGTTCACTTTCTATAGCTTGCTGACCTTCACCTTTTAAGAGATAGGTAAAGCATCTATCCTTCTTCAGTACTGAAGTATCTTTCCTATGTTCTGTAGTCTTTCTTTTTAAAAAGTAATTTGACATCTTTTAATTTTATATCACCTACATTTCATAAAGTCTCTCTTCCTTCTTTTCTTCAGTCTTCCAAATATTAACAGTGGCTAAACAATCGCTTGTACAAGCTCTTTCAGTATCCAAAGAAGTAGTTCTTTTGAACCTGTAACTTGAACTAATTAATGACCTTATGTTGGTCATTGACTCCCTATTAGCTATATTTATTCCTCCCTTTTCAGTTCAAGAATTATTATTTTTGGAAGAGTGAGTAAAAATGAAAATTAAAAAATGAGCTTTGACCAGCTCTACCTTCTCCTGATTACATCTATTACTAAAGAACATGAAAAGAATAATAGTTCTGGTTTTAGAAGGCATAGATTCAAATTCTATCTCCCTGCTTACTATCTGGATCACCTTGGGAAGTTACTCAACCTTGTGTCTCATCAGATGTCTATTAAATGAGGGTATTGGACTAGATGACATCTGTGGTCCTTCCCCACTTTTGAGATGTAATACTGGTATCATTCCATTCACATGAAGTTATGGTCACATTCCATCTTTATCCTTCTTCTCCCCTTCCCCCAAATTTATCCCCTTCCTATTTTAAATTTTGCATTCCTTACTACATTTCAGCTTATTTTAAATTCCTGATACTCTTTTTACAGGACTATGTCACCCTTTTGTTGTCATTCTCCATTATCTGCCTTTGCTTCTATCCCAGTACTTTTTAAAATAAAATTGGGGGGGGGCAGCTGGGTGGCACAGTGGATCGAACACTGGCCTTGGAGTCAGGAGTACCTGAGTTCAAATCCAGCCTCACACACTTAATAATTCCCTAGCCGTGTGGCCTTGGGCAAGCCACTTAACCCCATTGCCTTGCAAAAACTAAAAAAATAAAATAAAATTTTTTTCTCAGTTCTTCCTTATTGATCAATGTGTCCTCTGTCTTTTTTTTTTAATTGAGTGGTGTATTCCCTCTCCTTCCTTGATTGGTATGTACTGTCTCCTTCCTTATTGATCAGTGTGTTCTCTAGCCTTTCTTATTGATTGTTCTGCTTTCAGTCCTTTATTGATTGGTGTGTTCCCTGTTCTTTATCAATTTGCAAGTGATATTGGACAACCATTTGTCAAATATGATAATAAGGACACTTTTCAGGTATGGATTGGACTATATGAACACTGAGGTCCCTCCCATCTTCTAAATTCTTTGTTTCTGTCATTTAAGCTACACAAATCAGTCACCTCAAACAGAGTGGAAAGAAGGTAAGAAGTTCAAATGTGGTTTAGAATTTTCCAAGCATGTAATTTTTTCAACAAACTGCCTGAATCCTCTTTGGATCTAGCAAATGAATTTGCTTGATTTTACTGATTCTTTAGTTTCTCTCTTCTTGTAGAAAAAGAATTCCCCCATGCCATAACAATCTGTGGTGACTTGTGGTTGGTACTGGAGTATAGAGCAGCTGTTCCAGCTTTTATATCCTTCCTTTGGATTTGTGCTCAGAAAGGCTGTGGTAGAGAATTAGACACCTGTCTACACTTTTTCAGCTTTACTCATTTACTCCCTGTTCAGAGAACAAGAGCAGTAAAGACCAATTATCTTCCTAGATTCCTTTTTTTAAAATTTTTACATTTCTCTCCCTTTTCACACTTGAAGGCTTATATTTTAAAAGCATCAAAACTCCAAGGGATTTTCTGAAAAGACTAATGCATGCCCATAAAAAGATCTATAATAAGGGACTATTATGTCCAGAATTAATTCAGTGGGGAAGAAGGTCAGTGATAGAGTGTAATCAGGGATTATTTCCCTTCCTACCTCTGTGGTTATCTCCATAACTGTGTTATTCGTCTTCCTGACTTAATGTGATTCAGAAAAGAAAATCCTAATCTCTGAGAAGCTTCTTTCCTATCCTGAGAAGATAGGAGAACTTTTGTGGCCACACTACAAGGGTGAATCATAATAAGAGATCCAGTTCTCAGCCCACTGCTTACCCCCAGATTACTATAATCTATACATGTTACAAGTAATTCACTGCAAGTATCCTGAAATACCCTATTTCCTTCCCCTCTAACCTCATAGGGCCTCACACTAACAAGGTCCCAAAAATGTATTCCCTCTTTGGAGAAATGAGACCCCACCCCACCCCCCCAACAGATCACTTCTCCACTGAAAGTGTTCTAGGGTACAGTCACTGCCACTTTGCTCTTGGCCACAACTGATCTGAAGAAACATCTCTTCAATATGACTCATTCCTTGGACAAAAGAACACCACAATGAGAAAGTACCACCTTAAGGAAATTTCAGCATCCATGAGACGTTGCCCTACCCTAGTTGAAAATTCTCTTAATACTTTTAATTCCCACCCCAAGTTTTAAGTCAGAAAAAGCAATTTTTAACCTTATTTGTCCTATAGTCTCCTTAAAAAGTAAAACTGATTTGCCTTTCAGAGGTAAGAAAAGGTTCCTTGAGAGTAAATTATATGTGTCCCTCACTCTGTATTAAGGATTTTTAAAAGTTTGACCCCAAGTTTCTTCTACCATTCGATAATTTCCAAACAGAACTCAGAAATCCCATTGACAGTGATGCTGAAAAGACCTTACCTTTCTGAGATAAGATTTCTAAACAACAAGTCTATATTTATTTATTTGTTTACTCCTCTCAAATTTACCCCAATTAGAAATATTGCTAAAAATCTTGAAAGGTGAAAAATTCAGTTGAAATTGATCTGGTCTTTAAGATCTTCCACTTACAACCAGCTGCATTCCTTTATCACAATATTCATCCCTTCCCTTTTCTTTTTTCTTTCCTTCCCCTTTTCCCTTCCTTTCTCCCTTCCCTTTTCCACATCTCTTCTCCCTTTCCTTCCCTTCTTTATTTTAAGCAAAACTTCTCTATCTAGGTGGATTCAATGTTGCATTTAATTTAATTTTTGGAAAATTTATTGACTACATTCCAGAGAACTCTTACTAGTTAAAATTAGATATGACAGGGAGTTGACAATTAATGACCAAATCAGATTCATTCTATAGGCAAAACATATGAAACCTTAAACTAAACTATAAACAGTCAAAAACTATAAAAATTTAAACTTAAACCTTAAACTCCACTGGATGGTGCCAATAAGACTTGGGTTCCCCCAGAGACCTATATGGAGATAGCAGGTAGCAGAACCATTTCACCTCTTCCAACCTGCCCTCATCTTCAGTTCTCTCAAGTTTTCCTCCCCTCTGTCTTCTCCTAGATACCTCTGCTTCTGCAGCTTCAGAGACTTCCAGCCTCATGCATTCAGTGCATTTAGTTATCAATCAACAGGGATTTCAACAGCAGTTGTGCTGGAGTGGACAAGTTGGCCTTTCTTTATGCCAAGAGGGAATGCTTGAAATAACTCAACACACAACACTGATTGATGCAGCCACAGTTTACACACCATGCTTCAGATGGTTTGAAATGGCTAGAATTAATGGCTTATTATTAGATGGGGAGAGAGAAAAAATACCTTTTTTTCTGGTCTTCTAATTTAAATCTATTTATTTGAATTTGGCAGAGTATGATGGGGGTCTCACTGCCTTGCTGTCTGTGGATCCCACGAGAGAACTCCAGTCAGTTTGGCACCACCCCAACCCCAAGGGAACCTGGGTATTTAGAGCCCCATTTTCTTTGCAAGTGATGCAAAGCCCTGTGGTCAGGCCAAGAGGGGCTAAAGGGGCCAGGGAAAGCTGTATCAAGGACTTGAGTGAAAGACAGGAGAAAGGAAAGAGTGGACTTTGCTCTAGCTCCCTCCTGTTCATGCCAGGCTATGTCAGCCAGCTGGAAAAAAAGGGGGGTGGGGATGGAGTTTAAAATCCCTGGTAAGGAATTTTTACTTGGTTTGAACATTGTTTAAATTCCTGGAGTGGGTGATCCCTGTAATAAATACCTTGGACTCTGTAAGACAGATATATTTATTCAAGTTTAAAGTTCGGCCTTGATGGATATGCATTTGGGAATGCATAGGGTCAGAGTGTTTGTTATACATTGGAACTCATTCAAAGTAGTCGAGGAGTTAGGAAAACTCCATTTATAGCAAAACAGAATGTCTTAACCTTTCTTTGTGGTTACTCTGCCTAATTCTATGTTTTGTCCCAAGCCTTGGCCGTAGTTGGTCCTCAAGGAATACTAAGTGAGCATGGACATTTGGCCCCCAGCACTCAAAAGACTCTTGCAAAGCTCCTTTTGATGAGATCTTAACCTCAGTCACTGGTGTTTTATGGAGAGAAAACCTCATCCACTGGGAAAGGCAGTGATCAAGGAAGAGAGTAGATACATGCTAAGGGAAATTGAATAGTGCAGAAAAACCTGGGTTTGCTGTTTCTTAAGCCCCTTCCCTTTTGAACCCTCTGACTTAGACTTTACTTCTCCTAAATGGGAACTTTAAAATGATAAGCAGTATTATGGCATAGTAGTGGAGGTTTTGGACTTAAATTTGGATTCAGAAAAACCTGGGTTCAAATCCTTTTCCAGACACTTACTAGCTATGTGACCCTGGATAAATGACTTAACTTCTTTGGTCCTCAGTTTCCTCATCCATAAAATAAGACTTATAAGGTCCTTCCTATCTTTAAATCTAAGATCTGGAAAATTAATCCTATTGAAACAAATTGTTAATCACTGAGTATTGAACTGGAAGTTCCCTGACTTTATCCTTGCCCCTTTCTCAAAGTTTCCCTTTTTCTCTGATCTTTCTGAGTTTTAAAACCAACAGGCCTCAGGTGCCTGGCCAATAGACAGTTTCCTGTGGTTTAAGCTTCTCTATTCTCTTTTGGAAACATACTAAAAGGCAGGACATTGGGAAAATGACTCTCTTTTCTTTCCCATTCTGCTTAGTGGTAGTATAAATAGAACCCAAAGAAAAATCACTGATAGACTGGGAACCATCACTTGAGAGCAATTTGGTTTCCCCAAGACAACTCTCACACTACTGTGGAGCAAATGAGATCCTGGCTCAAGGTAGTGGGGCTAGTAGGCATAAATGCTCCCTGATCCACACACATCCAAGGACCATCCCATAGCTAGGCTTTGGATTTCCTGGGACTGGACTGAGACCCCTAGCCATAGAAGTCTCTTTTCCATGGTGACCATGTGACTTGTAGAAAACCAGCTGACCCTGGACCTGAATATTCTCTCAGAAGTGAAAATCCTTGGTAGCAATTCCTGATTTGCTTGGATATTGTGTTCATAATTCCCCAAAGACAAGATTCTCCTTCTCTGGTCATTATATCATCAAATAGTGTCTAAATGATAAAGTGCAGGGTTCCCCCCCCCCCAAGATAAAAAGGCAGTATAGCATTTGTTTGGGAAAACATGTACATTTTGTAGACCAAAGCACATAATGTTTGCAACAGCAGGAGAGAGATGTAAAAATACTGTTTTGCAACATTGACAAGTAGCTCTCTGCTTGAAGAATTCTTAATTTAAAAAAAGGAAAAACAAAAGTAACTACCTAAGGTCCTAATTCTTGCTACAACTGCCATTATAGGTTTTTATTTTTCCCTGAGATGCTGGAAATTTTTTCAGCACATAACTCACATTTAAGTTGCTTAATCACTACTTTCCTGTTAACTCCATGGTTTGGGATTTCTTTGTCACTTTAGGGAAGTCAGAATGGAATTAAATAGGAATATAGTTAATCTTACTAAAGAAATTCCTACCAACAGAATTTTTTCCTTGCTGTCACCAAGCCTTAAATTAGTTGATTTATTTGTCTCCTAAGTATGACTGATTGGGACTCACACTCCTCCAGGCCACACATGCACACACTTTAGTATTACAAATATGGAAGATATGCCCTGGTTCTTATATTCTCTGAAGAAGTAAGTACACATCTGTGAGTCCTAGAATAGAAGGAGTCTGGGGTTCTGATGGAATATTTTCTGTTGCAGTCAATTAATCAGTCAATCAACAAGCATTTATTAAGTGCCTATGATGATTTACCAAATACAAGGCTAGATGAAGCAGAATTTAGATTTCGGTCTTGAAGGACTCTAAAATTCTGTGCCCTGTAAATGGAAAGGATCATTACTTCAGTGAGTATTGAAAGTATAGGCATAAAAATTATGAGATGACGAACTATGATGGACTCAGCTCCTCTCAGCATTTCAGTGACCAAGGACAATCCTAAAAGACTTGTGATGGAAAATGCTGTCCACAACCAGAGAAGGAACTATGGAATCAGAATACAGAGCACAGCATACTATGTTCACTTTTAAAAACTTCTTTTATGCTTTTTTCTTCCTCATGATTTTTTTCTTTTTAGTTCTAATTCTTCTTTCACAGTATGACTAATATGGAAATATGTTAAACTCTTTTGTACAAGTGCAACCTATATCAGATTACCTGTTGCCATGGAGAGTGGGGAGGAAAGGGAAAAAAATGTGGAACTCAAAAGTTTACAAAAAGATGAATGTTGAAAACTCTCTTTACATATAGTTATAAAAAATGAAATAAATAAAATTTAAAAGGTATAGGCATAAAAACAGTTGAGTATTATTTCAACACTTTAATGGAATTACAATCTTATCGATGTGAGCATTCTCCAAAGTTGACAAATCTAATGTAACTCTGTCTCCTTCCCCTGTACTCATCTTGTCTATATATCCTCTATATCTTCCATAAAGGATTTATTCATCACAGCAAGGGTCTTCCTCTAGGTCAGTTGACACAATGTGGTCATCAATGGAATCTCAGATAGTCTTTTTTTCTGTGTTTTTTTTTTATTTTTGCAAGGCAATGGGGTTAAGTGACTTACCTAAGATCACACAGCTAGGTAATTATTAAGTGTCTGAGACCAGTTTGAACTCAGGTCCTCTTGACTCTAAGGCCAGTGCTCTATTCACTGTGACACCTAGCTGGCCCCTCAGGTAGTGCTTTTGCTGATTCTTCATTCTCACTGTATGAAATCTTACCTCCTTTTCTGGTCATATGGCACTTTTATAGTACCTTTTATATTACTTTTGAAAAAATACACAATTTATCACTGATGATTTATTAGAGTCTATTTATGATCACCCTGCAACTTTCCTTTGTCCTGCTGAAGACTTAAGATTGTGATTTCCTTTAGATTATGGTGTTATTAGGTTTAAGTATCTCAATGAATTCATTTTTTTCATTCCTTGAGCAAATATTTTTCAAATAAATGAATAAAAAGCAACTTATTATGAACTTAAAATGTATTAGTTACTTTGCTATGAAGTGAACTCAGTCCTGAGATACAAATAAAAAATATGCAAAGGGGAGTGATGACCAGGAAAAGATTTTTTTGGTTCTAAAATTTACAGGGATGGTGAGTAGGGTCCCAAGAAATTAACTCCATCCAAGAATAGTTGTTTTGGTCATGTTACAAGAACAGAACATCATTATATGCAAGAAACTATCCTAAAGGCTGTTTGAGGTACAAAGAAGAGCATGGTCCATGCCTTCCAAAAGGTTCAAATCTATTAGAGAAGATTCCATATAGAAATAACTATGGACTTATTATAAAATTTTCCCTAAGACATGTTAGAAGGTCAATTACAGGAAAGGTTACATGGAAGAGATTGCATCTGAGTCATGCTAAGAATCTTGAGGAATGGGTAAAATGAGAACAAATGATACTTGGCTAATGGGACATTCTAGGCAAATGGAAGAGTGTATGCAAAGTCATGAAAGATTAAAGAATAACACATGCTTCAATTTTACTGAAATCTAAAGACCACCAAGACAAATGGTAGGGCATAAATAGGTAGCGGTCAAATGACATTAGGCTTTTGGATACCATAAAAATGAGTTTGATTTTATCTGGCAGTCAGTGAAAACCACTGAAATCTTTGAAAATGGTAGGAGTTTGACTTCTACAAGATTACTTTGTCAACCAACTATAAAATGGTTAAAGGGGGACAAAGGAGATGATGATTAAGAGATAATTGCAGTTTAATTTAACTTGACTGGCAGAGAGAAAGAAATCAATACAAATACTGTATTGCGTGTTTATTTGCAAGTATGTGTGTTTGTGTAGTCTTAGAGAGTTTTGTAGGGGGTACTAACAGTATGTCAGAAGATTGTGAATCTCCATCCTCCTGATTCTATCCAACAACCTACATTGTTTCTCTGTAGGAGATATCATGGAGATAGAGACAACACTTAGCAATTGATTGCAATTGAGTCAGAAGAGTCATTGAGGATAAATATAAGGGGCGGCTAGGTGGCGTAGTGGATAAAGCACTGGCCTTGGAGTCAGGAGTACCTGGGTTCAAATCCAGTCTTCAGACACTTAATAATTACCTAGCTGTGTGGCCTTGGGCAAGCCACTTAACCATATTTGCCTTGCAAAAACCTAAAAAGAAAAAAGAGGATAAATATAAAGTTTTTCAAAAGAAATAATTGGACATCAAAAATTTATTGAAGAAATACCAATGGCACAAATGCTTTTTTTTAAACAACCAAATTAACACTAAATGCTAACTCTGTAGAACATCTTATTTTTTTTTGTCATTTTCTTAGTTGTATTAATATATATGGGGCCTCTTTGATGTGAGTACCCCTTCCAACAATAAAGACTGCAGTCTTTTTATCCTTGCCTATTCTTTGTGACTCTTAGGCATATTTTTTCCATAACTTAGGACCAAGTCTTTCACATGCTCTCATGGTTTCAGTTGATCAGTCAGTCAATAATCATTTATTAAGTAGCTTCTATGGTCCAGGCTAAGTATTGGGTTTGCAAATTAATGTAAAAGATAGGTCTTGCTTTCAAGGAACTCACAGTCTAATGGGGAAGACAACATGCAAATAACTATGTACAAACAAGATAATAATAGAAGTTTACAAACCAGGTATCAATAGGATAAGTTTGAAATAATCAACAGAAGTAAGGCATTATCAGTCAGGATGATGGGAAAGGCTTTCTGTAGAAGATGGAATTTAACTGAGATTTGAAGAAAGTATGGGAAGCCTAGAGGGAGAGAATGCACAGAACCAAGAGATGGTACATTTTGTGTGAGGAATAGTCAGGAGAAGGTAATTGAATTAAATAGTACATTTGGGGGAGGGGAGAGATGTGTAAGAGAACATATTTGGCTATTCTTTGTTCTCACTATATTACTAGGCCATCTTTTCTCATTTACACATTTTTTGATGACAGCCTTTTTCATATGTTTCCTCTATAATACTTCATTTATAATGTTTTTGGTAAATCAGTTACATACACCTTGCCACTTTTTTTTATCTTCATTAAATATTTTATTTATTTTGAGTTTTACAATTTTTCCCCTAATTTTACTTCCCTCCTCCCACCCCCCCACCCCCACAGAAGGCAGTTTGTCAAGTCTTTATATTGTTTCCATGGTAAACATTGATCCAAATTGAGTGTGATGAGAGAGAAATGATATCCTTAAGGAAGAAACATAAAGTATAAGAGATAGCAAGATCAGACAATAAGATATCAGGATTTTTTCCCCTAAATTTAAGGTAATAGTCCTTGGTCTTTGTTCAAACTCTGCAGTTCTTTCTCTGGATACAGATGGTATTCTCCATTGCAGAGAACCCCAAATTGTCCCTGATTGTTGCACTGATGGAATGAGCGAGTCCATCAAGGTTGATCATTGCCCCCATGTTGTTGTTTGGGTGTATAGTGTTTTTTTTATTTTCTTTTATTTTTTATTTTTAGTTTTTGCTAGGCAATGGTGTTAAGTGGCTTGCCCAAGGCCACAAGGCTAGGTAACTATTAAGTGTCTGAGGCCATATTTGAACTCAGGTACTACTGACTCCAGGGCCAGTGCTCTATCCACTGCGCCATCTAGCTGCCCCTGGTGTATAGTGTTTTTCTGGTTCTGCTCATCTCACTCAGCATCAATTCATGCAAATGCCTCCAGGCTTCCCTGAATTCCCATCCGTCCTGGTTTCTAATAGAACAATAGTGGTCCATACATATACCATAGTTTGCTAAGCTATTCCCCAGTTGAAGGACATTTACTTGATTTCCAATTGTTTGCTACCACAAACAGGGCTGTGATCAATATTTTTGTACAAGTGATGTTTTTACCCTTTTTCATCACCTCTTCAGGGTATAGACCGAGGAGTGGTATGATGGATCAAAGGGCATGCACATTTTTTTTTACAAATAATGTTTTTATATATTAATAAAATATTCTTGTTTAAGAGTAAACAAAATACCCCTCCCCCCAAAAAATATAGACTTGCTTGAGTGATAAACTAAAGGGGAGAGAAAAAAATTAAAATTAAAAAAATAGTAATAATTGTAGGTATGGCCAGGTGGCACAATGGACAGAACACCAGCCCTGGATCCAGGAGCACCTGAGCCCATATCTGGTCCCATATACCTGACATACAAGCCACCCCAACCCCACTACCCTGCAAAAAACCAAAGAAAAGGGAAAAAAAAGACCCAAAATAAAATAAAATAGTAATAATAGTAGGGGTGGCTGGGGAGAGGACAGATCATTGGCCCTTGAGCCAGGAGGACCTGGGTCCAAATCCAGCCTCAGACACCCAAGGATCACCCTGCTATGCAGCCCCAGGCGGGTCACCCAGCCCCATTTGCCCTGCACCCACTCTAAATAATAATAATAATAATAAATGTGCTTCAGTCTTTGTTCCAACACCAACAACTCTGTCGGGGGTGGATCACATTCTTTATGATAAGTCCATTGCAAAAGTTACTTCCATATTATTCCACCGTAGCCATTGCTGATCACAACTCCCTCCTTTCTTATTTCTCCACTACCATGTACTATATTTTCTCTCTCCTTTCACTCTGACTCTGCTGTAGGGTAGCTGAGTGGTGCAGCAGACAGATCCCTGGTCCTGGGGCCCTACCCCTTAGGCCCAGCATCCACCTGGCCCTATGGTCCCAGACAGGCCATCCAATCCCAGCCCCTTGCAAGAAGTAAAAAAGAAAATGTGTTATATCTGACCACTCTCCCCCACCATGATCCATCCTCTCCTCCATCACTCACATCCCCCCCTTCCCCCTGCCCCCCCTCCTTCTTACTCCAGATGTCTATACCCCATTGAGTATATACGCTGTTTTCTCTCTTAGCTACCTCTGATGAGAGCCAAGATTCCCTCATTCCCCCTTGTCTTACCCCCTTCCATATCATTGCAATAGCTCATTGTAATAAGGAAAACTCTTATTATATGAAATCTCTTGGCCTATTCCCCCTCTCCTTTTTCTTTCTCCCATTACATTTACCTTTTTTCTATTGACTCCATTTTAACACCATATTTTATCTTCAAATTCAGCTTTCCCCTGTGCTTCAACTATAAAAGCTCCTCTACCTTCTCTATTAACTGAGAAAGTCCATATGAGTATTATCAGTGTCATTTTTCTATTCAGGAATACATGCAGTTCATCATCATTAAGTCCCTCATATTTTCCCCTTCTCCTCTAATCTCTATGCTTCACCTGAGTCCTGTATTTGAAGATCAAGCCTTCTGTTCAGCTCTGGCCATTCCAACATTTGAAATTCCTCTGGTTCATCGAAAATCCATCTTTTTCCCTGGAAGAGGACATTCAGTTTTGCTGGGTAGTTGATTCTAAGTTGCATTCCAAGCTCTTTTGCCTTCCGGTGTATATTATATTCCAAGCCCTATGAGCTTTTAATGTAGTTGCTGCTAAGTCCTGTGTGATCCTGACTGCAGCTCCACAATATTTGAATTGTGTCCTTCTGGCTGCTTGTAATATTTTCTCTTTGACTTGGGAGTTCTGGAACTTGGCTATAATATTCCTAGGGGTTGGTTTTTTTGGGATCTCTTTCCTGTGGGGGGGGGGTGTCGGTGGATTCTCTCCATTTCTATTTTGCTCTCTGCTTCTAGTATATCAGGGCAATTTTCCTGTAGTAACTCTTTGAAAATGATGTCAAGGCTCTTTTCCTGATCATGACTTTCAGGTATTCCAATAATTTTTAAATGATCTTTCCTAAATCTGTTTTCCATATCAGTTGTTTTTCAATGAGATGTTTCACATTTTCTTCTAACTTTTCATTTTTTTTATTTTGAAGTAATGAGTCCTGATTTCTCATAAATTCATCAATCTCCCTGAGTTCTATTCTTTGTCTGAAGGATTTGTTTTCCTCAGAGAGTTTTCTTATCTCTTTTTCCATCTGGCCAATTTTGCTTTTTAAAGCATTCTTCTCCTCCATAACTTTTTGAACTGTTTTATCCATTTGACCTAAGCTGGTTTTTAGCATGCTATTTTCTTCAGCATTTTTTTGGATTTCCTTGACTGCTGACTTCATTTTCATGTTTTTCCTGCATCTCTATCATTTCTTTTCTCAGTTTTTCTTCTAACTCCCTCATTTGATTTTCAAAATCTTTTTTGAGCTCTGTCATAGCTTGATCCAAATTTCTGTTTTTCTTGGAGTCTACAGATGCAGGAGCTTGTGTTTCCTCATCTTCAGACTGAGTATATTGATCCTTCCTGGGATCATAGATAATGTATTTCCCAATGATGTTCCTCTTTTTTCTCTGCTTGCTCATTTTCCCAGCCTAATCCTGTTTTGGGGGTGCTTCCTGAGCTTTTGGGACACTCCCACAAGGGTCTCCATGTATGAGGCTCTGCCCTCCCTCCTGGTCTGTGAATGACCATATGTGCTGCCCTCTGCTGTGGGGCTGAGGTGGCAGGGGCCCCTGCTGTTCTATGGGTGGGGGCCTAGACTGCAATCAGGATCTGAATGTGGTCAGAACCCCAGAGTCCTGTTCCAGGAGCAGAGGACATAGCTCTGCAGTCTCTCTTCACTCCCCTCCCTCAGCTCAGTGGGTTCATGCCCTGAGGGATCCTGCTTACCAGCTCCACCTGCTTATGTTTCCTGGATCTGGAATGCAGTGGCCACACTGCTCACTGGACGTCACATGCTCACTCTGGCAGAGGTCCCCCAGCTGTTCCCCCAATTTGTGCCTGATTCTCCCCAGGGCATAGCTCAGGAAACTCCCCAGCTTCTGTGAGCCACAGCTCCCAGCACCCTGGGGCTGTCTCTGGGAGCCTGAAGTTCTTTCACTCTGGTGGGCCACCCTTCCAACCCCGGGGAGCAGAGCCTTTCTGCTCTTTTCCAGGTTACCTTGAGTAGGAGAACTGCCTCTCTGGGTCCCTCTGTGAGCTCTGTCTCTCGAAAATTTAGTCAAAGTCCTTAGTTTCAAAGATTTATGAGAGAGAGCCTAAGACACAATCTGTTCTTGTTGCCATCTTGGATCTGCCCCCCCCACCTTGCCACTTTCAATTGTCCTTTGAATCTTTCTCAATTTTGATTCTTTGATGCTTATGGTATTCTATGACTCACATCTGTGCAACATCACCAGAAGAATATCAGACTTTAAAAGATAGGTCTTTCTTTCCAGGAGAAGCCTAGACTTCTAAAAAAAGAACTATGAGATTCTCAATGGCACTACAGGCAATTCTATTCTCTCTCTGTTCAATTCTATTGTCCATTTTCACAATCAGACCAAAATGCATTAAAGAATATAGTAATTCAATATGTTGTCTATTCACCTGCATCCCCTTTACTGTAAAATGTGTATTTTTCTTGAGTGAGTAACCAGTCCAGTGAAAATTATCTTTTGAGAGTATAACTATACAACTTCTAATCTTATTGACTCCACACATCATAGTAGAATTCTGGGTAGCGTCAGAAAAGGAGATTATAATATTGTTACCATAAAGCTCCTCAGTATTTTTTGTAGACTTCAGTGGGTCTTTTATAAGAAAAGAAGAGAAAAGGATGGCAGGCAGGAAGGAAGGAAGGAAAGAGAAAAAAGGAAAGAAGGAAGAAGAATAAAAGAGGAAAAAGAAAGAAAGGAAAGCAAGGAAGGGAAGAGGGAGAGAGAGAGAGAGAGAGAGAGAGAGAGAGAGAGAGAGAGAGAGAGAGAGATAGGACACACAAGTTGTTTGGAAGTTTCCTTCCCACCTTTGTTGACTAGCAGTAGGAGTTTGCAAAATGCAGACATTGTCAATGTAGCATTGACTTACAGACATTTTATTCTGTTACCAATAATTCTTTAAAGGTGCTGACACAATTTTTAGTGGCATATGAATGGCACGTGACTAGCTCTCAACTATCACTTTGAATACTGCAATTATTGCTCCAAAGTACAAACACAATTTTTGAGGCATGTTGGTTGTCAGAGTCATACGTTCCCATCCCCCTCAATTACATTGAACAAGAAACCTTTTGAAAATGTTACTTAGACTCGCATGCTTAATTTCCACTCACAAAGTATACATGCTTAGCACTGTGCAGTGGAAAAAAATGTATGTGGAGTCAGAGAACCTAGGCTAAAATACTGATTTCACCATATTACCAGAACAGACAAATCATTTAATATCTCTGGGCCTCAGTATCCTCATCTATAAAATGGCTTCTGAAGTCTATTCTGACTCTAAATCTATAAGCCTGTGAGCCTATGAGATAGGGGCTTGGAAAGAGTGAAGAAACTGACACAATGTGGTAAAGTTGAAAAAGCACTGGACTTGGATTTAGGAGGCAAGTAAAATCCTAGGTCACTACTGACATGAGATCTTCGATAAGTCACATCCTCTCTATAGGCCTGCCTTATTCTCTGTAAAATTACAAAAAATGGACAACTACATGACCTCTAAAATCCCTTCTGATTCTAAGATTCTGTGATCTGATAATTTCACAATTCTTTTTAACTCCCACCAAAGTTCTACAATTACAAGACGGTAGCTCATTTGAATAAAAGTAGCAGGTGGTAGGGAGAAAGTTGGAAATGGAAGCAGCTAGTTCATTGACTGTCTCTCCATGTGGTCCCTTGTATTCCCTTATCACAGAAATCCTGGGAGAACCAGAAGTTAAGGAAATGAAGGAGTGAAAATGGTAGTCTTCTCAGTCATATTCTTGAAAACATGGAAGACTAATTAGTAACTTTCATTTTGTTTCCTTTCTTTAATGCAATTATCCAGATATTCCTGATAGAAATTCATTAAGGTCAGCCAGGTAGTTCAATAAATAGACCTCTGGACCTGATAGACATCTTCTTGAGTTCAAATCCAATTTCAGATACCCTGGGCAAATCACTTAACACAATTTACCTCAGCTAGTTCACCTATAAAATGAGATAGAGAAAGAAATGGTCAAGATTATTCTGGTATCTTTGCCAAGAAAACTCAAATGGGGTAATGTAGAGTTGGACATACCAAAAAACAAAAGTCATAAAGATGGCTTCTTTCTTTGAGTAATTCATTCAATGCTCCTTTAAGGAGGGAGGGCACACACTTCCTAGATGCCCAGACCATTACCAAGTAGTACAATTAGGAACAATGTAGGAATATATAGAAAAAAATCCTACATAGAGGCTGAAAAATTTAAACACTCTAAATTCAATTCATCTGACTTTGGAATATTGGGGAATTAAATTAGAGGAGAATTTCAGGAAAGGATCTCAACATTTATCTAGTTAATCCACATATAGAGGAGAAAACTGAACCTCCAAAGTCACTGTCTATGTCAGGGCTAGATAGAGCCCAACTGTTTAGCTTCTAGTCTAATCCAATGCCTTTTCCATTATTCACACTCTATCTCTCATAATTAAAAAAAAAATTAAGAGGAAAATTAAGGGAGAAAATTTGATAAGAAAACAAATCTTTCACTCCTCCTTCTATTTGTGAAAATGAATTCAGAGCTAGAGGTAACCTTGAAGATCAACTTTTCATTTTCTATATTATGGAACCCAGAGGATATGTGTGTGTGTGTGTGTGTGTGTGTGTGTGTGTGTGTGTGTGTGTGTGTATGATTGATGCTTTGCCAAGATTTCTGTGAACAGGATCTCTAATCTCCATTGTTAAAGAGCACTTCACTTTGACCCATATTTGATACATACTGTTTAAACTTGTGCATTTTAAACTTGGTCTAATACTTTTGTTCAGCTATTTCCTATACGCTTGGGTCTCTATCCATGTATCACTCTTAGATTGTAAAGGAGAGCAAGTAGCATTTCACACTTTTCTCTCTGTCAAAAGAGATCACAACTGCTTTAGTCTTCCTTGTTGTTGTTGTTCATATTTTCCTATGTTCCCTCCATCAAGGATCTACCCAATATTCTGGGGGCCCATTTGTTCTTTTGGTGTCTCAAGGGGTACAGTCATTAGATATCTTAGCCTGGAGTCAGGAAGTCCCAAGTTCAAATTCCTCCTTGAATACTTACTAGCTATGTGACCCTGGGCAAATTATTTAACTTTTACTTGCCCGTTTTCTCAACTATAACAACAAGAATAATAACACCTATTTCCTAGTATTGTTGTGAGGATCAAATGAGATAATATGCAAAAAGCACTTAGCAAAGTGTCTTACATAGAGTAAGCACTTTATAAATGTTCGTTTTTACATTGTTAGTGTTGTTTTTATGAAAAGAATTATTATCCCAATCTATCTAGTCAGCCACCCTGCTTAATTCTCATTACAGAAGGTTTCTATAACCTGTTTAAATACATTTTTATTCAATCACCTCCATGCAGTTCTCTTGACTGGACACACAGCTCAAACCAAACTCTTAAAAAAGATTTCCACATATTGATTCAATTTGACCATCCAATGAATACCTGTTATGGACAAGGCTTTGTGCTAGGCAATAGACCTACAAAGACAAAATAAAAACAAAGGCTCTGCCCTCAAGGAATTTACAATGGATGGAGAATGATATCCCATTTATACAGATAAGTGCAAGATTACTTATTATTATAAAAACAATGGACTAATAACTGGGGGTGATGGCGGGGCAGAGAATTGGCAAAGATGAGAATACCTGAGCAATGATAATAATAATGATGATTATATCAATAATGATGATTTTCAAAAAGAAAGTAGATATGACAGTGGCTTCCAGAAGAGTATATTTAGCATTTCGTTCCCGAAGTACAGAGATATATTTTTAAGTTACATAATATTCCCAACCCACTACCACCCCACCTCCTCAAATATTTGTCCTAAAGATTTTGGTTCTTTTCTCCACCTTTAATGAGGGAAACAATTAAGCCATTTTCAGTCCTTGCCAACTCTCCTATAGACAATACTTATGAGTACCCCTCTGACAGCATAATTAGTATTCCTGGGACATTTTTCACCAGCTGCTTATGTCTCTTCCAAGTTAAAAGTCAACAGCTAAATATATAGCATTGCAAGTGCACAAACAGGAAAATTGATTTTAACACTCAGAACCCCTTGATTATCAGTATTTATAGCTGTAATTAGAGAATGTTTTAATGTCTTATATAATCCATTCTTTATTGAAAGTCTCATGACAGAGAACTTGATACTAATTTGCTTTGGATCAGGAGAAGGAGCATCACTCCTAACACTTGCTTAGTTTCCAGGTTGGTTCATTACAAAACATGTTGTCCTACATTATGCACAGTACATTAGGGGCTGATTCAATTTGTCAAGTGACTTTCATTGGGAGTTCCTGTTCCAAGCTACTAGCATATTATATGTCTGTCCCCAGAGCCTGATTCAAGTGTATGATGTGTTATGAGTGATTTCTGCTGCTAATATTGGCAAAATAAAATGATTTGTCTACAATGTGAACAGTACATCTTTTCCAAGTAGTGTGGTATTGTGGGAAGAATGCTGGAATAGGAAACAGGAGACTTCCATTTTGCTTTTGTTTATACCCTTGACTACATATGGGACTTTGGGTAAGTTACTACTCACCCTTTGCTTTTTACTTTATAAAACTAAGTACAATGGATGATTTCTAATGTACTTCCCAGTTGTAAAATGATACTATTATTTTAAGTGAAATTTTTGTCAAAATTAGTCACAAATATTATTTCTAAGTTGTGCATATAGCATGTCTTGGGCATAACTTTGATTTTTCTTATTAGGAAATACTTTAGGACATATCATCTTTCCCCCAAAAAAATCATTATTCAGTCATTTATTAAGTACCTACTATTTGTCAGACATTGTGTAAGGTGTTGAGAACACAAAAAAATGAAAAGAAAATAAAAAAGAAAAAAATTTTTTATCTTCAAGGAGATAACATCCTAATGATAGTGACATATCTAAATCACTATACAAAAGATAAATACAGTGTGGATGAACAGTAGCTTTGGAGTGAAAGACACTAACAGCAATGAAGACAAGGGGGAAAAAACACCTGGAGGAAGTGGTATTTATTTTAGCTGTGCCTTAAAGGAAGCTAGGGAATCTAGGAGTCAAAAGTTTAGAGGAGAGGAATTCAGATGTGGGCAAGAGTCAATGCTAAGAAAAAAAGAAATATGGAACATAGTGTGTGACAAATAGTAAGTATTGTCAAGATAGCTCAGTGCAAGTGTGTGTTAATAAATGTTTAAAAATCAGTTCTCTGAAAAAAATGTATGTGTATATACTCAGGAAAATATACTCAGGAAACAAATATAAGTTTAATCTGTATCATTACTATTTTCTTCATCACTTTTTAAGTCTAGACAATAAATAAAATAATGTCAAGCTCTGATTTGTAGCATCTTCCAGTCAGGATATGGTGGATAGAGCACTGGCCTTGGAATCAGGAGGACAGGAGTTTGAATCCAGTCTCAGACACATGACACTTTCTAGCTGTGTGACCTTATGCAAATTATTTAATATTGATTGCTTTGCATCTAGGACCATCTCCAGTCATCCTAATTCATATCTGGTCACTGGACCCAGATGGCTCTGGATGAGAAAGTGAGGTTGGTGATGTAGCACAGCACCCCTCACTCAAATTCAACTCATGTGCTTCTCATGGCATTACCTCCCTGATATTATGGTCTTCTTCAAGAATGGAAGACAAACATCATCAGCATCTGCCAATTTCCAGGATATAAATGTTTACACTGAAAACTTTTTCAGTCAGCTTGTGGGGTTTGAGCTGCCTCCAGTACACCTCTGGATGAATTCATGAGTAGAAAGGGGCCTCTTCAAAAAGAGCTTTACAATGCTCACAGAAAAGTTTATATTAGAGTCTGGGAATGGTAGGAAACCATTGGAGCTCATTGGATAGCATATTCAGACCTTTACTTTAGGAAAATTACTTTAGTAGCTATAGGCAGGATAATTTGAAATAGAGAGATTTGAAACCAGAAGTACAATTAAAAGTATGTTAAAATTGTCCAGGACAGAGGGAATGAGAACATAAACTGGAATGATGCTTATGAATAAAGAGAAAGATTATGTATTTGATATATCATTCTTATTTGTATATGGGTATTTGCATATTGGTTACTTCATTAGATTATGAACTCCTTGACAGCAAAGATTGTTTTTACTTATTTCTAGCATGTAGTACATTTCCAAACATATTTAATAAATGCTTTTTGACTTGATTTGACTGATTGATTGACTTTTTAAAATTTTTATTCAAGACAACTGTCCCACCTCTCTGTCCCCTACTTGATTTGATTTAATTATATTATCTGATAACTTGTTGGATATGATCCCAAAGTTGTAAACCTAAATAACTAGAAGATTGGTGGTATCCTCAACAGTGCTTATAGGTAAGTTCAGAATAAGAATGGATTTGAGGAGAAAGATGGTGCATTCTGGTTTTGGATATTTCAAGTTTGAGATGGCTAATGGAAATCCAGTTTGAGATTCTCCCCATGAATGGGGAAAGATGATCAAGTTTGCTTTGCCATCCTTTCTAGGAGCTTTACCTTATCAATAGGGGACTCAGATCAGCTCAGGACTGATATTCCCAGGGATGATCATTTGGAATTTGGTCCTTCTCATCCTTTGGGACAGCTAAGACTATACAATAGCTGTGCCTTTACCCTGAACATCTTCCATATTTATAATGCCCTCCTTTTTGCCTCTGCTTCTTAAAATCCCTCGCAACCTTGAAAACTCTCTTAATCAACCCCACACTCATGGTCTCCCTCTCAGACTACCTTGTTTTTAATTCATATATATATTAGTATTTAGTCACTTCATATTTATGTTAGATGTGCATGTTCTTCTTATATACCACAAAAGACTACAAGCTCATTGGAAGCTAGAATCATTTCATTTTTTGTATTTATATTGCCAGTGACCAGCACAGTGCTTAACACATAGCTGATTGTTCATTAATACTTTTTTATTATTTGATACATTTCCTGGGGGGGTTCAGGAGGAGGAAGCTATTATAGTAATAATTTTCCCAAACTGTTCCCCCCCACCATAAAGTTAGAAGAAGAAAAAATAAGCTTCATCTTCTAAGCTGTGGAAAAGAGAATGGTAAAAGCATTCTCCTTCTGACACAAAATGGTGACTATTAAGTTCTTGTTTGGGAATTGTGGAGTTGTACTCATCTAGAAGATTGGTCATGGCAATTTTATTGTCTTTGATAATCGTTGAGTGCTTAAAAATCTGTAATAAAAGCCCTAATATACTAAATTGGACCAAGACCCTGCCAGAATTGTATTTACCTCCTGAACTGAAGGTTTGGGTAACCATGTTAAAAATGAAAATTTTTAAAATGATGAAAAAAGAAAAAGAGAATTGATACAAAATTTTGGAGGTCTGGGTGTATAGGAAATTCTTTCATTAAATGGAAATCTCCTACCATCAAAAAGAGCTCATTTGTAAGGGGACTTGTTTTTAATGTCACATATTTTTGAAGGGTGATGCCACCTGCCATCCGTTTTTGTTTTGTTGTGCTTTGTTTTACAAGTCTTATTTATTTTTACAAGGGTAGGAACAACAGAGGGGGAATGGAGTCCTGTAGTCCAAAGAATACATACTTTGTTCATTGTATATGCCCAGGCAGTACAATGAACAAGCACTAATAAGAGGGAAATGATTGTAGCAAATAAAATCACATATGCTTTAGTCACCCAGAAGGGGGCTGTGGGTGAGCAATGATAAGCATTCCTTGAGCATAGTGCTGGCATGACACAATCCATGAGGCATCTTTGGAAACTCTCCCCAAGAGGAAAGACCCCATAATTCTGGAAACCAATATTCCACCTGACACAGAGCATCACTAAAATTATCTGGGAAAAGGGCAATGGAATGAGAGTCTTAGATTCATAAATTTTAGTACTGGAACATAGACCTTAGACACCAACACCTCCACTTTTACAGAGAAGGTAACTGAAATCCATAAAGGTTAAGTAATTTACTCAGAAACATGTAGTTTAGTAAGTGTCAGGGACAGGATTTGAATCTAGT
This sequence comes from Macrotis lagotis, assembly GCF_037893015.1. Classification (NCBI taxonomy): domain Eukaryota; kingdom Metazoa; phylum Chordata; class Mammalia; order Peramelemorphia; family Peramelidae; genus Macrotis; species Macrotis lagotis. Next base: position 176,579,444 of record NC_133659.1, on the reverse strand, counting down.
TTTTTCTGACTCTTTAGCATACTCTTCATTATGAGCTCTGGATTCTAAGACATTAACTTTCTAAGCCTATTAGATTTTATTGCCTTCACATACTCTAGCTTCTAGCCAAATGTCCACTTTGCTGTTCTTCAGATGGGCTGCTCTGTCTCTTTTCTCTTTACCTTGGCATAGGCTTTTTCCATGCATGGAATGTCCACTACCCTTACCTCTACCTCCTAGAATCCTCAGTTTTCTTTAAAACTCACCTCAAAATACCATATCTTTCAAGAAGCCTTCTTTGATTTCTCCTACAGATGACCAGTTGCTGGTGCCCCCCTTTCCAAAAGGAATAAAAACCAACTTTGTATTTATTTTGTATCTAATTTATACATATATGTGTACACATTATCTCCCCCAGATAGACTGTAAGCTCCTTGAGGGTAGGGATCATTTCATATTTGTTTTAATACCCCTAGCACTTAGCATACTACCCAACACAAAGTGCTTAATAAATGCTTATCAAATTGACATAAGAGGTAATGCTCATTAACTGACTCCACAACTTACACTTGTGTGTGTTTGTGTGTATGGTCTTGGGCAAAACACTGAACTTTTCTATACCTTAGGTTCTTCATTTGTGGATGCTAAATAAGGGTGCCAAATCTGCCCTATTACATGGGGATATGGTGAATACTATATGAAAAGATATATGTGAGGATTTCTTGAAGAGTCAAAAGTTAGCAATACTTCTAAGAGTGCTGTCTCATGTCCCCTCTTCTCAACCACATTAATAAACTTGATAGTGAAAGTATTATTGGGGCAGCTAGGTGGTGTAGTGGATAAAGCACCGGCCTTGGAGTCAGGAATACCTGGGTTCAAATCCAGTCTCAGACACTTGATAATTACCTAGCTGTGTGGCCTTGGGCAAGCCACTTAACCCCATTTGCTTTACAAAAACCTAAAAAACAAAAAGTATTATCGACCCCATTTTGCAAATAAGTACATTGTAGCTCAGCAACATACAGAGCAAATACTAAATACCTACATTGTTTCAGGGACTGAGCTGGGTACTGGTCATCCAGAGGCCAAAAATAAAGGACTCTTTGCCCTCAGGGGATTTATGTTTGATCAGTAGAAATAATATAATAAACAAGTAGGTGGATAAAAATGATAATGCTCAGTAAGTATGAAGTAATTTCAAAGGGGAAAAAGTATCAGAAGCTGGGGGGGGCATCAGAAAACATCTCATGCAGGAGGTGGTTCAAAAAACAGAGGCAAGCATAGAGCAGCACATTCTATGCGATGGAGAGTAGAATGCTCTGGAGGCAGAGAGATGGGAGGAATAAACTGATTTACCCATATGGGTTGCCTAGGTGGTAAGTGTTGGAGGCAAGGCTCAAATTCAGCATTCCTGACCCTAAGCATAGTATTCTTTCCACTAGCTCTCACTATATCCTACTGAACACACCTAGATATACACACACACACACACACACACACACACACACACACACATATATATATATATATATATATATATTATTCTGTAGTTGTTATTTTCATTGTTTTAGTATCCTTGAAACATAGAGACTTTTTTGTTGTTTTGTGGGGCATTTGGGTTAAATGACTTGTCCAAGGTCACATAGCTATTAAGTATCATGTGTCTGAGGCTGGAGTTGAACTCAAGTTCTGCTGACTTTAGGGCTGGTACTCTATCGCTCTAGCTGCCCCAAACATGGAGACTTTTCATGACCATGAAACATGGAGATTTTTCCTTTGCACCTTAGAATGAACCTATTGCTTTTGTTTGTTTGTTTGCTTGGGATTATACAAGAATGGAGAAAGATAGGAATGGAGAGAATATCAGACTTTAATTTTTCAAATCCTATCTCTGACAATATTTATTATATAGACAGTATAATAGCACAGTAGATAGAATCCTGGACCTGGAGTCAGGATAACCTGAGTTCAAATGTGACCTCAAACATTTATTGGTCTGAAGAAGTCACTTAACCTCTGATTGCCTCACTTTCTTCATCTTTAAAGTGATTAATAATAATAATAATAATACCTATTTCTCAAGGTTCTTGTGAGGGTCAAATGAGATGATAATTATATACTGTTTTGAAACAGTGAAATGCTCTGTCAGTGCTACCTCTGTGATTAGATAGTTGTTATTTAATTTTAATCTATAAACTGAGGATAATACTAGTATCTACCTCCCAGGATGTTTTGAGGATCAAATGAGATAATATTTATAAATTGCTTTGCAAACCCTAATATGCTTTATAAATTGTACCTGTTATTAATTCAGACTAAAGAAATCATTATTTACTTTTTCATATGCAGTAGACTATATAGAAAGTTGTGTGTCATAGTACAAAAGGCAATGGTTCCTAATTTCTAAATTCTTTTTGTTTTTTTTGGCAAGCAATAATGGTTTTTAAATTATTTATTTTCACATTATTGCAATAATCTTTTTGTGAAAAGAAACATAAACCCCTCTCCCCCAAAAAAGATAGAGAAACCTCAAGAGAAATAAAGTGAGAGGGGAAAAAAAGTTTACTTCAGTCTGTGTTCAGTACCATCAGCTGTCTCTGAGATGGGTTGTGTTCTTTATCATAAGTCCACAGTTGCTATTGTTAACTGTATTTTCCTCCATTCTATTCATCTCCTATCATCCTGTCCTTTCTCAGAAGTATGTTGTATCTGACTACCCTCTCCCATGAGCTTCCCTCTCTTCTATTACCTACCACCCTCCCCTCCCTGGTCTCCTTTTCTCCCATCCCTTTCTTCTCCTTTTTCTCTAGGGTAAGAAAGATTCCAATACCCTAATGGGTATACATGCTATTTCTCCCCTGAGCCATTTGGATGAGAATGAAGGCTCACTCATTTCTCCTCACCTCCCCCCCTTCCATTCCACTGCAAAAGCTTTTTCTTGACTCTTTTACATGAAATATCTTAGCCCATTCTACTTCTCCTTTCCCTTTTTCCCAGTACATTCCTTTTTCACCTATTGACTCCATCTTTATAATATACCCACCTCCCTTATTTGTTTTTCAAAGACTTTTTTGAGCTCTTCTATTGCCTGACATAAATACCCATTTTTTTGTGGCTTTAAATACAGAAGCTTCAACTTTGTCATCTTCTGAGTGTATATTTTTGACCCTCCATGGGTCCAAAGTCATTTTCTATGGTGAGATTCTTCTTTTTCCCCTGTTGTTTGCTCATTTCTCTAGCTTATGACCTGAGATTATCATGCTTCTAAATCTTTTGGGGGGATTTTTTGCATACTCTCCCCCTAGAGGCCTTAATTCCTCCAATGTCTTATGAGAGGCTCTGACTGCTCTCCTAGTTTGTGTATGACCACAGGCACTCCCTGAACCTGGTGCTGTGAGGAGGGTCCCTGCTCCTCTATGGTAGTATGGGGGCCCAAAGTGGGCCCTAGATCTGAGTATGGGCAAGGCATCAGATACCTGCCCTAAGGATAGCAGAGAGACCTCTGCAGTCTCTCCCTACCCCCTTACCAGTTGTGGACTGAGAGCTCTGGAAGCAGCTGCTGAGTAACTTCAAAGGTTCCTGAGATGGGGCTGCCCAGTGCTGGCCTGGGCTCTGTGCTCACTCTGGTGTGGCAGTTTTCCTGCTGACTTTTCAAGTCATCCCAGCGATCCCTGGGCCAAGAGGTCTGAAAACCAGCCCTGCTGCCACTGACCTAGATGCCCCCCACCCTAGGGACCCAGGTACCTCACAGGCTTTTCCTGGAAGTCTGGAGCTGGTTTACTGTGGTGCAGTACAACTGTGGCCATAGCCATGGCTATGCTGCTACTCTTTCCAACCCCAGTCCTACTGGAATAGACCTTTTTCTGTGGATCTACCAAGTTGTCTTGGACTAGAAAATTGTTTAACTCAGTCTTTCTTTTGGTTCTGCTGTGCTAGAATTTGGTTAGAGTCATAATTTTACTGCATTTGGGTTTTTCTGAGGAAGAATTTCTGGGAGTTCCTAACTTCACACCACTGTCTGGACTCAGTCCCCATTTGTTGTTGTTTTTGTGGTATAATGGGGTTAAATGACTTGCCCAAGGTCACTAACTAGTAAGTATCAAGAGTCTAAGGCTGGATTGGAACTCAGGTCCTCATGACTTCAGAACCAGTGCTCTATCCACTGTGCCTTCTAGCTCTTCCTTTATTATACTTCTAATACTTAGTAAGTGTCCTTGAAGAATATACTTAATTTCCTGAACTTCAGTTTCCTTCTCTTTAAAATAAAGAAATTGGACTAGCTAGCCTCTGAGGTATTTTCCAGTTCTATGATTCTATGAATTGTTTATGATGAGTATCTTTTAAGTTTGAGTTATGATGTAGTGAAGGAACATGAGAACATTCTGAATGAAATGCCAGATTGTTCAAATGCTGTTTAAGAATTCACAACTTTCAAATGATAAATCCATATAGAAGATACCATTTACCTACCTCCTTCCTTACTACTCAACAAGTCTTGAATTCTGTCACTAAAGAATTAGTTACAAAATCATGGAATTTGAGAGTTAAATAAAATTACAACAACCATCTGCAATTCAAACCAAGAAAAAAAGGAATTCCCAATACAAATGGTTGTATAGCTTGAAATGTTCTCCATTTCACCTCCAAAGAGAAGCAACCCAACCACTTCTCAACCCATTCCATTCCACTTCTGGTCAGTTCTAATTGTTAGGAAGCTTGTCCCATCTTCAAACCTAAAACTACCTCCTGGTTATTTTGTTTTACCCAATCTAGTTTTATCATCAGGGACCATAAAGAAGCTCTTTTGCCTTCAAGTAGCATGCAATGTGGAATAATAGGAAAAACCCCAAACAAGGAGTCAAAAGATCTTGGTTACTGTCAGTGCTCTACCAGCAATTAGTTGTGACCTTTAAAATATTTTTTAGCTTTTATGTTCTTCAGTTTCCTCATCTAAAAATAAGCATGTGAGACTGAGTGATCTCTAAGATCTACTTTTAACATTATCTGATTTACTTGGGATTCTACACAGATTCCTTAATCCTGAAAAGGGGATATTGATATGTGTCCAATCATTCTTTCAAGATATTCTGTATCATCCATTACAGTGACATCAAACTCAAAAACATACTGGATGACTACAAGGGTCATAGATGAACTTTGAAAACCAAAAGTTAGCTTGTCTAGGTTCCATTTTATATATATATATATATATATATATATATATATATATATATATATATATATTTATATATATATATATTTACTACATTTTAATCTGTTTTGGACTGGGAAGGTTTGAGCTTGTGGCTAGAGGCAGAATTTGACAACTCTTATCTTTTATATCTTAGTATATCTATCTGATTTGACTTCCTCACTGTATGGCCTCTTGGAAAATAAACACTGGAATTCTATTTTAAAATACTGTCGAGGAGGAAAACCTGAAGAAGGAGCAAAAAAGTTAGATGAAAGTACATGGTAGATATTGAATAAAAATGGGTTTCCTTCATTGTTTCCAAGCAATTTCCAATTTCCATTGTTTCCAAGTAATTTACTGATGCAATGAATAGAGCATTGGCTTTGGAGTCAGGAGAAAAGAAGTTCAAATCTAGCCTCAGACACTTGATTCTTAACTAGCTGTGAGACCTTGGGCAAGTCACTTAACCCTAATTGTCTCACATCCAAGACCATCTTAAGTCATCCTGATTTATTTTTAGCCACTGGGCTGAGATGGTTCTAGAGAAGAATGGGTGGCTGGTGACTTAGCACATCACCCCCTTACTCAAATCCAAATCATATGCTGGTCATGTCATCACGTCCCTTCTGTCATAGTCTTCTTCAATAATGAAGGACAAACATCATCCTTCATTATCACACATCAAATTAGATAGATAGATAGATAGATAGACAGACGCATATATACACATATGTATGTGACTGGTAATCCCCAAATCCCTCTGGACATATGTATATATGTGTGTCATATTTACATAATATTTAATTTAATGTTTACACATTTATATACATATACAAATTACATGCACATACATATATGTGCATATGTTATGGTACATATATCACACATTTATATACATTATATATAAAATATATGTTTATATATATATATGTATATATATTTAGCAATTGTTCTGCCTGATCCTTAAAGTTCCCTTGGGATCATGTAGTCCAATTGCCTTGTTTCTTAACTTGACTTTGAGTACCAATGAAGTTAAATGATGTACCTATTGCTGTACTGATAGTATGTGACAGAATAAGGATGTGAACCAGCCTCCTGACTTCAACACTAGCCCTATTTCTATAGTACCATGCCAGCTGACTCTTTTCTAGTATGTTTAAATGATTACAAAATAATTGTTACAGAGTCCATTTCTTTAAAAATTCTAGTGTAAGGCTGTAAACTTTTTACTCCTACCCCAATTAATGTAATCACAGAAAATCCAGAGAGCCTGATCATACCAAACAATAAATTAAAAAGTATATTCTAAGTATGAATAAAAATCTTTAATCATTTGAGAGAATAAACTTTGATGAATGGCTAAGGTGAGATGAAGCCACAAAGGAAATCTTGTGATCATCTTTGTCTGCACATGGCACATTAAAAATAGTGCATTTTAAGCATGAGGATAATGTAATGAACCATAGGTTTTCCTCTTCTCAACTTCAGAGAATTATTTTTGTTTAAAATTTCTGAGTTCAATCACAATTGTTCTGAACCATAATTTAGATAAATTCCTAATACTTAGGCAGAGGTAAGTTTCTCTGTCTAACTTCATATTTATATGTAAATATAAATTGGGTAGCACTTGGAAGGAAGATCTGAGTTCAATTTCTGTTGACACAGTAGCTGTGTGCCCCTAGGCACGTCATTTAAACTCTCTCAGTTTCATTTTTCTCATCTATAAAAGGGGGATCAAAGAGAAAAAACTGAGCTAATATATGTGAAACATTTTGCAATTCTTGTTTTATTCATGCAAGAAAAAAAATTTTCCTTAATTCTCAAAGAAGAACATGACATCAGGCATGCCATGACTTGCATGTGAATTGAATTTGAGTGAGGAGGCTGTGCTAAATCAACAACCTCACTTTCTCTTCCTGAGCCATCAGTGGTCAGATATGGATCAGGATGATTTGAGATGGCCCTGGATGTGAGGCAATCAGGGTTAATGACTTGACTAGTGTCAATTGTCTCAGATTGGATTTAGAACTCCAGTTCTCCTGACTCTAGGACCAGTGCTCTAGTTACTGAGTCATGTAGCTGCTCCCTCAATCAATCCAATGCATGTGCATGTCATGGCATCTCTTCCATGATATATAATAGACTTCTTATGTCCTCTGCTAAGGAGTTTATCAGAATCCCCAAGTGGAGTCTTAACTCGCTCAGTGGATGACTAGACTCAATATCTACTTTTTCTTGATGAGCATTAATTTCTTTAATAAGGAAACAAGGTGTTAACATTTTTGAAGGAAGCACTAATTGACCTTTCTAGGTTATTCTATGGACAGTGCCTAGACATTTTCCTTTCTTTTCCATTTTTCAACAAAATATTCTTGAAATTCTGCCCGCCTTCCTCCTGCATCAATATAGATAAATGTTGTTTTTTTAATTGGATGGCAACTGAAAAACTATAGGCACTGAAAGAATTTAAATGAAAGGGCATTTATGTCCTCATAATTTGTGAAGTGTTAGCTTAAATGCTTTTCCCTCTTATTTCAATTACTGGAATAAACCCTCCACTAGGTTTCTCAGGGGGAAAAAATACACCCAGAAGCATTGCTATCTCTTCTGATAATTGATAAATTAAATCATTTAAGGGCTTGGCCCTCTGTGGGGATTCGGGTTTTTTTGTGTATTTTTTTTAATTAAACCCAGTAAAACTAGGGAGAAAGGAATGGATTACGCAACTATGATGTGAAATAAAAAGGTATCATTTGATGTGTATCTAGAGAAAAAAAAATTTTCCCTCTATGGCCCATGAATACTCACCTCCACTGGTTTTTTCTGAATGGGATTTTGGGGAAGAAGTGTGAAAAATAATGGAAACTAGGATGCTAGTAAGATGAATTGATTGCGATATACTGTTGCTATAGCAAAGCCTAGCATAGTGAAATTAACATTGGAGCAGCTAGGTGGCACAAAACCGGCCCTGGACTCAAGAGGACCTGAGTTCAAATCCTACCTCAGACATGTAATAATTGGGGTGACTAGGTGGTACAGTGGAGGGGTGGCTAGGTGGTGTAGTGGATAGAGCACAGGCCCTGGAGTCAGGAGTACTTGAGTACAAATCCGGCCTCAGACACTTAATAATTACTTAGCTGTGTGGCCTTGGGTAAGCCACTAAACCCCATTGCCTTGTCTCTTTTTCTGGGGAAAAAAAAGGTTGAATTTTTTTGTGTTTTCATTAACATCTTTTTATGTTTAAAATCATTTTCTTTCCAAATATATCTCTCCTTCTCCCCTACCCAGCATACCATCCCTTATAACAATGATTTTTTTAAAAAAGAAAAATATAGATCATCAAAACCAATTGACATATCAATCTGTGATTTTCCAAATCCATTGTCTCCCACTTCTACTTGACTGACCAACAGCATTTAGTCAATTACTTTTCATTTGATTTCCCTATATCAAATTTCATTTTAATCCAATTCTACATAGCTATTAAGTAATTTTCCTAAAATATAGATCTGATCATACTCAAAAATTCCAATGACTTCCTATTGTCTCTACAATATTAACATCCTTATCTTTAGATTTTTGAGCACAATATAATCTGATTCTAATCTGCCCTTCTGACCTTGTCCTATATCAACCCTTTCACAAATCCAGACATGACATACTTGCCTTCTTAATATTCTTTACATATTTTAATATATATCCCAAATCCATGCCTTTGTGCTGGCATGCTTACAGGGCACTCCCCATCAAAATTCTTTTTTTAAAAAAATCCAATGTTTTCTTCAAAACTCATCTCAGATTTTACCTTCTCCAGGAAAGGTTTCTAGATTCCCTTCAATTCTGTCCATCTGCCACAAAATATTCATTTGTTTGCTACATTTTTCTATATACTCATATGGGATGTCCCACTTATGGATGTGTTATCTTCCCCAATGAACTGTGAGCTCCTTAAGAACAAAGACAATTTCACTTTTATATGTATATCCTCTTTATTCTTAGCATGTAAGAAGTGCATAATCAATGTTAAATGATTGATTAAAAAATAAAGAGACAACCACACCACCTTCTGGCCATGCCAAAGAGACAGGATTTTAGAGTTTAAATGTGTTATCTGCCCTGACTCATTTTACAGAGAAGTTAAGCTAAAAGACATCAAGTGGAAGTGAATAGTTCAAATTTGCATGATTGACATGGGACCAAGACTTAGGACTTTTGACCCTTAGGCTAATTCAGCATTTGCATGTTTGAGGAATGAAGGACTCCCATCAAAGTAGTCTCAGAAGTGCCTTCAGCAAAGCAAAAAAAGTTTCTGAATCATTAAGTATAGAAGTGTCTAGATACTACTATGTTTATCTTCATCTTCATTGGGATGGCATTAATAGGCCATCTAATAGTAGTAATCTTTTCTATGGACAAAATTTTAAATGGGTACAAGAGAAGAAGTTCAGCCCATTCTTATTAGTGCCATATTCCTTTCAGAAGGGATTCAGAAAGGTTTTGCCTTTACTAAGTGATTCTCTGGCAAATATGTGCCTGTTATTTTTCCAATAGTGCATAGGCTTTACTAATTTTCTTACCTCCTGCTTATTCCCTATGTGGTCTCAGTCAAGTCATTTCCCATCTTTGGGTCCCAGTTTCCCTCCTTGATAAAATGAAGGAGTAAGTCACATGATTGCTAAGATCCCATACATTTCTAAATCCTTTGTGAGTCATTCATATTCTATCCTCCCTATGATCAGCTAACTTTACTAAATATTTGAAATGGAAGTTTTTTTCTGCTCAAAGGAAATGGCCTCCTACCATGATACTCTAATTGCCCGAGATCATCAACCCTGAATATTCCCTGGTAAGTATACATGCATATATACACCATCTATGTATAAGCATAAATGAGTTTGAATATGTATGTATATATATCCATAGATATGTTAGTTGATTTTTGTCCTTCATTACTAAAGAAGACCAAAACATTATCACCTATGTTTGAGACAAATTATAGTGTGACCAACTGTGGCTATCAGACCAATATGAGCTCAGAATGCTCTACCACAGGTCAGGCACAGATATCCCATGGGGTGCTTACTCTAAACATGTTTCCTTTTAGCTGCTTCAGTTCTGCCTTTCTCATAGAGCACAGTACCCTTTCTGATGAGGTCATGCCATGCTGGGTGATCCTGTGCCAGTGTCTCCCATGCTCTAAAGTTCTTAAGAGAGAGTTTCAGGGTGCCCCAGTATTGCTTCTTCTGATCTCCTTGTGAGCACTTGCCCTATATGAGTTCTCCATAAAATAGTCTTTTTGTACTTCTGGCTTTCTAACAATGTGTCCAGCCCATTGTAGTTGCACTCTCTGTAGTAATGCTTGAATGCTGGCAGCTTAGCTTGAGAAAGGATGTCAGTGTCTGGTATCTTCTCCTGCCAGGTGATCTTCAGAATCTTCCTAAGGCAATTTAAATGGAAGAGATTCAGTTTCCAGACATGCTGTGGTAGACTGTCCAGGTTTCACAGGCATACAGCAATGAGATCAGCACAATGGTTCTGTTGACCTTCAGTATGGTAGTTAGTCTCCCACAATTTCTTTCAGAGCCTCCCAAATACTCAGCTAACTCTGGCAATGCATGTGTCAACCTTATTGTCAATGTGTACCTTCCTGGAAAGGGCACTGCCAAGGTAGTGAACTTGTCCACAGTGCTCAAAAGTTCTCCATTTGCTATAACCAAAGGTTCCACGTAAGAATGGTGTGGTGCTGTGTTCTCTTGGTGTTAAGTATAGGCCAAAATTAACACAAACTGAAGACAATTGATCCCTACTTTGTTGCATCTCAGCTTCCGAGGCTGCATTGAGTGTATAGTCATCTGTGAATACCAATACTCCCTCCACTTTGGTCTTGGCTTGTAGCCTTTTCAGGTTGAATAATTTACCATCAGTGCAGTAACTAATTTTGATGCTGTGTTCACCCTCAGTGACTGAAAACATCATGTTAAATGCAAGGGAGCAAGGATACATCCTTGTTTCACTCCATTGGTAACTGGGAAATTGTTTACTATCAAGAACCCAGGTAAGTATGCCATCCTGGAATTGATGTAAAATGCTGATAAACTTCTCTGGGCAACCAAATGTTGACATCATTTTCCATAAAACCTCACAATTGACAGCATCAAAGGCCTTGATCAGATCTACAAATATTATATACAGACCTCTGTTATGCTCCTGGAATTTTTTCTGGTGTTGACTGGCAGTAAACATTATATTGACTGTTCCTCTACACTTTCTGAAGCCACACTGGAAGCATTGAATTTGTGGGGGACAACCTCTTTATGTCATAAAACCTGGAAAATTTCAGTCAAATTTTGTATGAACAATGGACTCCCCCCTCCCCAGGAGATTTTAGCTGAAATAGACCAGGTGCTTTGCCACTTGAAAGGAGCCTAATGACATTCACAACTTCTTCTTCAGTTGAAACTTCAATGGGGGGAGGCTAGGTGCGCAGTGGATAGAGCACCGGCCCTGGAGTCAGGAGTACCTGAGTTCAAATTTGACCTCAGACACTTAATAATTACCTAGCTGTGTGGCCTTGGGCAAGCCACTTAACCCCATTTGACTTGCAAAAACCTAAAAACCTAAAAAAAAAAAGAAAGAAACTTTAACTAGGGACAGATTTGCATCAACTTGAGGAAAACAATCAATGACTTCTGCATTGATTGATGACATTCCATTAAGAAGACTATAGAGTGTTCAGCCCATCTCTCTAGGATAATGTCCCTATTATTAATCAATGTGACTCCATCAGCACTGAGTAATTGAGATGTACCATAGGTCTTTGGACCATAAATAGCCTACTACAGTGCATTATAAAAAACACTTTGGATTGTTACTATGTGCATTGAATTTCATCTACCTTTTTATTGAGCTAAGAGTCCTACATCTCTAAGCTTCACTTGCTTTACTTTTGATGAAATTAAATGCTGTCTTCTTAGAATGAACTATCCTGCTGGTAAACTTTGTGAAGTTCTTGTTTTTCATTTAGCAGCTTCTGTATCTCCCTATCATTTTCATCAAACCAGTGTTGATGTTTGCAAGTGTTCTGATCTAGAGGAGCAAATGCACCCAATCTCTGAAAGTTGCCCATTCTTTTTCTGCTTCCCTGTTGCCATCTGTGTGTTGGTTCAGTTTTCCCTCCAAGTTAGCAACAAACTGTTCCTGCTCAGAGAAACACTCTAATCTCTTGACATTAATTCTTCTGGTATAGGTATGAATAAATATCACATATATGTAAAAGGAAACAATGGAGACTAGAACTCTTGTCCTTTCTGTCCTATTAAGAGTTATAATCAGTATGACTACCTAGGGTCTTCAATCTTCCTTATATGGCATCCAAGATGGTCCATTAAATGATCTGGAGTGGTCTAGTATAATCCAAGTTCTTATGACCTTCCTAGAGCTTGCCCCAATACCTAAAATGATAGAATTTTGCCAAACTAAAGACATTGGTGCTCCCCATGAATTGATCTTCTGTTTTCTATAGATGAATCTGGAATTCAAATGACCTGTGAGTGTTCTCTAAGTATGTTATCTGGTAGTTAGCCAAGTGCTAGTTGGTCTAATGCATTCTGAAAATTCTAAGTACCAAGAATGGAATAGGTTTTTGATGTTTTTGTTTATATTGTTTTTAGTAAGTTGATGGAGTCACATCCCAGAATAAAATAAAAATAGCTGAAGGAGTCAAATGTAGAACAAGCAAATATCTGGAGAAGACTTAAGAGATCTGAAAAGGACATATTAAACCGTCCCTTCCTCCTCATGAAAAATATATTATTCAAGTCAAGGATTCCTCTCTTAAACTGTGAAGTGATAACTCTGCTGGGTTTATAAGGCATGTTCATCTGTATCAAACCCCATTTAATTCTTGATATAAATTGATGTAAATAGTAGGGATACTACAATGGGACTTTTAAGTCCTCATTTTTCTAATATATTGTGATGCAACCGTTTACAAAATCTTTTCCTCATAGCAATACAGGGAGATAGATAAAGCAAATATTATCCCAGGTCTGGAGGAAGACAGTTTGGAGGAGCTATAGAATGAGGAAGAACTGATACAAATGCCATCTGTAATACTTACTCGCTATTCAAGCTTGGAAAACTCCTCTGTCCTTCATTTAAAGCAATTCCCTTGAATTTACCTTCTCAAACACAGATCATTATGGAGTGAATGGAAAAAAGTTTATACAAGGTATACTTCCTTAGACAAGGAATGTACAGATTCTTCAAGTATTCAAGGATTACATCTCCCTAGTAGGAATGAGGAATTGAATGGTCACAGAAATGAAGCAACTATAACTACTTGTGTTCTAGTACAAGATTTCTAGTTCTATACCACTATAGATTTACAGTTAGAAGGCATCTGATAGACCAACAAGTCCAACCCCCTCATTTTACAGAGAAGGGACCTGAGGTTCAGAGAAGTTAAGCAACTTGCCTGGGGTTACAGCCTTCTATCCACTATAAATTTTGACTTTCTCAAAGATCACCAGAATTTATATGTCATAGGAAAAAGTAAGCACACAAGTATTTCTGCATATGTGTATACAGAAATTTCTGCATGTGTGTATTTTATATGTATATATATATATATACACACATATAAAATTTCAACATAATTTTTGTAGTTCAGTAATTTTTCAGTCATATCCAACTTTTTGTTTCCCATTTTGGGTTTTGGGGGCAATAATATTGAAGTTGTTTGTTATTTCCTTTTCCAGTTCTTTTTTATAAGGAAACATCAGAAACTGAGGTAAGCAGAGTTAAATGACTTGTCCAAGGTTACACAGCTAGTAAATATCTGAAGTTAGATTTGATCTCAGGAAGATGAGCCCTCCTGACACTAGGCCCTGCATTCTATTCACTACACTACTTAGCTGCCTTTTGTTCATACTTGATCAAATTTAAACAAGTTACACGTACATATTATGTTTATGTGCATACATGCATACCTATGTGTGCTCCTCTTACTGAGCTAACGAAATAGCAACTATACTAAATGGAACTTTCAAAGATATCAAAAAAGAACTGCACAAAATCAGAAGAGACATGTGCCTTCTGTAATACAAATTCCCATTTCTAACCTGCCACTTTAGAATCCTGTTGAGTAACAGATTTCAGCATGGGGTTATAATAATCATGTTAGTAGAATGTTGTGCAAGCTATTTGCCAGAAATACCTACCTACTCTGGCCTGACTTTACTGTGGAGTATTTCCTACTACCTCATATAAAACACTTTTGTGTGTTTGTCCAAATGAAAGAAGATTTGTCTCCCAGGAAAACCATTTAAACATGTAGAGGCTGAAATCTCATTTTCGAATATTAGGTTTCATTTTATGACATATCATGCTGTTCAGTACAGCATATCTATATTAAAAAGCATGAACAGGCATTGCCTTGTTCTATTCCATTCCTATCCATCTCTAATGTACATTTATAAAAATACAGACATATCTGATTCCACATGCACTGTACAACATTTTATCGATTTCAGTGAAACTTGGTTATATCATATTTCCAGAGACTGAGAAAAGAAAACATAGAAAGTGGGAAACACTGAATTTGATTATATTAGACTTAGAATTTTAAAGGCCTGGATTGCAAAGAGACCTTGTATGTGAGAATAATAAAAATAGGTGAACTGAAAAACTATCCATTTATTCCATCAAACTATAGATAGTTCAATCATATTCCTTTGTGTCTAGATTCGTGGAATTGAAATTCTTCAATTCATTGATTTCTAGACTGGGCATCATTGATTTTCATAATCTTTAGAAAGCTATCGCTGTCAACATTAGCAATGACAAATATTTCCTGATAACTTATTACATGTGTAGCTTAATCTAGAACATTTCTTACACGTGACCCTTCATACCATCCACTTTAGTTAGGATTTTCATTAACTCTTTACCAGACTATCACAATAGCCTCTTCATTGTTTTCCTTGCTCCTAACCTTTTCCCTAATTTATATTCTATGAAACAAATTTATAATCCTAATATGTAAATCTGATCATGTCACATTGTCTTTTCCACTCAGAAACACCAAGGACTTCCTGTTGTTTCTAGGATCATAGGTTAAGGGTGATTGAGAGAATCACATCATTTTTCAAATGAGAAAGCTAAAGCCCAGGAAAGTTTATGATTTATTCAAGATCACACAGATAATAAATAACAGAGCTGGGATTTGGAAAATAGATGTGGAAAGACTCGTTACCAATAAACTAGTCACTTGGCAATGTGTTCTTTGGCCATTGTAACTCATGAAACAAAGGAAAAATATAAAATTGTGCTCTATCGTGTATTGTTGTTGCTATTATACAGACATTTCAGTGGTATCTTTTTGTGAACCCTTAGTTTTCTTGGCAAAAATATTGGAGTGGTTTGTCATTTCCTTCTCCAACTCATTTTATAGATGAGGAAAATGAGACAAATGGAGTTAAATGATTTGCCCTTAACTAGTGAGTATCTGATGTCAGATTTTAACTTAGAAAGAGAAGACTTTCTGATTTTAGGTCTGGCACTCTATCCACTGTACTATCTGCCTCTCACCATTCTATACAGGTCCCTTCTATTTCTGCAGTATTTATGGAAGAAAAGGGGGCAGAAGGTGCTGAGAATCACACTGTTTTTAGACAATCCATAAACTTTAACATAGCCATTGGTACTTAAAATGTTATTAAAAAGACGTGTCTTTGTTTCTATAAGACATTTGATGTCATTAAAGAAGTTTTGCAATTTCCTATTTCCTCTAGACAATCTATTGCAGTCTCTTTTCTTTTTTAATTTTGAGTGCATTTTATTGTTTTATCTTTTTAATATCTACCCATCTTTTATATCAATATTCTACTAATAGTGTAAGACTGCAAATCATGGATCACTGCTATCTCCAAAGATTAAAAATTATTATCACACAGACAGCAATGGTTTATGTTTAGTTTGAGCTCATGTTAGCATAGAACAAATAGAGAAGCTTAAAGAATACCCAGATCATGCCATCATGGAAAATGTAGGATTAAAAAAAGAAGATGGTCTAGTCATGTGTCAAGAATGAGAGATAACAGGTGAACCTGAGAAGTATTCCAGGTTTTCACAAGACCATCAAGAAAAAGAGAGAAAGTAATAGATGCCTCTGTCATGTTGTATGAACTTCTTATAATGAACTTGTAAAACCCTTACAAGTCAAGAATTACAAAAGATGGGCTTCATGTGAACCCCCCCCATCCCCATGATAAATTTGTGGGGAACATGATGGAGAGGTCTAAAAGATAGGCATGGATTAATTAGATTTCAAAATGCATCACTGGAGGAAAAAAACCAAATCAAAGAAGCCAAAGATTAACTTAACTATTTAAAATCACTCAAATGCCTATTATATCCCCTCCATAGAACATAAATTCATTAAGACTGTTGTGTTTTGTTTTTGTCTTTGTAAAATTAATACCCACTACACTGAATGTTATGTAGCAAGCAGCAAAGAAGTATTTATCAGATTAACTTGGATTGACAAAGCTATCAAATAAAAAGACAATTTTTAAAGATGTGTTTTCTTCTATCAAGGAGCTATCATTTAAAAGTAGAGAGGCAGAAACAGATGAACACATAGGCATGACTCAATCAATGCCTTGCAGAAGCACCTAGAGAAAAAAGTGGAAAAGCTCAATCAATTGTCCAGATGCTTATTATTTTGTAGACAAAACATCCAGATGATGGATGGGTTTTTTCCCACTTTTTTCTGGATCATGGATTCACAGCTGTGCCCTAATCACTTAAAGCAAAAATATTGGAAAGTTATAAACCCATATGTGAGAGATCTCAATGAAGAGGAAATACGTTTCTTCACTCTTTCTGATATAGGGAGAGAAAATCATGAGAAAACATGCCTTCTATCAGAGATGTGCTTTAAAAAAAAACCCTTCAAGTCTTGTTCTGGGGTCAGTATCAATGCAAGCCAATCCCCTGTTCCTTCTTCATTTAGAGTTCTTTTTATACATTAAACAGCTCTTAGAGAAAACTCTGAAGTCCAAAAGATCATAAATGATTTTATAGTAATGAGAACAACAAAAATTGATATTCAAAAGACTTACAAAGTACTTGATATGTTAATCTCATTTGATCCTTGCAATACTTCCAGGAGGTCATAGTGAAAATGATCCTAATCATAATCAGTAGTGTTTATAGAGCATTTTTAAGACTTATAAAATACTTTTTGAATATTATTTCATTTAATTCCCACAAAAACCCAGGTAGTAGATATTATCATTATCTCCAGGTAAAGAAAGTTAGGGTCATAGAGATATTAAATATCAGAGGCAGAATTTGAACTCAGATCTTCTAATTCCAAGTCTAGCACTCTATAATCTTCACTACCTAATCACTCAAAGCTAGCTAACACAATCATTATTGCCTCCATTTTTCATGTGGGAAAACTGAGGAAAAGGAAAATTAAGAGACTTGTTTACAATTACACGAGTAAGTGGAAGAATTACACAAGTAAACAGAAGAATAAAATTTTAATTCATTTCCCTCAATCCAAGATCAGTGGTCTAATTACTAAAAAATCCTATTCTTTGAACATTGCCACTGATCAAGATACTTGAATACAAGTAAACACCATCTAATTGGTTCTGTCTAAACACAAAATTAGGTGAAACTGTGTTGTTGGGGAAGGATTCACTAGCAACAATATTATAAATTTTACAAATTTTGACAACTAATCAATGAGCAGAAACTTGGTCACATTGGGGTAATATGTAGTTACATGATATTAATGACTTTTTGATGAAACACTTATTGGGGTCAATTGATATCTTGGTCATCTCTTCATTACACTACCTATTCTCTGATCATTCTCCTCCTCATCTTCCCCACCCACCCCACTTTAGAATCTTTCTCCTTATCCTGCCTGACTGCCATGCCACTTCTTAGCTACTTCCACATTACATTCATGCAATGTGTTGATTTTCCTGTTAAAATGCAAGCTCCTTGAGGACAGTAAATATGTTGCTTATTATTTTATCCCCAGTGCTTAGTTCAGTGCCTTACACAAAAAGTACTTAATACTTTTATGTATCTATCTAATCTATCTATCCATTCATCTATCTATTCATTTACTTGTCTATTTTTCTCTGTATAATTGTCTTCCTGTCATTTATCTACCTCTCTTCTATCTAATACACATCAATTTATTCATGATATAATTATATACTTAAAAGCTCTGTATACAGTAGGTATCAAATAATTATTTGGTTTTTTTCAGAGGTAATATGGAATAATAGGTAATCAGAGAGTTAATCTTAAAGCCAGAAAGAAATCGATACAAATTCCACATCTGACACTTTGTCAACTATGATCTAGGACAAGTGAAAAAAAGTTATCAATACTCAAGGACATTCTTCAATGATATTTTGAAGAGAAGATACCTATCACCACTAATGGTGGAAATTTCTTCCTCCAAAAGTTCACTAATACCAATGAAATCACAAGTTCTGCTCCTACCCCTTTCCATTGCTGTTGGGATCAACCATCCTTGTCCCTCACCCAGGGCAGGTCTACTCATTCTTGGCAATTAATGCATCTCACATTAAGTCAGGACATTAAATGGAGACATTCTCATTATTTGGGGGAAATGTATGAGATCATATTAGAGAATACAGAACTACTCAGTGAAACCTTTATGAAATCATAATTGAAAAGGCTCAAAATCCATTGTAGTTAATGAAAATATAGCCTGATACTATTTCATCCCATTTGCCATCCCATTTAGGATCGTGTAAAGCCTAAAATTCACTCCTCTCATATACAAATAAATAGGAAGAACATAGTATGTTTCTGTGTGTGTGTTTGTATGTGTGTGTTTTTGTGTATATGTGTGTGTGTTTATTCACAGAGTTAACTTCTCTGCACTTTAGTAGACAGTTTAATGAGTTACTAAGGCCCAAAAATGCTGTTTCCCTTATGAAAATGGACTTCTTTTTAAAATATATTTTTATTTCTTCATCAAATATTTTTCAATTACATGTAAAATTTATTTAACTATCACTTTATTTTAAAATTTGAGTTCCAAATCCCCTCTCTCCCTATTCTTCCTCTCACCTCTTCAAGAAATAAGCAATTTCATACTGATTATGTTTTAAAAGTCATGTAAAATATATTTACATATTAACCATATAGCAAAAGAAGACAAACAAAAAAGTAAAGCAAGAAACAAAGAAAGTCGTTTAAAGGTATGCTTCAATATGAATTCAGAATTCATCAGTTCTCTCTGAAGGTAGATAACATTTTCATCATGGTACTTTTGGAATTGTCTTGGATCATTGTATTGGTCAAAGTAGCTAAATCTTTCACAACTGATCATCCTTACAATATTGCTACCATTGTGTACAATGTTTTCCATGTTCTATTCACTTCACTTTACAACTGTTCATAAATGTCTTACCAGGGTTTTCTGAAACCACCCTGCTTAGCATTCCATTTGCTAAATTAGTATTCCATTCGAATCATATACTGCAACTTGTTTAGTTGTTCCTTAACTGATGAACATTCCCTCAATTTCCAATTCTTTGCCACCAAAAAAAAAGAGCTGCTAAAAATATTTCTGTACAAATAGATATTTTTCTTTGATCTCTTTGGTATACAATCTGAGTAGTGATTACTGGGTGAAAGAGTATGTAGAGTTTATAGACCTTTGGGCATAGCTCCAAATGTTTTTCAAAATGGTTGGACTGGTTCACCACCATAATAACAGTATATTAATGTCCTAATTTTCCTCATCCCTTCTAGCATTTGTCATTTTCCTTTTGTGCTATATTAGCCATTATGATAAGTATGGGACAGTATATAAAAATTATTTTAATTTGCATTTTTCCTATCTATAGTAATTTAGAGTATTTTGGTATTAAACTAGATTTTTTTATTTTTTTCCTAGTTTTTTTTTTTATTTACATGCAATAGACTTCTTTAAACTCAGCCAGGCTGGATCTGTGATGACAGATACACAACCCACCACCAGGCCAATAATCAGGGCCTTTCTTGCTTAATACAAGTTCTCCCAGCCTGTGATTCAGTGACATTATCTTAGAGAACCAAAAGATACCATCACACCATAATGAGACATCAAGAGAAGACCATGGCAGAGGATTCCCAGAATCAAATATTTATAAAGAGTAGTGGGATTAATCATCTCTCTTTTCTCGCCCCTTCTCTCTATCACACAATCACTATTGTATTTCAGACCCTTATATCCTTTTCCCTGGACTGTTATAATAGCCTTCTTAACTTATTTTTCTTTTATTCTGAATTTAATAAACACCACATGAAATCAGGATCCTTATACACACTGCAGAATCTAAAAGGGGATTATACATGAAATTATGAGTCTAATTGTATGGTGTATTTCTTTTTAAGTCATATGATACATTCAACATGAGACTTTTATAGTTATCCTGCATATTTGAAATTTCTTCTAGACTTCCTTCTCTTTTCATTTGGGGGTAGGAGAGGGAGTGAGAGTCTATTCTTAGCCTTCCTCTCTCTACTATTAAAAAAAAGAAAAGAAAAATAAAACCTTTGTAACCAATATGCTTAGTCAAGCAAAACAAATTCCCCATGTCCAGAACATGTCCCATCCATCACCTCCTTTTCAGGAGGTGAGTAGTATACTTTGTTGGTTCTTTGAAATAGTAGTTGATTATTATATTGTTCAGAATTCTTGTCTTTCAGAGTTGCTTTTCTGTACAATGTTATTATGTATATAAACTGTTCTCTGAATTTTTTCCATTCACTGTGCATCATTTCATATCAATCTTCCTAGATTTCTTTGAAGCCATCTCTGGAACAATAATATTTAATTGCATTGATATGACATAAATTGTTTATCAATTCTCCAATATATGAGCATTCCTTTTGCTACTACAGAAAGATGTTAAAGTTTTTACACTTGAGAACTTTCCCTTTTGCTTTTTTCTGTTTGTAATATAGGTCTAGTAATGGTTTCACTACTTCAGGAGATATACACAGTTTAGAGACTTTGTGAGCATAGCTACAATCGCTTTTTTCAAATGATTACAACACTTTAATGTTCCAGCAGCACTTTAATATTCCTGTTTTGCTAAGATCTCTTCAACAATTTCCTTAGTTGTCATTTTTACCAATCTGATGGATATGAAGGGAAACCTCTGAACTGATTTAATTTGCCTTTCTCTAATTATTCATGATTTCATAGCTTTTCATATAATTGCTGCTTAGATTCAGTCCTTTGAGAATTTCCTTGTTCACATACTTTGACCATTGATCTATTGATAAATGACTCTTGTTTTTATATATTTGAATCAGCTGCTTATTTCTTAGAAATGAGAATTTCATAACAAAAAACAATCTATAAATATTTCTATTTCCCTCCCCAGTGAACTGTTTCCTTTCTACTTCAACTGCTTTGGTTTTACTTATGTAAAATCTTTCAAATTTATGTAATCAAATTTTTCCCTTTTAACTTCTTTACTTTTTCTATCTAATTTCATCATGAACTCTTCTCCACTCAGACTCAAAATGTAATTTCTTCCCTATTCATATAATTTATTATGTAAACTTTAAAATCTAAATAATACACACACACAGACAGGAACAGAGAAAGAGAGACAGAACTTTTCTTGGTATATTGTGTAAAGTTGGTCTAAACCTAATTTTTGTTACCAGTTTTATCAAATAATAAGTACTTAACCCAACATTGTGCTCTTTGTATTTATCATACATGATAATGCTTCTTTATGCTTCTATAAGTTTCACAATCCATCTGTTATATTGATCACCTTCTAATATTTTTAAAAACCAGTGCCAAATCACTTTTTTATATAGCTTAAGATGTGCTACTATTAGACTCCATTCTTTCCCACTTTTTTCATTATTTCCCTTAAGGTTCTTGACCTTTAGTTTCTCTAGATGAATTTCATTATTTTTTTCCTGATTCTATAAAAGTAATCATTTAGAGGTCTGTTATAAACTGTATAAGTAAATTAATTTAGCTAAAATTGCCATTTTTATTAGCATGGATCAGCCTACCTAAGAGCAGTTAATATTTGCTGACGTATTTAAGTCTGTATTTCTATAAAAAGTATTTTGCAATTGTATCCACAAAGTTATATTTTGAGTGGTAGGTTTCCAAGCATTTCATTCATTCTGTTGTTTTTTGAAATGGAAATTCTCTTTGTATTTCTTCCTCACATTTTGTAATCAATCTTACAGACATACTACTAATTTGTGTGACTATTTTATATCCTGCAACTTTGCTGCAGTTACTGTTTCAAATGCTTTTAGTTTACTCTATGGTTCACTAGATGAACCATAATATCATCTGGAAAAAAGTAACTGTTTTATTTCCTCTTTGATTATGCTTATTACCTTAATTTCTTTTTCTTGTCTTACAGTTATAAATAGTAGTATTAATGAATCATCCTTGTTTTTATCTCTGATCACAGTGAAAAGACCTCTAGTTTATTTTCATGCCATATAATGCTGGTTCCTGGTGTTAGAAAGATACTGTTTACCATATTAAGGGAAGGTTCATTTATTCCTAAGAATTTAATATTTTTAATAGGAGTGGTTATTGAATTTTCTCAAAACCTTTTCTGTAGCTGGATTTATAATTTTATTGATTTTGTTATTAATAGTATCTGTTATGTTTATAACTGTTCTATTTTAAATCATTTCTATATCCTATATAAGTATATATGTATGTATGTATGTAAAAACACCAAACCATAGTAAAATTACTTTTTGTGGTGCTACTATAGGCTCTAACCTATTATTTTATGTATTTTTTCACTGATAGATTTTAGTAATATTTTTCATAGTTTTCTTTCTCTGTTTTAACTCTCCCTGATTTAGGTATAAATTTTTGTTTTCAGTTTTGTTTTATAGAAGGATTTGACAAATAAGCTTTTCATTGATATTTTTGCAATAGTTTCTAGAATATTGAAATTCATTTTTTTAATGATTGATGGAATTCATTCATAAGTTTATCTGGTACTTCTTATTTTTCTCCTTTTAAGAGTTTATTTATGATCTGTTAATTTTTTTCTTAGATTGGTTTATATGATTTTCTAATGTTTCTTATTATAAACTGAGCAGCTTAGGTTTTTTGGTAAGTTTAATTTTATAAAATTAATTTATATTGTCCATTTTATTGGCATATAGTTGGACAAATACATGCTAATTTCTCATTTCATTTACATCACTTAAAAAGTCTTGTCCTATTTTTTCCAATGATCCTAACTGAACTTGTAGACAAGTGTATATATTTATGTGGTGGTTTTGCTTGTTGTACAGTTGTACAGTTATTACCTTCTTATGAATTTGTGTTTTGGAAATCACTCTTTTTTGGTATATTGTTTCTTTGTTTATTCCTTCTTCCAGTCTTGCTACCTGAATTAGGACTTGATATTGGGGCCAAGCTTTGCCTTCAGGAGGTAATATCAGGGTGTGTATTCTCTGAAATCCTACTGTTGCTTTTCTGGATGTTCAGTATTATGTTCTTCAAGGCTATCAGAATCAGTTCAGACCAAAAAATTACAATACTTCAGCACATCCTAAGGAGTCTATTGTAGTATTCTTCTGTTCTGAACTTTGCTGGATCCCTATCTTGGTTTGGGTTTTGAAACACAGCTGCAGATTTTACCCTGATTAAAGCTCCAGTAAGATAGTTTCTGATCCCCACTGCTGTAAGCTGGTTTGAAGACTCTCAAAGGTTCTGAGTAATTGGAGAGCAAGATCCCTTTGCTCTGATTCTGTTCATATTCATCTTTCAGTTCTTGGATTAGAACTCTGTGCTAAGAACAGGCTCTACCTACTTCTACATTCTTTGTTTGGGCTGGTAGACCTTGTGATCTCTATAGTTGGGATGCAGCTACTGTTGCAATTCAAATTAGATCAGATGGCTGTGTCCAGGCCACCCTGTGAGCCCAATCCTTGCTTTCAGCCTGCATCTAGTAGCCCATTATAAATGCTGTTCTTCTCCTTCTCTGTTACCTCGTCTTCTTGAGTAATCTTCGATCAAGAATTGTTTCTGGGGTGGCTAGGTGGCGCAGTGGATAAAAGCACCGGCCCTGGAGTCAGGAGTACCTGGGTTCAAATCCGGTCTCAGACACTTAGTGATTGCCTAGCTGTGTGGCCTTGGGCAAGCCACTTAACCCCATTTGCCTTGCAAAAATAAATAAATAAAAGTTAAAAAAAATTGTTTCTGACTCCTGATGCAGATTAACAGGCTCGGATTGAAGTCTTGGTGTCCTGAATCCTAACTCTGTATTCCAATGTGTTAATTATCCATCTCAACTTTCTATCATCTGCAAACCTGATATTAACAACATCTATGCACTTATAGCCAAATCATTGATAAAAATATTAACTATCACAGCATAGATCCCTGTATGATGTGAGTTGTCATCCTGCCTGGCTGACATTGAAAATGTTAATGTGGGTGTGGCTAGGTGACAGTGGATAAAGCACCGGCCCTGGAGTCAGGAGTACCTGGGTTCAAATCCGGTCTCTAACACTTAATAATTACCTAGCTGTGTGGCCTTGGACAAGCCACTTAACCCCATTTGCCTTGCAAAAATCCTAAAAAAAAATGTTAATGAATATCATTTGAGTCAGGAAATTCAACTCAGTCAAAAAACATCTAATTATACTATCATTATTATTGACTCTCTTTGTCACTCATTTGCTATATGGCATATCCTGGTTTGAATTGTCATTATTATTATATTTCTTAATATATGTTCTACTTCCTCTCCTAAACTATTAGCTCCTAAGGGCAGGGAGCTATATCTTCTTTAATTGTATATCTTTTAGAGTTACATAGTACATATATATGTATCATAATATGTTTTAATAAAGATATGATGACTGATGAATTCATTGAACATATGCAGTGTTCAGACACTAGACAAAGAAAACAGGCAATGGTTTTGGTTGCATTTATTTGAGAGTACAAGTTTGTCCTCTGCAAATTTCCAAATAGGAAGATGTCTCTTCCAGTTACTATGACTATTCATGCCAAGAGTTACCTGCTTTCAGGTAGATGATGTCAATAAAGAAGAATGAGGAAAAATATCCATCTTGAGAATGTTGCACTTGGTTTGGTGAAAGAGCAAATCCAGGTTGCTTTGTAGTGACATATCCTGGAAAGTCCAAAAAATGTTTATAACTAAGTGTGA
This sequence comes from Macrotis lagotis, assembly GCF_037893015.1. NCBI lineage: Eukaryota > Metazoa > Chordata > Mammalia > Peramelemorphia > Peramelidae > Macrotis > Macrotis lagotis. Next base: position 176,554,025 of record NC_133659.1, on the reverse strand, counting down.
TTACCACAAAGCCAGCATCACGACACCAACATTTTGATACAATTCTCAACACTGCCAGTCAGATTTTTTCCCCTCCCTGAGTCTGGTGCCACAGTCTGAGCCAATCGGTACCAAACTTCTTCCCAAGCCCTTTTCTCTGAAGAAAGATCACCATACATTTAAGAAACACCTGGTGCATAACTCCATATGTATTATTGCCAAAAAGGGTTTATTTATCCAGACATGAAATGTAAGGAAGTCACTTATACAATCTTATAATGTTCAAAAGCACAGAAGATCTAAGATACTAAAGTCTACATCTACTGAAGTGTTAATTAGCCAAGTACAATGGTCAAAACTGAGTTACTATGTGAACAATTAAAATAAGATAATTGGGAGCTTTCCGCACTTCTAAATATTTATTCCATTTGATGCAAATATTTATTTACATATCATCTGTTTGCAATTTTTATCACTTGTGTTCTCTGTAAAGCTGTTTGTAGCCGATTAGATCATTCCTGCCTGGGCCTGAATTAAGATCTAAACTTTTTCTAGTTAACTGACAGCAAAGTAAAATATTTTTGTTCTAATTCATTGGACAATGTATATTTTTGACAATGTGTTTATAGTCTTCATTTATCATGGAAAGTGATATCGCAATCCTCCTTTTGAAGGAAAAACTCTAAATTTCTTTTCATGGGCAATTACCTCATTTTGTTATATTTTCCCATGTGGTATTGATTAAAGCAATTCCCAACTTTGCTGACTTTGATTATGTCAATAGACTGTTAAAGGTTTCCTTCACACTTCTGCAAGAAATTGCTGGGCTTCAGTTCTGTCTAGTCCTTTCCATCAAATTTGTGCAGACTTTCCTGTTGGCCTTAAGAGGTTAGGGAATAACTTTAGAGTGTCTGAGTTAATATTCCCTGCTTATGGTGTGTGATTTCTTTCCTCTCAAACTAGAATAGCCAAGCTACTTAGTATGAATAAGCCAAGAAGTCTTCAGGACTTTGATATCTCTTAATCTTATTTTCCTTATCATAAAATATCCCTGTATCTTCATCCAAACTTTTCTCCTCCCCTATTGGGGCAGCTAGGTGCCACAGTGAATAGAACAGCTAGATCTATAGTCAGAAAATCCAACTTCAGGTATTTACTAACTTTCAACCCTTCTAAATATTTATTCTATTTGATTCAAATATTTGTTATCCCTATTTAACAGTTGAGAAAACTGGGGCAAATATAGATAAGTGACTTCCCAGGGACACACAGCTTTTATATGTCTGAGGCTAGATTTGAACCTGACTTCAGGCCCAGGCAACTATACACTGAGTCACCTAACTGCTTCACCTGGCAGTTAATGAATTCTTATAGCCTTCCTTTTTTTTTTAGGTTTTTTGCAAGGCAATGAGGTTAAGTGGCTTGCCCAAGGCCACACAGCTAGGTAATTATTAAGTGTCTGAGGTCAGATTTGAACTCAGGTACTCCTGACTCCAGGGCAGGTGCTCCATCCACTGTGCCACCTAGTCATCCCTATAGCCTTCCTTTTTATTGTTCCCTTTTTTAAGTATACCTTTTCTACTTGTGCTCTTGGCTCCCTCTCTTCTTAAACTATCCAGGACTTTGCCTGATCAACTATTCCATACCTCACCCCTTCACCTTCAATTTTTCTCTTTGCCTACTCCTTTTCTTCCTCTTAAAATATGTTCAACTGGGGTAGAACTTCTTCAATCTTCTGTTGCAATCCTGATACTACTTTCCCCCCCAAAATCATCTATGACATCCTAATAAATGAATGTAATGATTCATTCCCAGTTCTAATTAATTATCTTATCTAATTATGTAATTTATCTTTAAAACTGTTGCTTTGAAAAACTATACTTCTCTAGTTTTGTGATACTATACTCTCTTAGTTTTCCTCCTACCTCTCAAGCTGTACCTTCTCTACTTTTTTTCCTGCATGGATTTCATCTTAGTCAGACTCACTTCTCATTTCTCTTTTGCTCTCTCTCCTACAGAAAATTTATCTAGCCTAATGGCTATAATTATCCCATGATTCTCTAATTTATGTCTGACCCTGATCTCTTGATATTTAATATACTTTTTTGTTGAACTGAAAGAAATTGAAAATGACCAAATTACTTTTATCATCTGACTCAGAAGACACCTTGTTGAAAAGCAGTACATAACCTCAGTTAATCAATAAATAATTACTATGTGAAAGGCATTGTGCTAAGTCAATCCAATAGTTCTTTAGACAAAGTGAAGTTGTATCTTTTTTTCTGCCATTAAGCCTGTAAAGGCAAAAAGTTCCTGATTCCTTTTTTTTTTGTTATAATTATCTCCAAAAATATCCCTTTCCTTGCTTTTTTCTTTTACACATTGCTTCAGGTACAAGCCCCACCTAACATTATGCCTACATTAGGGAGAATCTCTTTTTACTCAGATTTACTCCAAAGAGAGATAGAAAAAAACAGACATTGCTATTTAGTTATAAAGCATCTTATAAGAATGAATTTTAATTACTGAATCAAAAATAGTGGCACTAAAGAATGAGAAAAAGTAGATATGATACAGGAGAGTCCAAAGTCCAATTATCATATGATTTTCTTACTGTGGGTGCTCCCAAATTCAATATATCTAGCTTTACCATGAAAGGATTCATTGATGCTCCTTTTCAATTAAATGGAAACTGGCGTTTTTCCATCCTGACTGCTATTGTGAGATGATGCATGGTCACCAGGGTCTGAAGTTTGACTTTTTCATTCTAAAACAAACAAATAACAACAGATGTGAGCCTTTCTCTATAGTTTTGAGATATTATGTAACTTCCCATTCCTTCTTGAGTAAGAGGTTTGATAATTGTTTAAAGTGAACAACTTTACAAGAGAAATCTCTGCCAGTATCATATTTAACAGTTAGATTTTAGCAGATGACTTTACTGGAGTTATCATAAGAAGTTTAACTGTTAAGCTTAAATTTACTTTGGAAAATTTAAAATGGGGAAGGAAGTGGTCAATTTAAAGTCATCCTTGCTTAGGGGTCTATCTAATGCAAGTGAGTTAGTAAGAAGAACCTTGAAAGACAATCTATTTCTCTTCAAATAACCCTGTCTTTTTTTGTGTAACTAAGGGAGGCTCTCAGCATCTTTTTTTTTTATAAGGCAATGGGGTTAAGTGGCTTGCCCAAGGCCACACAGCTAGGTAATTATTAAGTGTCTGAGGCCAGATTTGAACTCAGGTACTCCTGACTCCAGGGTCAGTGCTCTATCCACTGTACCACCTAGCCGCCCCTCAGCTCTCTGAATCTTAACCCTAACCATCTGAACTATGATTGTTCTTTTATTAGTCTTTATTTGTACTAAGCTTTGATCACTGCCTAGATTTCTACCTTAATAGAAGCAAATATGTGCAAGTATGTATGTGTGTACATATATACATATTATATACATATATGTGTGAATATGTATGTATACATAAATACATGCACACATATAAATATATACAGCCATTTGTACAATTCTATTCAACAATATGTCCTATTTATTAAGAACTTTTCATTAAGGTATTTTTACTTTGCATGATGATAGAAAGAATTACTGATTAAAGGGTAAAAATGATTATTTTATTTTTATTTTATTAATTTTTTTCTTATATTGACTTGGGAGCAATTATATTGCTTCCAATTTTTTCTCTTTGAACCTGAAATTAGCACCATACATGCAGAATTTTACTAATATGGACTCATATGTAAAATAAACAAACATTAAAGCGTTTATTATCAGCCAGGTATTATGCTAAAACTCTGGGACCCAAGAAAAAAGCAAAAGTGGTCCCTGCCCTCAAGGGGTTTACATTTAATGAGGGAAATATATATAAATCAGAACATCCAACATAAATACAGAGGTGATTCAAGAGTGTGCTGATAAATGTTTAACAAAGAATTCTTCCCCAAAACTATACATGTTTAAGTTTAATCTATATAATGACATTTTCTCTACTATTGACACCATATTGAGTTTAAGTGATTAGCAAACAACAAAGCAAACCTTGATTTGTAACATTTAAAAATTTCAGAGGTATGGATGCCCACACTGGAAATTTAACAATTGATTCTGTAGTTCTAGTTAGCTCTATAATATACCTGAAGGTAACCTTAGAAAGGAAGGCATTAGCATCTGGTAGGGAGCAGGAAAGATCTCCTGTAGGAACTGAGTTAAAGAAAGTGAGAGATTCTAATAGCAGGAAGCTGATAGGAAAGTATTTCACGCATAGGGTAATAACTAGTGCAAAGTATGATACATTCATTGAATAACAAGTAGTTTAGTATGAGTGAATTAAGTAGAAAAATGCAAGATGACTGAAAGAGAGACTAAACTGATGAGATTGAAATATCCACTAAAAGATAACCTTCTGAATGCATTATGGTGGCTAGGTTGTTCAGTGGGTAGAGTTTGAATATTGGAGTTAAAATTATCTGACTTTAAATCCTGCCTCAGCCACTAAAGCAGGAGACGGATTCTAAAAGAGTTATTTAAATTATCTGCTCCTCAGTTTTCTCAATTGTAAAATGAAGATAATAGCAGTGCCTCCTGTGACTGTTTTTCCTTCTTTCCTTTTCCCTCTCCCTCCCTCTCCCCTTCCCCTTCCCCTCCCCCTCCTCTCCCTCTCCTCTCCTGCCCTTTCCTGCCCTATCCTTTCCTTATAGGTGCTGCTCTGTATAGATAGAGGAAGCATCATAGTTTATTGGAACAGAGAAAGACAGGGTTTACTTCACATGTTCCAGGAGATGATGCAGCTAATTATGGCAAATTGGGCTTGCCCAATTAATTCAGCTTGGGAGATTTTCAGTATGACTACTAAGAAAGGATCATTGTTAGAGAAATTTATATTACTATCTGATTCAATCCCATCCAAAAAAAAATTATTAAATGCTCCCTGTATGCAAAACACTGAGATAGATATTTGGGGAGATACAGAATTTTGTTACGATTTATTTCTTTGTCTTTGTGGAGCTTATAGCTTAGACTACAAAATAATATAATAAGGAATTCTGTCTTTCCAGACATGCCCTAGTGAATGAGAATGGTGGTGTTGGCATGAATTTTCAGGAACCTTTTTTGTTTAATAATGCAAAAATAATCTTGAAGCAACAATGCACCAACTTGGATGAAATATAACAGAACTCAACCATCAACAAGATTGCTTTAGTTATATTGTTTATTTTACCTCCAGAGAAAAGTGTTTGGTGCTGTGGCAATTGTTTCTGCACAATACATTCTGAAGGACACAACTGAATACCTTTCAATAGAAACAATATTAATATAGTAGTGTCATCTAAATAAAGAAATTTGGGAAAGTGAAAACTTTGTCAAAAGCAGTCTTCTTTGTTCATATGTTCATGGCTAAAGGCAGTCCTATTACTTTGAGAGGCCCCATTACTGTGAGGCTATAGACCTTTTCTCAGCAGGTGAGTACATTCTAAGTTTTTGTTTCCTAGCAACATGCTATCTGAAAGAAGTAGAAGGATACATGATTTCTGAAGAATTTTCAATACCATTTACTGATTTCTGACAGAATTCATAATAGTAGACAATATCTCTATTGGCCTGTCCCAATTTGGGGGGGGGACTACATTATATACCATTAATTTTTTCCTTGGAAATTAAAGGTCTGTTTAGAATAAATGCTATTGTCATCTATATATCATAAAGGGTGTGGAATGAAATGATGTCCATGAAGTGGGAGGTACTAGAAGATTTAGAAGGTCCTCAACTCTGAAATTTCATAATTTGACAATTAATCCACTTAATTTGCTCAGTCATGAAAAATTCAGTGACCATACTACCACACCAGTAGTCATCTTTGTCTAGGATTTTTAATCTTTTTCTTCTTTTATATAATGGATCCTTATGGAAATCTAATAGAGCCTATGGACACTTTCTCTGAAATATGTTTTTAAATAGACAAAATGCATAGAATTATAAAGGAAACCAAATTCATTGAAATATTATCAAAAACATTACTCTCCATTTTTCAATAGACACTGAATCTCAAAAGAGGTTTAGGGTTACGTAGATGTTAATGCTCAAAGTAGAATTCAGACCCAGATATTTACTTCTCCAAGTTTAGTCTTTTGATCTCTAGAGCTTTCTCTGCATTACAGTAGTCAAAAGGTTAAGTAAACTAATTGACTGGTGTGAATGAGGTAGGCATGAATCAGAACTAGTTCAGGACTAGATATTATATTCTTAAGAAATCATTGACTCTCACATTAATACTGAGATAGCCCTTTTTTATAGGATTGGACAAAAGAAAGAAATTAGCTCAGACCACCTGTTAGACTCTTTTCCTCTAAAAATTATGAGCAGAGATTGTAGTGCTCCCTTTGCTCCTATACCTATGTTCTCCATCAAGACTGCAGGGAGTAGTTAAGTCAGGCCAAAGACAGGGATATGTGATTGCTCTGTGATATATAAACATTAACCTAGTTAACAAGCTCCTCCATGAACCTCAGGACAGGGTTAGAGGAGAGAGGAACAAGAAGGTATTATTAGAGTATGAATCCAGGAACAAACTTTTACTCCTTTATGTGTTGGCTAAAGTAGATGCTTTACCCATGGGAAGATTCTCTAGCTCTCAGAATAACATCTTAAGGTGCCTGGTTAACTTCATAATGTCTAAAATTGCGAAATAACAATACATGTATAAACAACCCTAGCTCCCCATCTCCAATCAATCATCGTTCCAACTCTTTCCACTGATGCAAAACTTGGCAGGACTGAAACTAATAGGGGAATATAGCAAATTCACATTGAGGAATAGGGAAGGGGAGACAGAGGTTCATGTTTTGTTCTCATAAGGACTATCATTCACATAACTTATTTCAGTATCCTTTGTTGGCCTATTCCATTCACGAAACTCTCCCACAGTCCCATAATTGTAGTGTCCCTCTTTCAGGGCCTGTGTTCTCTTCCCTTTAATTCACACAGGAGTGAAATAGGGACTTTCTAGAGGTTATAGGTCATACTGTCTTCTATTCCATTTCCACCTGTGGGTCAGATCATCTGTGCCAATATACTCCAGCATATAATAGAGAAAGTACTAAATTCAAAAGCTTTGCCATATGCTATTTGTATGTCCTTGAGCTTCAATTTTCTCATCTGTAAAATGAGGAGGTTTGATTCTATAGCTTTTTTTTAGGTTTTTGCAAGGCAAATGGGGTTAAGTGGCCTGCCCAAGGCCACACAGCTAGGTAATTATTAAGTATATGAGACTGGATTTGAACCCAGGTACACCTGACTCCAGGGCCGGTGCTCTATCCACTGTGCCACCTAGCCGCCCCAGATTCTATAGCTTTTGATATCAGTCTATGATCCTATGATCCTTCAGTGGAATATATCTCAGATGCCTGTATTCTTAATCATAGTTCTAAAAACTGGTAATGTGAAAACAGGAATCTAAAAAGTTTCAACTTTATGACAACTCTATATATTCTGAATTGCTATTAGCAAAAAAAATGGTATATATATATATATAGAGAGAGAGAGGGGGGGGGGAGACAGAGATGCAGAGAGAGAGAGAGAGAGAGAGAGAGAGAGAGAGAGAGAGAGAGAGAGCACTCCCTCTTGGTTACTCTTCCTAACTTGTAATTAAATGCACAAATTTAAGTCCCTAAAGGGTTCTATGGATAAAGAATATCTAGCATTATAGCTCATAACCCCTAACTATAATGTTTCCCATCAACAATCAGTTAGCTGACATGATACTCATAACAAAGGCATTTAACAAAATAGCATTAAAAAATCAACCAAAACCTCCCTCCTTGTGAACCCAAGGTATAATCTTACACAAATGCATATCCCATGGATTGAGAGGGTGATGAATTAAGTACAATGTCTGAGTTACATATCTAAGGAATATATAGTCCACGCCAGTTCATAACTCATAACTCTGGTCTTACAGAGTCTGAAAATCCTTTTCTTCCCCCCCTTATGCAGTTTTTTTTTCAGTTCAGTCTTCAAATTCCAAGACTAATTCAGTCATGGATCCATAGTTGAATCTATTCTGTCCTTTCAGAGGTCCCATTCATAGAAGCTACTTCCTTCCTGGATCATGTCTTTCTGCCATGGATATCTCTACTTTCTAGATGTAATATCTAGTAACTGTCAATTAATTCCACTTCAAGGTAATTTTGTAAATGAGGAAATGTGGAAGGGAAAAGATTAAATAAAAGACTCCCACCCAAGACTGATACCTTCCTCAAAAACTTGGTATCCCTGCTGACCCAAACTCATTCTTTAACCTCACGAGGTATGATTGATTCCTTAGTCAATCAATAGTTGTTTCTTGTGTGGTGTTCATTGTTTTCATCCAATGGCCAAGGCTCTCTAATCCTCTCAATATGATTAAAGAATTTCTTCATATCTTATTGTGGGGTATAGGAAAATTCATTATGAACCTACTTTCCAAATAACTTGAGAGAAAAGGAAATAAAATGTAGCCAGTGGAGGTCCACCTCTATAATAAGAAATACGCAGAAGCCCTTGAGTATTAAAAGGAGGGATTAACACCAACTATTAGGTTTTTTTTTTAATAAACTGGGGTTGGGGTGGCTAGGTGGCACAGTGGATAGAGCACTGACCCTGGAGTCAGGAGTACCTGAGTTCAAATCTGACCTCAGACACTTAATAATTACCTAGTTGTGTAGCCTTGGGCAAGCCACTTAACCCCATTGCCTTGTAAAAGCTAAAACAAACAAACAAACAAATAAATAAACAAATGGAGTTATTTTATTTAAATGCAGATTCTACTAGGAGACTTTCTCCAAAGAGAGAAGCCTTGTAGAGAAATTGGGGACAATTCTTCTACACATGATTCTAACACTGGCTTCAAAGAGAAGATACCAACAGTCAACTAGGCTTGAAAGTATTCACTTAGTTTTTAATTTAGTTTCCCAAATAAACTTCCATATTGAGATACTTTCTTTTGGATGTTGTATGTACTTTGTTTTCACTCATCTGTTGATATATCATTTACCCTCATGAAGTTCCTTGAGGGTCAGAATTTTTTTTCTTTTGCTTTTTTGTATTCTCAGCTATCAGCCCAATGCCTAGTGTGCAGTGGTTGCTAAATAAATAGTAATTAAATTGAATTTCTAATAAGATCAAAAATCTAAAGATACTGCAGAGGCCTTCTACTTAAAGCCTCTTCATTTTACAGCTGAGGAAAATAAAGCTCAGGAAAATAGACAATAAGAATTGAACTTTAAGAACATTTTGAAGAACCAAGCTGTATATTGACAGTGTATTTTTTAATCCATGAGGCAAAGAAAAAAGAGATAGTAGGATGAAAAGTTATACCACAAGGTAAAACTGTAATATCTTTTGGTAATGATTTGTATCTCGTTTGAACAAAGACTATTACCTTAAAATGCAAATGGAGCTTAGGACCCTGCTTCCTCATTAAGAAATAGCTATAAAATAACTATAAAGACCTTTAGCTGGCATCTCCCCGATTAACAATATTCTTATTTCCCCTTTTCTGAGGAGAACAGTGACTATCCTCTGGCCCCAAACACCTGCTTTCTTTCCTGGCAGGACTCAAAGTTTCCCTTGGAGAAAGTTAAGAGGAGGAGCTATAGTTTTATACTTTTCCTAATATTGAACCATTTCTAGAGGGCTGACATAAATCCATCTTAATCATCTTTATATTATATTATTGCAATCTCCTTGCTAAAGAGCTATCCACTGCTTCTTTGCAAGGTAGTTACACACAATACAGTAAAACTCAGTTTTGTTTTATTAAGGAACTCAAATCAATAGACATATATAATGTTTAAATATAAATATAAAGAAATAATAAAATGAGCTTGCATTGGAAAAAATAAAGTGCACTTTCACAGAGAAGAGAAAGAAAATATGTATTATTAAGTTCATTTACTAGGAATCACTTATGTATATGTTATCCAGCTGGTAATAAGGCCAATATCTAGAACACTGTAGAAAATACAATACAATGCAATACAGTGCAATTAAATAAACAATATAGATGAAATGGATAGATATCTACCAAAACATAAGTTAGCCAAATCATTAGAACAAGGAAACAGAATACTTAAATAATCCTATCTTAGAAAAAGAAATTGAACAAGCCAGTAAATGAGCTCCTTAAGAAAAAAAACACCAAACCGAGACAAGAAGATTTTTTCAAGTCAATTCTAACAAACATTTAAAGAATAATTAGTTCTAGTACTACATAAACTATTTGAAAAAATAGGTAAAGTAATCCTACCAAATTCTATCCATGACACAAATAAGTTCTTTATAACTAAATCTGAGAGAACCAAAACAAAGAAAGAAAATTGTAGACCAGTTTCTTCAATGGGTATCGATGCAAAAATTTTAAATAAAAATTAAGCAAGGAGATTACAATAATATAATATAAAGATGATTAAGGTGGATTTATGTCAGCTTGTTCAATATTAGGAAAACTATAAACAAAAAAATACCCATCATATCTATGAATGGGGAAGAGTTTATGAACAAATAAAAGATAAGTTTATGAGAAGTAAAGTGAAATAATTTTTAGGGCATAAAATGGAAAAAAATTTGTCCAAACAAAACTGATACATCTAAAATTTAAATAAAATCAAGAAACAGGGTAGGGGGAAAATCTTTACAGCAAGTTTTCCTGATAAAGGTTTTTCAAATATATAGGAAACCAAGCTAAATTTATAAGAATAACAGATATTCTCCAACTAATGGACAAGTGATATAAATAAGCAGTTTTCAAAGAAAGAAATCAAAGCTATCAGTAGTCATAAATATACTCTAAGTCATAATAATTAAGGAAATGCAAATTGTAACAATTCTGAGATTCCCCCTCATACAAATCAGATTGACACAGATAATAGAAAAGGAAAATGTCAAATGGGAGAAAATAGTACTATGAACTAGTCCAAACATCCTGGAGAATAAATTGGAACTATATCCAAAAAGCTATGTACCCTTTATTACAAAAAAAAAATCAAAGGAAACTACTCATACATGCAAAAAAAATATTTATAGCTGCCTTTGTGGTGGAAACTGAAGGGACCCCCAGTTTATGGGGATAAACTAGAGAATGACTAAATAAATTATGATATACAAATTAACAGAATACTGTTTTGCTATAAGAAATGATACAGAGGAAGACATATGAACTTATACAAAAAAAGATTTATGTGAACTGATGAGATGGGAACAGCACCAGAGAACAATTTACACAACAGCAATACTGTAAAAAGATAATGAACTGTGAAAGGATTAGTAACTGATCAATTCAGTGGCCCACCAAAATTCTCAAGAACTCCTGATGAAAAACATGACCCACTTCCAGAGAGAAAACTGATTGATTCAAAGTACAGATTAAAGCAGATTTTTTTCCCTCTTTATTTTTCTCTGTTCTCCTCCTCCTACCTGAATATGGCTAATGTGAAAAAAAAATTTGTACAACTTTTCATTTGTAATGCATTTTATATTTCTTTTCTTAGCAATGGGCAAAAGGAAGGGAGAGAATCTACAAATGAAAATAAAATAATATTGAATTTAAAAAGCAACAGAAAAGATAAAATACCCATGAGACAGCTCTTATTTGTTGCCTTCACTGAATAGACCTTGCCATTTGGTCAAGACAATTTATTCCTATCTTATTCTTATTTTAAAATAGGATAGAATTTAATTTTTACTCTAAATTGTTCTCCTCTGGAATGTGAATTTGGTTAAAGAGTATTCATAATAATTCCAGACATGGATCACTTACACTGGTATGAAGTCAGGGTCATTATAAACTTCGCTGTAGATTTTAATGCAGTGACCAACATGTCTTCATTACTTCCTCTTTAGTTATGATAAATAATCCAATTATGCTTCACTTTTGCTTTGAATATCTTAAGAAAAATCAAAGGATGTGAAATAATTGTTGCAGTTTACATTGTAGACATTATTGAGTAATGGTTCACAAACTCCAATACTATATATGTAGGTACAATGATATTATCTCTAGTATCATCTTTTCCCAAATAAAATTAAACAAGTATTTATTTTTAATATTAATTGCCAACCAGAATTTTAGGACAGATTTGTCTGACTTGTTTGACATATGCTGGATAAATTTACACCATGCCTTGCAAGGTAGTTGTTGCTCATTGACCATTATGAATACATCAGGAATAAATGTCTTCTAATAATTTGTAATAAAAATAGATTCCACAGTGAAGATGTTAGACAAAAATTATTATGAAATAGATTTGAATTCCTTTCAATTTTTAGGTAAAAATGAAGATATTTCATTACTTATCTAAGAATCAATTATGTGGCATTATTTTATTAAACAAAGGATTTATTCCATGTACATTTTGTGGGTAGGTTTCTTCCAATTGTAACACCATGACATCAACAGCCAATAATACCAATGATCTTCTCTTATTCTTCTAATGTAAAAGAGAAGTTACTCAAATGTTTCTAAGCATTGACTCAAACAAAATTCAAGAAAGAAGGAAGGAAGGAAGGAAGGAAGGAAGGAAGGAAGGAAGGAAGGAAGGAAGGAAGGAAGGAAGGAAGGAAGGAAGGAAAGAAGGAAGGAAGGAAGGGAGGAAGGGAGGGAAGGAAAGGAAGGAAGGAAGAGAGGAGGGAAGAAGGAAAGAAGGAGGGAAGGAAGGGAGGGAAGAAAGAAAGAAGGAAAGAAAGAAAGAAAGGGAGGAAGGAAGGAAAAAAGAAAAGATGAAATAGAATTTATCTTGGAAATATGGGAATATATGTTGGGAAAAGATCGTGGCGTAGTAATATTTAACTCTTTTCAAGCATTCTCACAATGCTTGAAAAGCACTTGTTGAGAAGAAACAATCAGTGCATTATAAAAACTACATTACTCATTACCTTTTAGATAGTCCACGATGGACTTATTTCTGAAATGAGATAAGGATTACTCTTTCTATGCTTCATGTATTATGATTGTAGCATTTATATTATTGAATCACCTATCTGAAAGTTCATCATTGAATGAGTTAGAGGGGATATTCCTAATTAATTAAAAAATCTATTCATCAGAGAGTATCTTAGACATTTTATCAATAGTGATACCACATTATAATAACAGTCAAACTAAATTTGAAAAATTTTAAAGTAATTTATAAAGCAGTAAAAATTATTTGCAATGTTAAACTTTTATTTTACTCTATAAGTACATTATTCATAGGCTTTTATAAGTGTTGACAAATTGCACTGATGTTCCAAGGGGAAAAGACTGATATGGTCAAAGAAATGACCCAAAATAAATAAATGTTGGAGTATTTCCTCTTATATGCAACAAAAGTATAAAATGTTTAAGCAATTGCATCATTTGATGCATCTGGTTTTATGAGTAGAACCATGTGTTTTATTTCTTTCAGTATCTGAAGTCTTAAGAATATGAAGAAATACCAATAGCAAAGATATAGAAAGAGTTATGGCATATGAATTAAAAATACCTTGCTCTTTTGGATTTCAAATGCCTAAAAAAAAAAGATTTGTATTAAGTAATGTACCTGAACTTTCTAGCTCAAATACATTATCCCTTTCACATCATGGGGTTTAAAGGTGCAGTGCTTTTGCAATCAGGAAAATCTGTATAAAATATTTTGGCCTTCCCTTTGTATCACAGAAGTCTAAATTTTTCGTTTTCTTTAATGGAGTGTTTACATTCCATATTGTAAAATTTATGTTGATATTATGCAATACAGTATATGTATTTTATACATTTCAGAGTTTCTGAACTTTTTTCTCTCATCTGCTTGCCTTTGTGTGTCAACTGGGTTTTCTGCAAAACTTAAAAAAAAATATTTCCTATTTAATTTTATACTGACTCACAATATATTGAAAATGCCTTGATGAAAGTGTTATATGGAAGGGATAATTATAACTTGCTCAAAGTCACACAGTTAGTAAATGGCATATTTGGTATTTAAAACTGGATACTCTGACTCTAAATTCTTAAATCCTTCTCAGTTTCATTCAGTTTTTTTCAGGAAAAAAATCTCAAGTGAGTTTAAATGGTATGATGATTTGAGTATGTCCTAGAGCTTGATCTCCCCCTTGCAAAACTGAGAGTTGAAGGTCCAAATTTGCAGCCCTTGTGGGTTTTCAGTCTAATACTAAACAATATCTTAATACTAAATATGGGAAATTATCCATTTTAATATGATCAATCTACCCTTTAACAGGTGATCTATGAATCCCATCCCCCACCATGGTTCTGTGCATAGATTTCCGAGAGTCTGAAAACTTGAATGGAGAAATACTCACATATAAACATACATCTTTACATACATACATATATATATATATAAAGACATATGTATATAAAAGTGTATATACATATATATATATATATATTTATATGTAAAACCCAACAATTTATTCCTTTCTTTTACATACTGTCTTGGATATATGATGATGCAAAGACTTTTCATTTCTCAATTTTTAAAAATTACTTCAGTTACTTTAAGTATAATGGAGAATAATATCATTGCTTATCAAGATAATCATTTTTCCAGGAGACAACAATCCTCAAAGAATTTTTTGTCCTTGTAGAAATCTGGCTTCTTGAATATCCATGCTGTGTTGGTCACTTGAGTTCCTCATTATGAGCTTCTATTTTCTCAACCAAGAGATACACATTCATTCCAAAGTCATTACAATTCACTTATTTGTTTTTTAAATCATGTTCTCTTTTTCTCTTTCTCTTTGGTTTTTAGAATCTACACATTAAAGATCGACATTTCACCTGCAGCAAAATGTAAGTACATTTGTTCCTTCTTTGAAATTGTATGCAGTTGTCTTCTCTGTTTTCAAGAGTCCTAACCTGACAAGACTTCTAACTAACATTCCTGTCTCTTGATGTCCTAGATGAACGAACATGGTCTTGGTGGGAAATTGTCAGACATATATGCGTTTCTATGGATTTTTTAAAAGTGGACTATTTTAAAAAGCAGAAGATTTCATCTGTCTTCTTTTGTGGGGGGAGTTTTAAGGGATGGTTTAAATACTCCACAAAAGCAATAGGATTAAAAAATAAAAATGCTAGACAATCATTTTGATGGCTTATACACACAGCAGCTTTTCTTAGGCTATTTTCACATATACTCATACACATGTTTATAGATGCATATATAAATACATACAGACACATATATATTTTACATATAAATATATATTATATATATGTTTGTCTTATTGTTTGTTTTGTTTTGTTGTTTCACTTTTAAAGCCTCTGCATTATGGAGATACAAGCTACATCTTCTTCAGTAATTTGATATAATTGTTTGTATTTTTACAGCTATTTTTACAAAGCCATGGGGAAAGCAGTGTTGTATCTCAAGGGTTGCTATTCCATGGTTCTCAGATCCTCAAACAGCCCAACCAAAGTTGCCCCATTCCATAGTCTCAAAAAAAAAATCACACTTGTTCTGAGGCCTGGAATTTATAAGACTGTAAAGCAGCTTGTGTAGGTCATTTCTACTTTTATGAATTAAAATGACTTTTTTCATAAAAGGAAATGAATGATAATGATATCCCAAAATGACAGAAAACTAATTGTCTCTAAAAGATTTTTAATTTAAAAACAGCTGAGTTACTCAGATGGTACACCAGGAAGACATTCTGCCCATCTTACCTAGACATGCTCAGCAGGTGTTGGAGTGTTTAGCTTGGCATCATTGGGTCCATTGGGGTCCAAAGGTGTTAACCCACTTAATGTGAAATATTCCAAATTGGAAAACTCTCTGAAATTGAACACACTCTTCTTTGAGGATCTGAGAAGAAAAAGTTCATCTAAATACCAGCCAAAGCACACTATTAATTTCCCAAGATCATGTTTGTTGTTGGTTTCTGAGAATCAAAGCTGTTGCCAGACATCAAATTTTAACACCTCAAAGCTAGAGCTATTTCCCCTTAAAAATATAAAGAATCT
Source organism: Macrotis lagotis (assembly GCF_037893015.1). Lineage (NCBI taxonomy): Eukaryota > Metazoa > Chordata > Mammalia > Peramelemorphia > Peramelidae > Macrotis > Macrotis lagotis. The sequence goes on along the minus strand of NC_133659.1, from coordinate 176,538,060 downwards.
TCTGCACACAGATCCCTCTTAAATAAAAAATGACCCTGTTATATAACAAAAGATTTCTCTTTGGAAAACCAACACTGGTTTTATTTATCTTCATTTTTTTCCTTCAGTATTCTACATTTAGGGACTGCCTTCAAATCCCACAAGCTATATTTCCCATAGAAAAATCCCAGTTCTTTATAAGGCTTAAAGTCCCTTAAACTTAATTTGAGAGACTTCTCTATTTACTAGATCCTTTAAATGCCAATCTCAGCACATATTATTGGGGGACTTTATTGTTTTATCAAGCCATATGGATGTTTTAAACAGTTTCTGTCAATAGGGCTGTCTTGGAGTTTATTAGCAAACCCTGGTTTTTCGTTTTGCCAAGAGTGCTTTGTTACCTAAATGTTTACTATTGACCTTGATTTTCTGCCTCTTCAACAGTGAATGAATGCTGCTAAGGAGGGAGTTACTCTAGTTGGCTTGATCCCTTGTTCCCATGTCTGAACTCTTATGATAACATTTATATAGGTTCAGAAAAGTCATAACACTAAAGAGGAAAAAATGCTTAGATTTAGAATATAATACATGAATAAGGGAAATTTAGATGAGATAAAAAGCAAGCATTTAGGAATAGATAAATACATAAGAATATAAATGTTGAATTGGCTGTCTCCTTACTAGGGTTTCAATTAAAAGTGCCTTCCAGTTCTTCTCCCTGAAAATTACTATGGCTGTCTTTGGAGTCTAGCCTTGAATTTGTTTTATTTGAGCAGTGGATTATGATGATGATAATTAACATAGCTCTTTAGAATTCGTAAAATTACATATATATGTACACACATATGTGTGTATGTATGTTTTGCCTATGTAATTAAAGTGATCATATATTAAACTCTTAAAGCTTAAAACTGCACTAAGACTTTTGAAGCACCCAATGTATACATGTGTATACAGTTGGAAATGTGCATATATTTGCATTCATATATACATATACATATATATATTCTGAAAGTAATTACTCATAACAATAGATGATATTATCATTCCCTTTTTATGGTTGAGAAAACTAAGGCTAAAATGGGTTTAATGACTTGCCTAAGGTTACACAGTTAATGTCTGAGAAAGAATTCTTAAGTCTTCCTGACTTTATGTCCAGACTTTTACCTCCTATGCAGCCAGCTTCTTGAAACAACAGCAAACATGAATGATGCCCCTATTGTTCACTAAGTTGTTGCACATAGACTTGTGAATCCCTATCCCTGTGTGCAACTCATTCTGTAATTTCCAACCAATCTGAAAGGAAATCTGCTTGAATAGTCTACCAGATAACATTGATCAGTTGTGTATTAGATCTTGATTGGATCTGCTGTTTACAAGTCAGCTGTGAACACATGTTTGCTGATTCAAATCAGAGTGATTCAGTCTTTGGGACAATGAAATAATCTAATCACAAGTGATTGGTGTGAGTCTTTCAGGTCAACCCTTCAGAGTCTTGAACCACAACTTGAACCACACTCAGTGTGGTTGGAACCACAAAAAAGACCCAAAGGCAACCTAATCAAAACAGAAGATTATTTTAAAATAGTTTCTATAAAAGGCAAAGTTGATGTGGTTCAGTCATTTCACATTCTTGTTTGACCTTTTCTGATCCCATTTGGGATTTTCTAGGCAAAAATACTGGAATAGTTTGTCATTTCTTTCTCCAACTCATCTTACAGAAGAGGAAACTGAGGCAAATCAGGTTGAGTGACTTGCCTGGGGACACATATTTAGTAAGCTTCTGAGGAAGGAGGATGATGCCAGACTCAACATTCTACCCACTGTGCCATCTAGCAGTCCAAGAGGCAGAGTAACTAATGGAAAAGGCAATGAATTTCAATTCAGAATCCGGGTTGGAATCCCAGCTCTATTGCTTCCTCCCTATGTAAGTTATAGTCAAATCATTTTAACTTCCTTTGACCTCAGTTTCTTCCTCTGTAAAATCTGGAGGTTGAAGTAGAATTTGTGAAAGCTCAATTCTATTCCAGCAGTTTATGATCTATAGCAGAGGGCACAAGAAACTACGTTAATAGACTGGGAGATGTATGCTATGCATATGACCCCACTCCGCTTGAATAGAATCCATCTGTAACCATGAAAAATGATCTCCACCCATATTCTAGCTACTGCTGGTGGAGGCACTCCTTCTGTTCAGTGACAGTAACTTGCACTCTGAGGCTAGACTCCATGACTCTAGGGGCTGCAAAATGAATGCAGTCCAACAGACAAAGACAAAGGTCCTGCAATCCCCAAACAGGCCCCGAGAAATGTTTTCATCCAAGTGTCTTGTTTCTTTTCAACTAAATATATTCATCGGGACCACTGCTTCTGGTGGAAGAGAGTTGTCTTCTGGGTGGTATGGGTGAGAGCATTGCCAAGCAAACCTGAATTATCCCGAGGGCTGTAAAACGAGCAATTGCTTTTTAAGAGGTACCGTGATATTGTGTGTTCCTTTCGTTTTTTTGGCAGTGATGATTTTCTACGATTTGTGGTTTTGCAATTTCTCTTTCTGCAGACAACACCCTGGCTCCTAGTCAATGCCCACTTTGGGGTAGGGGGGGAGGGAAGGGGAGGGGAGATTCCCCAGAGCTCAGACTGCTCCAGGAACAGAAAGAAATGTTAATGAAATAAGTCAGAAAGAATGTTAGTGCCTGGTCCACATTGGTTGGCTGGTAAGGAAGAAAATGGCTTTTAATAAATTTCATTGTGTGGCCAGGCTTTTGGAAGAGACGTTTTGCTCCTTGTTCTTACTGCAGGGTCAAGATGCTTCTGTGATTCCTCTTCTTGCTTCTCCATTGAGCTCAGTCTGAATTTAAATCTATTATATAGCTGAAAAGGCAGGACAGGTTCTGCCTTAGCTGTGAGCTTCCTTCAGGCTCTAACCAGTGAGGTTTTCTCGCTCTATTGATATTCATTTTCTAATACTCTATAATCATTTTAGGGTGCTTGAAGGCAAAAGTCCCCATATGGCTGCTGATCACCTTTCCTACACTCCCTATTACTAAATTGCCCTTTCTGCCAGGAACTTTGGTAACACTTCCAGACACTGCAACATTTATCTAGGCTAGAATAATGTGTTCTAGTTTCTTTTCATTACCTCTGGAAAGGATCTGTAGACTTTTGTTTGCTTATTTTTTTATGGCTGCTAAGCACTATGCTGAATGATTGAGAGCTTCATCCAAATGAATCCTAGGATTCTTCTTCTGCTCATAATTTTATAGCCAATACCTCCCATACTCTTTGCCAAGCCCCTTCCCAAGGGTTTATATCCCACTGTGAGTCTGTTTTCTAAACCACCATCGATTTCTTATGCCAGTGACTCCTTTGCTCCTGACCTAAATGTCGCTGCATCTTTTGTTTCTCCCCAAAAGAAACATGCAAATAATTATTCCTCAGAATTATGCCAGTCTATGCTTTAGACTCAAGAGTGTTGTTAGAGGAATGAATGATAGATAATGTTAAAGTTATCTGATATATGTAGAAGTATATATATATATATATATATATATACATATATATATATATATACTGTATTATTTTTTAAAATAATGTCACAATCTCTCTATTTACCTAATCATTGCTTTTAAAAGTTGATTTGGCTGAAGAATTTAGAACTCTAAGGCCAACCCAGTGATGAACAAGTCTCTTGGAATTTAACTAGAGTAATTCCTGGATGACAGTTGAATGATTTGTCTTGGAGTTAAAGTCTTTCCAAATTGGTAGTCAGAGCTGTCTGCTGGCAAGACTTTCTAAAGTTCAGGGTTTCTGCCACATCATGAGACATAAAAGGATAATCTTATGTACAAGTATATTAAATCTTCTACCAAAGTCCAAAGTTCTACTCCTTTTCTCATCACAGTGAAAATGTTCTTCAAGATTCTGCCAAGGATCATGTACTCCAGGAGGCCCTACAAAGACAATCTTTGAGTATAGATGCAATGATGGATTTCTGTCATCCAAGGAAAGGCCTGGCTAAGTTTGAAGAGGCTCATCAGTATGTAAGAAGAAAAATTCTCAAAGACTGTCTACTAGTACTTTATAGGAGAGATTATTTATGAAATCATAGATCTTTGTTGCATTCAAGTTTTTAGAGTGTCCCCAAAGCCTTAGTGCAATCTTAAGCTTTAATAGCTATTAAATTTAAAAGCTATTAAAGCTTAAGACTTCATAGAAATAGCTATTAAGTTAAATAACTATTAAAACTAAAGACTTCAGTAAATCTTTTGGGATACCCTATGTATTTATGTGCACATGCACACACAAGATATATGTAGAATCCCCTCTAGGGTACTCTTTCAATTTGTACTCCTGCTTATGGGTTCAATCCCCAGAGAGTAACTACTGTTCTCCAAGTTTCTAGAGGGCATTCCATGAAACTGTAGTCAAAAAACTATAATTCATATTTCCCCACTAGTGTGCTTCCATTAACAGTCAGCATGTAGTCACAATTAGCTCCTAGCTAAGACATTTACTAATGACATAGTAACAGTAGTTATAGAACATTTTCTCACATAAACCTATTTCTTTATGTATCCTCATAGTATCTGTAGGAAAAATGGACGCAATTTAAAGTTCAATGGTAGTGAGATATGCATATAGGGAATACTGCTGTCAAGAAAACTAAAAACTTTTGATAAAAATTGAATGACCTAAGCCATGAAGATGGAAGTTATAAGGAAAAGGGAGCTAGGCTAGTAAGGTAATTTTAGCTTTATTAATTAAGCATAAGATGTTATTTCTCTATTAAAGTTTTCCTCTTGCATCTCATTACCATTGAACCATTACAGATCCCAAGAACCAAGCACAAGATATGGAGAGTTTATCATATGCACTAGTGAAGAACATACTCATGCTAATGAAATAACAGGTCCCTTAAGTATTGAAATGTAATACTCTATCGTTCCTTTAGTGTCTGTAATACTCTGATGACACATATTGAACTTGTACATATATACATACACCCACATGAACACACACATACACACAAATATATATATATATATATACATATATACATATATAAATCATTAAATCTTTCATTAAATGCTTTGGCTATCTCATTCTGATTGTTTTCATCTGGTAATTTGCTAAACACACATTTGCTTTTATCTTAATCACAGAATCATACCTTTTAATAATGTAATTAGTGATCTAGACTCTCACTGATGAGTTGGGATCCCTGAGCTAGACTGGCTACATTTCTCTCTAAGTATTCTAAGATATACCAAATATCTAAACAGGAATGAATAGACAAAACACAGAAACAGTAGGACCTTGCAGTCTTATCTTTTTGTCACCAGGAGAAGAAGGAGAGCCCAGGGCTCTACCCCAACTCAGAGGATCCTAGTAACTTGTCTCTTACAGAACAATATCCAAATAGGAAAAAGGAGCACCCACCTTTGACTGGTTAGTGTCTTTTTAAATGTACTCCTGGTTTAGGCACAGCAGCTAAACAAAAAGACTTCTCTTTTTTCATATGGTAGGTGTAGCAGGAACTATACCTGCATTCATACACAATGCCTGGTGACTAACAGATGCTTAAAAATGCTTAATGAATGACTAATGAATACATTCAAGTCCAAATGGGGACCATATCAGCAAAGCACACTGCATATAATTATAAGGGCTGAGCTTATTGGTCAGTCCCTATTACATAAGTAACAGTAAGGAATAGGATGAAGCCAAGAACAGAGTCCTGTGAAGCATTTTTTCTACCCTGAGAGAAATTTTATTAAGCTACAATTTAAATACATTTGCTTAACTAGTCACAAATCCCATGCAGAGATACTCTCATGCATCTGACGTTTCTCAATCTTGTCCACAAGATTATTTTAAAATAAACTGTCAAATGGTTTGATGGAACCAAGATATATTGTATCTATCTAATCCCCCTTATTTACCATCCTTATAGGATAGGGAATAGACTTATGATTTAATTGATCTGAAACAAGGGTAGGGGAATCTTTTTTTTCCTGCCCAGGTCCCTTTGGATATTTATAACATTATTTGATAACTATATTTGGTCAAACATTTGATTAATTTACCCCTAAAAAAGATGCTAAATTTATTGACTTTCAAGTCTTACCTGCAGTTGCCTTGGCAACACCACACCAATACACCCCTGGGACTGAAAGTTACTGTCCTGGGATAAAGGATGCCCATATGAGAAAATGTCCCTGCTAATGCAGGTCAGCACTTTCCTTGCAACTGAGCATCTTAAAGAGTTGTTTAGAGCACTGAGAGGATGGGACTTGCCCAGAGTCATACCATTAGTATGCAAGAGCCAGTCCTTAAATACAAACCTTCCTGGCTTGGAGATTAGCTCACTATTCACTATGCTATACTTCCTCTCTACCATTCCAGTATACTTATCTAAAAAGGAAGTTAAATGAGTTTGGCATGACTGAATCTCATTGAACCAATATTCACCCCCTGGTAACTATCCCTTCGTTTTCTAAGTTCCTTCAAATCAATTACTTTTTTTTTAAAGCAGAATTTTGCCAGGTATCAGATTAGGTTCAATCATGTGTAATATCTGGAATTCATCTATTGAGAAATTAAGACATTTGCTCAATCTACTGATTTCTTTCTCATTCTCCATGATATTTCAAAAACTAATAATAGTTCTACAATGCAACTTACAAAGTCATTCAATTCTCTTAATCTTTTTTAATTTTTCCTATTTTTTAGCTCTTCTAGTCAGTGGAAATGTGATCAGAAAAACAGTGAGAAAAAACAGAAAGAGGAGGGAGGCAGACACACAGAAATTAAGCTCTATATATTATGCTAATCACTAGAGATACAATTAAAAACAAGATATCCCTTACCCTCAAAAATAATCATGTTCTATATTCATTATAGTGCTTAAATATGGCAACATAGTAGATCTGATAATGGACACATAATAGGAAATCAAATGTTTATTGATTATTTTCTTTATGTCTTGATCTTATACATGTGATATGTAGTGTTAAGAACAGTGAAACTCGGGGCAGCTAGGTGGCTCAATGGATAGAGGACAGGCCCTGGAGTCACAAGTACCTGAGTTCAAATCTGGCCTCAGACACTTAATAATTACCTAGCTGTGTAGCCTTGGGCAAGTCACATAACCTCATTGCCTTGCAAAAAAAAAAAAAAGAGAATAGTGAAATTGGTTTCAAAGGATCTGAAGAATCTATTTCAATGAATATTTCATTGCTTTTAGCCAAAACTTTTGTGATGTTTGTAACCCAAACTATGTGGATAAAAATATTACTAGCAGATTTAAAGTGTATTTCTGAGCATCAAAATAGTTTAACATTTCAGAGGTAATTTCAAAGAAACTCATCATAAAAACAAATCATTATTATAGTGATGTAACTAGAAATCTGAAATACAAGGTGTCTAGAAAGTCTTCATGCAATTTTAAGTTCCAAATACTAAGACTTTGGGGACACCATATACAAGTAATTCATATTATTGAAAGAGTTAATACAAAAAAGAGGGATACTAAAAGTCATGTATCTGTCAGTGTCAGTTAATTAACAACTTTACTTTGTGTGGTTCCTTAAAAATAGCAAGCACTTACTAAATACTTGTCAATTAAGTGATTTGCTTTTCTGAAATTTATCTTTTAAGAATGATTTTTAGAATTCCTCTTCAACCCTCCTAACAACTCTTAGAATTACAGATTTAGAGGAGATATGAGATGGGATCTAGTCCAAACCTAAAACTGAACTGGAATTCTCTCTGCAAAAATTCTTAAAAGGGAGTCATCCAACTTAAAGACTTTTAGGAATAGGAAACTCATCACCTCACTTCAGCTTATTCCACTTTTGGAAAGCTCTGATCATTAAGAAGTCTTAATATCACACTGAATCCCACCCATCTACAAATGCTTTCTAGGGTCAAATGTACAAATCAAATTCCCCCTTCTATTTAATAGCCTTTTGATTTACTGAAAATGACACTTGTCTTTGTTCATAGCAATATAGTATTGGAAATGTCATTATGACTTTCCTGGACTTGAGAAAGGTATGATAAACCAGGTAAAATGATGTGCCATGATCACTTTTAAATTCCTTTTACTATTTGGAGGAATGTATTTATATATAATCATAAACAAACACATACAAAATATATTTTTGGAGGGATGTTGTTTCACACATACACATATATATGATATACACATGCATATGTGTTTTATATGTAGATATGTAATATTATATGCTTAATAAGAAAATAAAGTCTATAGGAGAGAACAATGATTTCATGTATAATCTACCTACAAACATTTCTTTTATTTTGTGTTTAAATTTAGAAAAAAATCATATATGTATGTATGCACATAAGAATATCAAGGATTTAGTTATAGCCATAAGTGATTAATATTTAGAAAAATGAATAATGTCCATTGAAACTGTAAAGATAGTTTGGGGTCAATTTCTATAAAGTTTTAAAAGCTAAATAGAAGAGTTTACATTTTTTTCAAGCAATACGAAGTCAATGCTGTTGGTTGAGTAAGAAGGCCATATGATCAGAGCTGTGAATAAGCAAAATTACTTTGGCAACAATGTGGAGGATGTACTAGAATGGGGAGAGAACTGATGCAGCAAGATCTATTAGGAGACTGAGGCAATAATCTAGGTAAGAGATGATAAGGATCTAAATTCAAGTGGTAGCTGTGTGAGTGGAGAGAAGGGGTTGATTGCAATTGATGTAAGGAGGGTAGAAAGGACAAGATTTGACAACCTATTGATATGTGCAGTGAGGGAGAGTGAAGAGTTCAGCATAAAGCTGAGGCTGAGTATTTTGGAAACTGGAGGGATGGTGGTGCCATCAATAGAAAAGAGGAAAGTTTGGAAGAGAAGTTTGCCATGGGAGGTTGGGAAAGAGCCTAAACTGGAAGATACAGGTAGCATATAGATACAGGTTGAACATCCGATTTCAGGAAGCATAAAAATAGGTACTTAATGTTAGAGATTAGACCTATTACCAGATGTTAGCCCTGAGGAACCAGTGTTGACTGTGCAAACCAAAGTACTCTCTTTGGTTATATCAAGGTTGCTCTGACTCTATACCTGAACTGAGTGACATAGTTCTGGCTTCTGAGTCAATATTAGGGACCACTTTGGAGCTAGTTTCTAATTGAGCAAGTTCAAAACTATAACCAAATCTACAGGAACAGTATGAAATATTTATAAGACTGACTTGTTTGGCCTTCAGTCTCTATCAGGGAGGTGATGCCATGATGAGCACATGAATTGGACATGAGTAAAGGGGAGCTGTGCTAAGTCACCAGCCTCACTTTCTTTTCCATAGCCATCTGAATCCAGTGGCCAGATATGAACCAAGATGAATGGAGATAGCTCTGGATTCGAGATAATAGGGTTAAGTGACTTGCCCAAGTGAGTAAATCTCAAGTGTCGGAGGCCAGATTCAAACTCCCATCCTGACTCCAAGGTCGCTGTCATCTAGAGTGATTAGTTCTTGATTTTCCTCTCTGGAAATACAACCAAGAGATTTGCTCTATGATAATTAGCTGATTCATGTTTTTAACTACGTAGAAGAACATATTTTGGTTCTATCCTTGAGAAAAAGTTCTTATGCTATTTCCTTGATTCAATGGTATAATACTAAAAAATGATACCTATTAGTAGTTAAATTAACTATATCTAGGATGAACAAGATCTAGAGTTTGAAATCATTGAATCATAGATTTAAAGTCAAAAGAGATTTCAAAGGTCACCAAGTCCAACTACCTGATTTTATAGATAAGGAAACTGAGAGAAGATAAGAAACTTTGCCCCAGATCATACAATTTTTATGTTAAAATTCAAACTCCAATCTTCCTGACTCCATACCTACTGCTCTCTCTAAGTGCTACCCTTCTTCCCCCAATCCAAGCCATAAGGATCCTCAAAAATCATATAGGCATAGGTCCATAGTGTTATTAAATTTATAGACAAAGAAACTGAGGCCCAGAATATTTGAGTGGCTTATTCAAGATGATCAAAGGCATAGAGTACGCTTCCTGGATTCATCTTCCTGAATTCATATTTGATCTCAAATTCTTATTAGTTATATAATCCAGGACAAGTCACTTAACCCTGTTTGCCTCAGTTTCCTCATCTGTAAAATGAACTGAAGAAGGGAATGTCAAACCTCTCCAAGTATCTTTTCCAAGAAAACCTCAAATGGAACTATGAAGACTTGGATACAGCCAGAAAATGGCTGAACAATAGTAAGCATCAGAGTCAGTACAGATATTCTGTGCAATGCAGATATTCTAATTATAAAGCAAATGTACTTTCTACTATGCCAGGCAACACTGATATATTGCTTCAAGGAAGAGAGAACAATTGATCTACAAGTGAGAAAAATACAGGGCCAAAATACCAGAAGAAACTTGACATACTAAATGAAGTAGCTTAGCATTTCAGTTCCAGCTTCCTTTAAACTTCTCTAACTCTGCCTCAAATAAATTTCTTCCTACCCTAATCTAGCTTCTACTCACTTGCCTCCTGTTTGTCTGCCCGCTGTCTCTGTCTCTCCCTCCATCTCTCTGTCTCTGTCTGTCTGTCTGTCTGTCTGTCTGTCTCTCTCTCTCTCTCTCTCTTTATCTGTCTCTCTTCCCCAAATATACAATCCTATGACCTTCCTAAGTTTTTAAAAGCCTTCCTGACCAGAGCCTTTCTACTTTTCCGATATCCTTACACTTTACTCCCCTCCACAAATTCTACAAGCCAGATATAATATCCTTTCTGGAAAGAAATACACACACACACACACACACACACACACACACACACACACACACACACCTGCAGAGGGCACCTTTCTTGGTCTAAACTACTGCTAGAATCTTCCCTTTGAGATTTCATGTACTTTATGCTTATATTTTTCCATATGCCACCCCATTAAAGTGTGAACCATTAAGGGGAGGGACTTTTTTGCTGTTTTTGAATCTCTAGTAGTCAGTACAGAGTCTGATACATAATTAAGTACTTAATAAATGTTTGCTGACTTGCAACAAGCAGTCCTAAATGAATTTGGTTTGAAGATTTATTGTTCTATATAATTGCAATGAGCAGATTGACTGAGCGTTGAATGGGTTCCCTTCCAGGAAGGAGTAAAGTATTAGAGCAGAAGTAGTTCCCTGCCTTCCAGATAGAGCTGTTGGTCATAAAAGTTGAAATCAGTTTCACTAAAGTGACAATAGGAACCCTGATGGTATTGCTTTGGATGAGATTTCCTACCTTCCCTTCCTAAAAATGTTTTTCTTCTTTATTCAAACAACCAAGAATGACAAAATCTATGTTTGACAGAGTAGATCATATAAAGAATAAATAGATCAAACTGGGTTGAAGCATAAAAATGGTCAAGTAGGTCCATTACTTTCTGAAGACAAGAAAATTAAGATAATTTGAATATATATATATGTATATATATTAAGAAGCCTTTGACCTTGAAGAAACTTCTGATTCAATCCTTGCCATTCTTTCCTTGAGGCCATAAAAAGAAAGATTTCTGAGCTTATAAGTAATTAGAAGGGCAAAGAGCCTGGAGAAACTTATTTATGGATCTCATCATGGCCACTGAACTATTTAGAAGTTTCAGTTCATGTTGGATGATATGATAGAAGTATTGGCATATATCCTTGAGAGTTGCTGTGGTCATTGTAGAGATTTAGAGCCAATAAAAAAACAGGATTTTAAGAATATGAAACATTAGCAACCTGAAGCCATACCAAAGCAAGACTAAATGGGACAGGCAGTTACCTTGAAACCCAAGCTACTCTAAGATGGAGCAGGAAGTTACCACTGTCAAATCTTTGCTCATGTTCTGTTTGCTTGCTAATCCTGGTTAATTTATAACATGAAACTCCTTTCCCCCGTCTCCTCCCCCCCACCACCAGAAATCTTTCTTTCCATGTCCTGAGCCATGAGGATGGTTGAAGGAATTAGAGAATGAGACAATTAAGTGAGGTACTTGCTTTATAGTTGTTCTATATGCCAATTTTTTATAGCAAAATTGTGAATCCTGTTAATCATTTGAAACCAAAGGCTTTTTCACATTCAATTTTTGACTTCTCAAGGGACCTGAGAGCAGAGGTAAGAAGTTTCCTAATTTAGTCATTTGGGATTGTAGCCTTGGATAGGATAAGCTGGGATGGGATGGGATGGGAGAACTCAAGTGGTTTGTAAACTCAGTGGAGCAGTAAGAATACTGTGATCTCTCAGAAAGCCAGTGCATGCACACTAAACTGTGATGAAGATATTTGGTCAGTGGACTGATAGTAGCACCACCTTGTGACCAAAGCCTATATGCTACACTTCCTATTGATGAAATGACAGCCTGCTTTTCTATAGGCTGCAGGAGCAAGGCAAGGAGCCAGATCTGGGCAATTATTATTCTGTGGTATTATTATGTAGATGCTTGATCTACATAGACTATCATGATAAAATAGCAATAATTAATTTCTATTTCACAAACATTTTAAGCACATATAGACTGCAAGGCACTGTGTTAAGCTCTAGTAATACCACAGTTCACTGAAGGTTTGGTAAAGAACCTTTATATTTTAAAAGAAATAGAGAATTTAGGAGTTACAATGGCTTAAACTTAAAGATATCTTGAGTATATTTCCCATCCTCTCCTCAGAGATCAAATTAGTAAACACTTATCGTCATACCTCTGGACAGGGGCAGCTATGTGGTGCAGTGATAGAGCACCAGCCCTAGAGTCAGGAGGACCTGAGTTCAAATTTGGCCTCAGACACTTAACAATTACCTAATTGTGTGAACTCGGGCACGTCACTTAACTCCATTGCCTTAAATAAATAAGAAAAAAGAAAATGAACAAATATTTAAAAAATCCTACCACTGGACAAAAATCATTCCTAAGATTTCAGTTATTGCCTACAATAGCAGCTGTGACTCATCAGACTGAGCAGAGGGGTGACTGGAGCCATGCCCAGGAACTCAAAAAGACATCTCAGTCAGTCAGGATATGATTGAAACACTGGACAACACCCAAGGCTGCCAAAGGAAAATTCATATGTTAATTCTAATCTCTTCCTACTGTTAGCACCATTTGCTATAACCAATGGTTCCACATAAAGGTGGTGTGGTGCTGACTGGGAAAGAACTTCTATCTCCTTGGTATTGATTATCAGACCACAATTAGCACAAGTCACAAAGAAATGGAGAAAATTTGAATGCTATGGATCCCTACCTTGGCAATCCAGGGAGGTCTACAAGGATGATAAGGTTTGATACATGCATGACCACAGAAAGTTCATTATTTATGAAATCTGAAAGAAAATGTGATTAAGAATAGGAATAGGCTGCCTACCAAAGTGAAGGTCTACAAGCTGTTGTATGGCCTTCATTGTTGTATGCCTATGAAACCTGAACAGTCTACAAATGCAATATCTGGAAAATTGAACCACTTCTATTTGAATTGTCTTAGGAAGATTACCCGGCAACATAAGGTACAAGACACTGAGGTCCTTTCTTAAATTGAACAGCCAAACATTCTACTCTTCTACAGATAGTGCTACTCTAAAGGGTTGGCCACATTGTTTGAATGTCAAAAAAATGTTTAACCCAAATATTATTTTATGGAAAATCCACTTAAGGCAAGAATTCACATGGAGGTCAGAAGAAGTGGTATAAAGACACTCTCCAAGATCTATAATGAACTTTTGGCTCAATTACAAAACATGGGAGACACTGGTACAGGACCACCTATCATGGTGTGTCTACATCAAAGAGGGGACTGTGCTCTGTGAGCACAGCAGAGTTGCAGTAGCACAAGAAATGTGAGATGCTAAAATCAGAGATATCTCTACTCCAAATCTTCAAACAGATGACTTGTGCCCAACCTGTGGCAGAATCATTTGAGCTCAAATTGATCTAATCAGTCAAATCAGACATGCTGTATCTTGAACCCAACATCATGATGTTATTTATTCTCTTCAAATATGAAAGATGAACAGCTTTAAGTTAAGCCAAGTGACTCCGAATTTGGATCCAGATAACAGTCTTTTAACAGTTGTGACTTGGTGAATGAGATTTGCTAGTGAAGCAGATAAGTCTCTTTCACTTCATATAGATGTTGATTTATGTCTTTGATTTTTCATTTGAGGAGACTTTTGTCACCCACAATCTATTCTTATTATATTCTTCCCCTATAGAATCCTCCCTGGTTACAAAGGGGAAAATGTTAAGAAAACTAGACAGTCCCTCTTGCCTCTCTTCTCAGGGAAAGAAAAGTGTTTCATCACCTCTTCCTCTCAGTCAAAGTTGATTATTATGGTTAACCAGAATTAGGTGGTTATTTTCAGTTGTATTTTAATGAAATAGCTTATTTGAAAAAAGTGCCTATCAAGTACTTACTATGTGTAAGGTACTAGGCATATATATGCACCCTGAAAAAAAGGAGGAGCCTACCTAATATAACATAATGTACATTATAATACATATATAATATATAATAGCCTATATAATACATATAATATGATGTACATTATACATTACCTTATTTATAATAGAGGAAGCCAACATTTTCCATCCTTCATTTTGAAGATCAATGACAACTCAGGATGATATCTTGACTTTTGGATGAATTGGATTAAACTGAGGCAGAGTTGCACAGTCTATTGCTTCATCTTCTCATCAAAGTACAGGACAAGACAAAAGTCAAGAGGACAGGTGATGGCTGGTGATGTAATAAATACTTTGGCATTTTGGCATTCAGACTAACTTCTAAGTGCTCAGCTGCTTCAACTGCCTTCATGGCCATTGCAACAAATTGTTCTCATCCAACCATTCGGCCAGGGTATTGTCTTCACAAGTTTGGGACAGACATTCCCCTAAGTCATTACTAGGTTTGATGCTTATTGGTTACCTTCAAACTAGTTTAGTCCATGTTTTATCATGGCCCCCGGGCATGCCACAACTTCTTGAAGTCACAGGTGAGAATTAGGTGACAGGTGAACAGCAAAAGTAGACTGAAAAGGGATTTTTCTTACAGAAAAAGTACAGGTCCTTCTTGAATGCTCCTATACCCCAAAGAAAGCAGTGGATAGAAATCTGGATCTGGAGACAAGAAAACTTATCTTATGGAATTCAAATCTGGCCTCGGACACTTATTAAGTGACTCTGGGAAAGTTATTTACCCCTGTTGTTCTCCGTTTCCTCATCTATAAAATGAGATGGAGAAGAAATGACAAACCATTCTAATTGTCTTTGCCAAGGAAATCCTATATGGGGTCATGAGAAATTAGACATGGGTGAAAACAACTGAACAACAAACTCCATTCCTCTATGTGGAATGGTTTCAAGAAAAGGAAGAAAAGAACTATGTAATCAGGAAATAGAAGAAAGAAAGAATTTTGGTCTATGGAATCTTAAGGATTATGAGTGATGTCTACTGTCATTTTACATGACATTTACATTAGTGAGGCTAATTCATTATGTATGAAGGGAAAAACCAAGTTTTTTAAGTTTACAGTTCTCTTATTTGGAATTATTTGGAGTCATTTCCATATGATTGTTTGTCTTTTTGAGTTTCTTGAATTTTTCTTTTTAATATGTTTTGTTGATAGGCTGTCCTCTTTTCCAAAAAAAATCACTGTCACAAAAGATTCCCACTCCCCCCAAGAGAATATCGCCTTGTAACAAATAAGAATAGCTAAGCAAAACAAATCAGCACATTGACTATGTCTGAAAGTGTATGCCTCATCTTACATCTATCATATTCTGCCTCTGTCAAGAGGCAGAAAGCATGGATCACCATTAAGTTTTTGAATTCATTATGAAACATTGCATTGATCAGAATGTATAAATTTCACAAAGTGGTTTTCCTTTATAATGTTGTTATTGTCCTGAATATCATTCTCCTAGGTCAGTTGCTAACTTTGTAACTGGATCGCTTCCTATAAATCTTCCCAGATTTCTCATAAGTTTTTTTCAGTTCTTTAGACATAATAATATTCCAAGACATTCAAATATTCATTTACCAGAATTTATTCTGTCATTCCGCAAATTTTTTCTAGTTTTTCTAGTTTTTAATCTTGTTTTAAAAAAAACAGTGCTGGGGCAGGTAGGTGGTGCAATGGATAGAGCACCAGTCCTGGAGTCAGGGGTATCTGAGTTCAAATCTGGTCTCAGAAATTTAATAATTACCTGGCTGTGTGGCCTTGGACAAGTCACTTAACCCCATTGCCTTGCAAAAAAAACCCTAAATAAAAAAACAGTGCTACTTTAAATAATTTTATATATGTGGAAGTTTTTCCCAATTTTTTGTCCTTATAATGCATGTGAGTAGTGAAGGTATTATTGAACCAAAGGATAGATACAGCTTAAAGGGATTTTTTTAGTATAATTCCAGATTATTTTCCAAAATATTTGGACCAATTTATAGCTCTACAAACATTATCTTCCAGTAGTCCCTTGAGCCTTATCTATTTTTATTTTTCTGCATTTTTGTCAATCTAGTGAGTGCAAGAAGAAACCTCAGAATTGTTTTGTAATGCTATTTTCTTAATTTGAGTAATTTCAGGACATTCTTTCATTTGGTTGTTTGTAGTTTGCATTTCTTCTCTTGAAAATATCTTCTTCATATAATTTAAATCTTTGTCTAATAGGGATTGGTTCTTGTATTTAGCTATTTCTTTCCATTTCTCTTATATCTTAGATATCAAAACTTTATTAGAAATATTCATTACAAACATTTTTTCTAGTCTTCTTTTCTAATTCTATCTAAACTGATTTTAGTGATGCATAGATTCTTTTTAATTTTATTGATACAAAATTGCCCATTTAACTTCTGCTATTACCTCTATTATACAATTATTTAATAAAGAATCTCTTCCCCTAAGGCAAAGCCAGACAAGATATAGCAGATTTTTCCATTGCTTCTAAATTGTGATGCAGTCTTTTATATCAAGTTGATATGCATATTTAAACATAAATAATGTTTGTATAAATCTAATTTCTGCTAAACTATTTTCTAATTTGCTCAGTAGTTTTTAATTGACTGGATAACCCTTGCCCATTTAGTTTATGTCCTTAATTTCTTGAAAACTCTTCTACTGTATTGCAATTTTCTCTGGGTCTTTTATATCTTGTCCATTTTCTGTTTTTCTTAACCAGGAGCAATTAGTTTTGATAATCACTTCTGAGTATAGTTTAAGATCTGGAAATTCTATATTCCTTCTCTTTTCTTCCCCATCAAGTCCCTTGAAATTTTTTTTTCCTTTTTTTCCCTCCAGATGAAATTTATCATTATTTTGCTTAGTTCTTTAAGAAATTCTTTGGTACATCAATTACTATAGTGGTACATTTGCAAATTAATTTAGGTAAAGTCAGCATTTTTATTATTTAGCATAAATCATCAATAGGATATGTCTTACTCCATTTATTTAAATATTCCCTTATATCTTCAAAAAAGTAAAGTACAGTATTCCTGTAAGTTTTTATGGCATCTTGGTAAATTGAGTTATAGCATTTTGCCAAGACTTATGGCATCTTGGTAGACTGACTCCCAGGAATTTTCTATAGTTTGAATGGAATGACTTTTAAAAACTATTTTCTCATGCTGAGTTTGTAAATAGTATTCAAAAAAACTACTCTGTGGTTTTATTTTATTTATTTATTTATATCCTTCTATATTAGCCAAAATTTTAATTATTTCAATTATTTAATCATTGAATATCTAGGTAAACTATCATATCTCTACAAATAGAAATTCTCTTATATTTTTTATTTTCTTTTTTATATAATTAGCATTTCTAAATATATATATATATATATCAAATAATGATAATGACAGTGGACCTCCTTGCTTTATCCCTGAGATTATTGAAGAAGCTTTTAATTTTTCACCATTACAATAAAGCTAGGTCTTTTAAATTGTAAATAGTAACTATTTATCACAATAAATTAAGATACGTTTGTTCCTCTGCCTTAAAAAAATTAATCAATGCTACATATTTTCTTAACATTTCTTAATATTAACATTGATTTTGTTGTTTTTATTATTTATCTTGTCAGATAAGTTTCAATTAAGAGAAAACATGATCTAATAGATAGGGAGCCAACCTAAGAGTCAGGAAAACTTGGATTCAAATACTATTCATGACACATGCTGATTTTGTAACCTTGGTCAAATCACATAACCTATCAGTAGATACTCCAGTCAACTCTGTAAAATTATACATTAAAGAGAGGGTTCTTCATTGAAAAGAGGAGTTTCCTCAATAGAAATTTCTTATATTAATGAAAACACATGTTTCATCGTTTTTAAAAAATAAATATGCTTATAGTTTTACTAATATTAAACCATCCTGAATTTCTAGAAAAAATATCTTAGTAACAGTGATTTTTAAATATATTACTTTAATCTGTGAAAATATTTTATTTAATTTACTTTATATCAATAGGCATTAGTAATATTTATCTTTAGTTTCTTTGCTTTATGTCACCCTTATATATTGATATAGTCCTATGTCTCTTGCCTCCTATCTGTTATTATAAATAATTTTACAAAATATCAGTTAATTGTTTCTTGGATGTTTGATAGGAGTGCTTATATATCATCTGAATTTTTTTTTCATTTAGGAATTCACTTATGACTTAATTTCTTATTCTGAATATGAGTTGTTCAGATTTTCTCTTTCTTGTTATGTTAATTTTTATATTTTAAAATATTTTATATTTATAAAATACATACTTTTTATATCCTATATTTATATAAATATTCATGCATGCTACTTATAAGTCATTTGCTTCTTAGTATATGATTGAATTTACTACTTTCTAACCATTTCCTTTATTTCATCTTAAATTTCTTCTTCTGAAAATTGCTCAAATCATTTGATTACTTCTCTATTGGGGAATAGTTTTTGTTCATACATACATATTATACATTCATCCATAACAGATCTGCATGAAAATATAAATATATTGTCACTGTAACACTTTATGAAAATTTTAAATGTACAGATTGCCTGCTGTTGCCAAGAATCAATTTTTTAGATGCAAGATCCTTTTTGTAATGCTCTTTTTTTTTTTTTTTTTTTTTTTTTTTTTTTTTTTTTTTTAGTTTTTGCAAGGCAATGGGGTTAAGTGGCTTGCCCAAGGCCACACAGCTAGGTAATTATTACGTGTCTGAGGCTGGATTTGAACTCAGGTACTCCTGACTCCAGGGCTGGGGCTCTATCCACTGTGCCACCTAGCCACCCCCTGAAATACTCTTAATTGTAATTGCTCCTTAATAGAACTGTTTGGTAAATTCAAATTGTCCTGTGCCTCTTATATTTCTAATTTGGGGGCCTATCTTATTGAGTTTTAATCTTATGTAAGTATACTCCTTTTAGTAAAATATGAAACTTTAACTCATTACTTCTTAATATCACTGTCTTTTTCATTCCTTTCTATTTTTATCCCCCATTGCTACCATGATATCACAGATCGTCTGCCTGCCTAGTCATTTCTCATTGTCTTTTGCATTTGATTTTCAAACAAATCATAGTAACAGATTATTCATACTGGATTGTTGACTGTCAGTTGTCCTTTATGGTCCTGTTTAGCAAGCCAAACTTGGACTTCAGTGGTTGCTTTTTTCTTTTTAATGTAATCATGGGCCATTAAATTCTGCTTCTACCTTCTTTTAAGGAAGGAATTATTTTATGCACCATGCACAGCAAAACCTAGGCTATCTAGTCTGGTAGTTTCTGCTGGAACCAAACCAAGTGCATTTATATCACTGACTTACATGAAGAAAAGGGAAAGAAGAGCAACCAATCAATAGACACTGAATTCTGTGAAATTTTAATAATCAAACTTTATCCCCAGGCCCACCCCCCAAAAAAGATATGGGAAGGCATCTCTCTCTTTTCTAAAGAGGCAAGGAGAACTGGGCTTGGACCAATATATAATAGTGACTTGGTTGAGGTGTTTGGTTATTTTTACTGAAATAATTTTTGCTTTTCTTTTTTTTATTCTTTGTTATGTCGGTCTGTTCTATGGGAGAGAGAGGTAATAAAAATAAATAAAAGATTTATTGAATATAAAATATTGATAAATATAATGATATCCAAATAAATAAATATATATATTGAAAGATAGGTGATGAAAAAATAAAAAGGATCATTACATTTTTTTCCATGATACTCCATTCTGGGCATTTTTCTAGTTGTCCATCCTCCTGGTAGGTTCTCCCTCCTGGTTTCCTGGCTGTCTTCAGTCCCCCAAAACCTACCTTCTATGGAAAGCTTTCCTCAACCCTATTTTTACACTCCCAAGTGAACCAGGTTAAAATGTAATTGGAAAATATGTAGCAAAATAAAGAAGCTGTGTCCAACCTTTTCATTTTACAGGTGAGGAAACTGAGGCACAGATAACTTAAATAATATATAGACAGCATGAAATAGAGGGATAGAATGATGGACCTAAAGTCATAAAGATCTCATTCAAATTTGGCCTTATATATTTTCTAGCTGTGTGATCCTAGGCAAGTTATTTAACCTTTTTCAGCTTCTGTTAAATGGATATTATAGTAGCACCTAATTTGTTGTGAAGATCAAATGAGATAATAATTATAAAATGTTTTTCAAATCTTAATATACCATATAAATGCTAGCTATTATTATTTTGAAGAATCACACAGTTGTAAATTTCTGAGGTAAGATTTGATCCCAGATCTTTCCAACTATAACTTGAGTGTTCTTTTCTCTAGACCAGAGGTGTCACTCAATCCACAAAACCACTTGGTCCATAACACTTCCAAGTATAACTGAACCAGATTAAAATGTAATTGGAAAATATTTAAGGAAATAAATAAAAACACAATAAAACACAGATAATATTAATATGTGGTTTTCTAAGTCAACATACACCCACAGAGATCCTTAGGTGTGATTTAACGACCCACCTTCATTTATTTTTGAGTTTCATATCCCTGACCTACCTCTCCATTGCAGAAACAAGACCAAGATAAAGAACATCAGACAGGTTGAAGCCAAGATGAGCAGACAAAGGACTTGTAATTAGGGCAGGGGGATAAGGATTAACTATAAAACATCTTCGCCAGCCTTTGAAACTGTTAACCTTTTCATTCATTACTGTAACATTGCTTCACTTTCTATGTACCCTTATAGAATCTTCACGGCAAATCCTCTCTAAATTCCCCAAAGGTTTGACATTAAGGAACCTTGGATAGCTGAGAGAAAAATAAATTCCCATTGTTTTCCTCCTGCCAGAGGCCTAAGATTTAGGGGATCCCAGAAAGCAGGAAACTGGTGACAGGCAAAAATTGTGAGCTAAGACTTGGACTTGGGGCGGCTAGGTGGTGCAGTGAATAGAGCACCGGCCTTAGAGTCAGGAGTACCTGGGTTCAAATCTGACCTCAGACACTTAATAATTACCTAGCCGTGTGGCCTTGGGCAAGCCACTTAACCCCATTGCCTTGAAAAAATCTAAAAAAAAAAGACTTGGACTTGTTCCTGGAGAATAAGGAAAGGTCGCATTAGAAAAATAAGCTCTATTTCATCACACTTTAAGATACCTCATAGTGGGCAAAATAATTCTACAGAAAAAAAATACTTCCAAGGCCACCTGATCTGTCACAGAGTACTTCTTGTGTCATATAATCATTGGAAAGATTCCACATATTCTTCTTAACACTGAGTACTATGGGACCAACAAGTCATTTTTCCCCCCTAGGAACCAAATTGGTTATTTTTATACTGCAGCATTTATTCAGCTTTAGGGGGTAAAAGAGGAACATGTTATCCTTATAATTATGAGAGGCACTCCCAGAAGTCCAGACAAAAACCTCAGAAAATAAAAACTGACCAATAACTTAGGAAAAGAGATATGGCTGACAAAAAACAAAGATGAAATATTGACTCCTTGAGTGACTTACAGTCAAGTTAAACAAATGTGTAAAAAATAGTTCATCCCACCTGCCCCCCCCCCAACTCTTTTGCAAAAGTAGGATGGGGAGGGAACATCCACAGGTGTGGAACATTACATATACTGTCTGATTTTTTCAATATGTTGATCGATTTTGCTGATTTTTCTTCTATTCTTTTTTCTTTTAAAAATTGTTACATAGGATGGCTCTCTCAAAGCAGAAGGGAAAGAGAGAGATAGGAAGAAGTTTAAGAGATGTAAAACCAAAAGTATTAAGTATATTTACTTCTAATAAAATATATTTTTAAAAGTTTATTATAGGGATGGCTAGGTGGTACAGTGGATGGAGCACCTGCCCTGGAGTCAGGAGTACCTGAGTTCAAATCCCCTCAGACACTTAATAATTACCCAGCTGTGTAGCCTTGGGCAAACCACTTAACCCCATTTGCCTTAAAAAAAAAAAACCAAAAAAAAGTTTATTATAGTTAGGTTCACAAATAAACTCAGTATTAATAGTTTCTTTCTTCACCTCCTTTATCCTCTTTTCCTTCTTCTATCCCTCCCTCCTTCCCCAGTCTCTCTCTTCCTTTTCTCTGTCTTTGACTCTGTGTCTCTTTCTGTCTCAGCACTACTTGATTTAAATTGTCATTTATTTTTGTGATACATAGGCCTCACCTCATCTGTTTCAACTTCCCACTCTGATGGTTCTTAAAAGAATTCCTAGAAATGTGTATTTTTTTCATAGAAGATATTAAAACAGGCAAACAAAAAGTGCTAACATGCAAGAATGAGAGGATACATTCCCTGATTATTTTTTAAATGATGTTGGTTATAAAAGCTTATAACCTATTCTGAAAATATCAGAGATTATACTTCAACTTGAACTATTATATAATAAACTTAAGAAATGGAACCGTATCTTTCCTATCCAAAATCTTTCCCATCCATTAGATCTCAATTACCCATTTGTAGATTATGTACTTTGTGAACTCTTTCCAAAAAATTTTCTGTTCCAACTGGCTTCTTCCTGATGCCCTGTCTACTTTTGACCAAGCTGAGCTGTTAAGTGCTTGGGGAAAACCCATTTGAATATAATAGAACCATAGAATGTCAAAACTTGAACTGATCTTATAGACTATCCAATTCAACTGCCTCACTTGCAGAGGAGGAAACTAAGCAAGGAATGCTCTAGAACCAGCTCACACCTGATTATTGCATTTTCATCGTGAGCATTCACATTTCAGAAGCAGGAAAACACTGTAGTCAGGGATATGAAACTCAAAAATAAATGAAGGCAAATCATTGTGATAAAGGCAACATTATTATGTTGACTTGTTTATGTACTTAGGAAAGTTATGGAGAAAATTATAATAAAGCAGATTAAACTTAAAATCACTTTTTTTTGGAAAGCTAGTTGATAAATATTTACAGGCATGCCACAGAGACTAAGGATTGAGTATAAAGGAGTTAAGAGTTTTTTAGGGACTTAGTCAAGGTCAAAAACCTTGTTAAGTCATAGAGTTGGTACAACTGTCAGATCTTTTAATTCACATCTCATTCATGGCACTGCATACTGGCAAAAATCTTTCCAGTACAACAAACTAAATAAAACAATTAGATAAAGATATGCTATGATACTATATGAAATTTAATTTTTTTTACATATAAACACACAAATGGAGTGTCACTCATCTCATTGAATTAAAAAGATACTAAATCTACCTTTGTAATAATCAGGCTTCCTAATACCTCCCCCACCTGTTTTACTGAACCTCACCCTGGTCCACCTATGGGGCCATTATTGTTGTAATTGCTGTTTAATTGTTTTCAGTTGTGTCCAACTCTTCATGACTGTTTGAAAGGGGTTTTTTGGCAAAGAAAATGGAGTGACTTCCATTTCTTTCTTCAACTTCTATTATAGGTGAGGAACCTGAGACAAACAGCATTAAGTGACTCGTCCAGGTTCACACAATTAATGTTTCTGAAGCTAAATTTTATTTCAGGGAAATGAGTCTTCCTAATTCCAGGTCTGGCACCCTATCCACTGCACAATCTAACAACCCCATAACCCATAAGACTACTAAAGGCTTTGACTGTTCAGAATGTATAGAAGTATGATTAAAAGATTCGTGGTTTGTGGAGTGGTTCATATTTTCATAGAATATATTAAGAATATATTAAGTCCAATCCCCTCATTTGACAGAGGAGAAAACTGAAGCATTTTGCCCAAAAGAGCACTCGACCTAGAGACAAAGGATCTGGATTTTACTTCTTATGGCCCAAGAGAACTTGGTAAAATAATTTCATATCTTGAGTCCTCCATGTTTTTATATGTAAACTGAGAAAGATGGATAAGATTACCTCTAAGGTCCCTTATCATGATCATATAAATAGAATCATGATATGAATATATCAGAAAGAAGAATCTGAAAGGACAAGTGGATGCAGAGTTAAAAATGAAGACTCATAAAAAGGAATTAGTGGGAGGTGAGGACTAGAACTCCAATGCTAAGAATTTAGGCTAAAACTGGAAAGAGATTCTCTCAATTTTCTATACTGAAAGGTGTATCTTTATGATCAATTACTTGAGAATGATCCCTCCCCATGGTTTCTTTTGAAGTATCCTTACTACTGCCCACCATCCCTATTGTTCTCCATGACCATGGACAAGTCCACATGACTTTAAACGCTTGTCACAACCTTGAGAAGAAAGCTTGCCTGAATTCATTGACCTCCCCATGTCTCCGATTCTACCCAAGAGATCTCTGTCTAGCACATTCCTTGACTTCAATCATAGAAAACATCTTAAATGTCCCAAACAAGTCAAAGGACTTGAAGCAACAGAAATTTTAGGACAAAAACCTGCCAATGGCCTCCTCAAGGTACAAAAAAAGCATAATTATTGCTTTAAGGAGTTAGGACTTTTTTCTTCCTTAAATATCCACATTTCCAGTTTCCTGGCAGTTTAATCTATAGTCCTCTCTCATCCTCATCACCTTCCTCTAGATACATGAAGTGAATGAACTTCTTAAGAGATGGTGCCCTCAGTTCAGCTGTGGTTGGGCCACAGCTAGCCACCCCTCTTAATTCTCAAACTCTCATAATTCAGTCTAAAATCACATTAGGTTTCCTGGCTGCCATGTAAACTCCTGTGATATCTGGAGAATTAACTTGGAGGTGAAGGGAGGAAAGGCAAAAATTCTAGAAGAGAGCTGCCCACCCCAAAGCCTTGCATTTCTATGAGGTAAAATTGGGACATTATTAATATTTCCTGAGGGAACTATTGGGGGACTTCCCACCTCCTGTAGAGGCAGGCAACTCTAGGAGTGAAATGTTGCCTGTGTTGTCACCTTTCATCACTATCACTTGGTTTTACTCAACTGTTTTTCTTTGTTGCCAAGGAGAACTGGGAAGTGACCATTGTGTTAAAAGCAAAATACATCAGTAAAAAATTTTTCAAAAAAGAAATAATTGTGTGTCACTAGCTCAGAACAGCCCAAACCATGATTGTTTCCACTTTGCAAATTCCTTCATTGTCCAGGAATGGGAATCACTATTGATATAGTGTGTTTGCAGTACAGCAGACTCTGAGTTGGAAAAGATGAGTGGAAAAATTTAGAAGACAAAAATCAGTTTAGAGGGAGAGGGGGTTGGGGTGGCAGGGTGTGGGGAAGATTGTTTGGGAACTTGGAAGGAAATAACTGCATATCTGAAAGAAAATCAAATTTCTCTATTGGTCTCTTTAAAAAAAAAACACTTCATTAATTTCCCACTTGGCAAACCTTTACCATCCAATCCTCTTTTTCTAATCACTTCCAAAGAGTTCATAGGATTTGATTTTTTATAGTACTGAATGTTTTGAGACTATATGGAAAATGTAGAGAAAATAATTGTGGTGATAAATGTTAGGGAAGTAAAGGGACTAGGGCTAGCTTCATTGAAATTTTGTGCCCAGGGTTAGAGGATGTAAACTCCATGATCTCCAAATGAGAATAAATTTAGTTATTCTTTATTATCTGAAGTTTTCGTTTGAAAAGAACTCTTATAGAAAAGGGACTATTTCCTTTTCTGTATACCATACTTTGCCTTCATATTCAGTTCTACCTAGCATAGTAATTGTATACAGTAGGAATTTACTAAATACTTGTGAAATATTTAATTGAACTGATGCAATCTTAGGATAAATGTAATAATAATAATAATAATAGCAATAGTAAATTTATGTGGTGCTGGCATATATAGGGTCCTGACAAGAGTTTCCTGAGAGTTCTGCTAACAATGTCACAAAACTCAGGATCTGATTTTGGCATAAGCTGAAGGAAAAGCCTCAGATGGCCATCTGGCTTAGGGCTTTCTCTCCTTCTACCCCCACCCCGCTGTATTCCCATCAGTGTAGCTTTGATGAGTACCCTTGCTCAGCTGCTGACCCCATGAAATTCAAAGCACTCCAGGTATTTCCACTCCAATATAAGGAGTCTCCCTTATATTGTTTCCCCAGACTGGTGGTATAAAAAGGACCCAGAAACCAACAGCCGGTTTAGGAGCAGATGAATGACATGACTGGTGATGGCCCATCTTTGGCTAGTTTAGAATTTCCACTTGAAACTACAAAGAGCTGAGCAAGGCTTTCAAATTAGACCTTTCTTGCCTCCATTTTCACTTGCACTTGATGATGTTATTAAAATGATAGATTACTTGTATTTGTCATGAAATTTAAGTTCTATAATTCTAATCCAGATGGCTTTAGCTGAGATGAAACTTTTTTAAAAGGCTTGCATACAAACCAAAAATTTAAAGGTACTTTAATGCCAGGGATTTTTTTTTAATAGACACTAATGGCCTGTAGATGTGAAGATGATAATAAACCTGATAATCTATTCGAGTTGCTATATGTTTTTTCTTTTAAATCATCTCCATTTTATTTCATACTTTCCTGGATGTGGTGATCTTATTGAAATTTAGTTTCATGCTCACAATATCATAGGGTGTGAATACAAAGGAATCCTAGAAACCATTCCCTTCATTTTGCAGCTGAGGAAACTGAGACCCAGAGACCTAAGTAGTAAGTAACACTGATTCAGAGGCAAACTAAATGCTTTCTTCAACATTGTTCTGTCGTCATTTAACCAGTCAATCCTTGGATTGACTCTTAGGGAATAAGCAAAATGTCTATATTACACTGCCATCCCTATTTGGATCTGAAAGATGTTAATCCCTTAGGTGGCTCTTCCAGACCTCTAGGTTCACTTTTTTTACTTGCACTAGACTAGACAGTTAAGTTCCTACAAATGAGAATTTTACTTCTCTCTTAGGGTTTTAGGTGGGTAAGATTAAAGAGTTACGGCTTCTAATACTGTTACTTATAAGCCCTCATCAGTGTGCCTCTTCCAATAATAATCAGCCAGTAGAACTCTATTACCTCTTAGAAAGGGATATTTAATGAAAAGATTTAGAAAAATTGTAATTATTCCTACCCAGGAATACTCTTGCACAAATAAGGTCCCCAAAGGAGAATTAGTTCAAACTTAAACTATAATTATTCCTGGCCTTTTTTTTTTACATTTGCAGAGTATTCATAGAATTCTTCCTAAATGTAGCTCTTTGGGTTTGGTAAATCTGGGCCATCCTTGAGTCTACAGGCAGCATTTCTCTCCATTATAATGGTTCACAATCCTTGAAACTGCCACTATCCTTGAAGAATTGGCTTTCAACTTTAATCTGCAAGTCATTCCACTGTTGTAAGCCACAACTGCTTCAAAGGGTTCTGCCATCAATTGTGTTTGCCAATGGGACTTCTGAGAGCTTTGGTGGTTCTTCTGATCTTACCTGTTCTCTGGGCTCTCCCATCCCATAATATTCATTCACTTGAACACAAGAAGAAATAAAAGAAACAGATAATATTGACTCAAGGATACTGGCAATAGATTAGAAGATAGGGTTGATAGCCTTCCCACCTACCCAACCTCACCCTCATGAGTTCACAGTTTTCCTTACACAAAAGTCACCAGAGAAGAGATTGAGACCATTCATTTGAACATTTTGTATGTACACTGGCTCTCCTGAGTAATCTGTCCTCCCAATCCAAAATCAATTAGAAGACTTTTCATCAGGACAAAGAACTAACCCTGAGTTACCCTGGCTAAACACAGCTTCTAATTGTGTTAAATTGACAACAGTCAGAGAATAACTGTATGTCTTTCAAGGTTCAGGTTCTCACTGTCCAATCACCCCATCACACTGGGTCTCTGGGTGGTGCCAGAATGGATAGAGCACAGGCCTACAATCAGAAAGAATCACCTTCAAGAGATCAAGTCTAGATTCAGATGCCTGCTAGCTGTGTGGCCCTGGGCAAGTCACTTAACCCTGTTTGCCTCAGTTTCCTATTAAATGAGCTGGAGAAGGAATTGGCAAACTACTTTATTATCATTGTCAAGAAAACCCTAAATGGTGTCACAAAGAATTGAACACACTGAAAAACTTATCAATAGCATCAACAAACCATCACAAAAAGATCATAGATTTAAAACAGGAAAGGACCTTTTTCAAAAGTCATCTAATAAGGAGAGTGCTGAAGTAGCACAAACCAGTTATCAGGATTGATTGTTAAATTTTCAATATGACCATTTACAATTTGGAAAATGGCACATACTACAGTCAGAGTTTCATTGTTTTATTGATTGCCTAGACTTAAGAAACTGATAGAGAAAAATGTTAATGATGCATATTAAAATTAAAAGTTTGTTTTGCTTTTTTTTTTTTTTAGTCAGGCAGTTGTTCAATCATTTCTTTTTTCTGTTGTGTCTGAATCTTTGTGATCCTATATGGGGTTTCCTCGGCAAAGATATTTTTCTTTGCCAGATCATTTTACAGAGTATCTGAGACCAGATTTGAACTCATGTAGATGAGTCTTCCTGATTCCAGGCCAAGCACTCTATTCATTGTGCCATCTGGGTGCCAAAGCTCCCAAAGTCACCATGTTTAACCTCCTTAAAGAAACTAATTTTCTTATGAGTGAAATAAATCTCATAATATATGAGTAATGGCACCCATCTAAAATATAAGTAGAGCTTTTGAGCTGAATTTAGCAAGAGAATGGATAAAATGAACTTCTTTCTAAATCAGTAGGTCTCAGAGTTAGCTATCAAGCCAAGTGTCAACTGGTTGATGCCTGACTTTAGCCTTGCCGAATATAACTTCCTGTTTTGCAGAAAAAGAGCTTGGGGGAAAAGAATTAGCAACACCAAAAAAGGCTCATGCTTGATTACTGGACACCAAGTGGCTTGTACCAAACAACATTTTAATGATTTAAATGTTAATGAATCAGAAGCATATGGATCAAATTTCCCTTCAAATTCACATAGATCTTAAAAGAAAGGTCAAAGAAATTTTTTTTGTTGCCCCTGAAACTGTGTTGTTTTTTACTTTGGGGGGGGGGATGAGTATTCCACTGCATATTGCAAGTAAAATTTACATTTTTTGGCGGGGGGAGTCTTTTTTAGTCTTGCTAAAAAAGAAACATAATTCTTCTTGGACATCAAATAATTCATACCAACCAGCATTTTGATGAGTTAAGTGTAAATGAATCAGGAACATACGGATTGCATTTGAAATACTCATGGGATTAAAAATGAAGGGAAAAAGTACTTGGTAAAGTATGTTTGGGGTTTCTGCCAAACCCCTAATGTTCAAAAAATAGTTTGAAATAATTGATGAATCCCCCAAACCCTGCCAGCTTCACCAGGCTGGGTTGGAAGTGTAGATGTTTGTGTAACTATCAACCATCAACCTAAGCAAACACCCAGAGCAAGAATAGCAAGAATGACCACATTTGAAGGGCTCTCCTCTTGTCCCTGTGCCTGAGTTTAGTCCTTGGTCTTAGGCCGGACACTTAAGAAAAGTATGGGTTTTGAGCAGGCCTAACTCAGGCCAATATAATTTTTCAGGTCCAGGAATGGAAGAAAATGAGAACCTCCTAGATCATATAATATTTAACAGAAGATTACTTAATAATAACATCAAAAGAATATTCAGCAGGAACACAATACTGATAAGATAAACCCATTTTCCCTCATCTTAACATTTACTACTATGGCATCCCCAATTAGGAGGGTTTTTACCTTGTCTGAGGAGCTTTGACTTCTTGAAGACTGAGCGTTTTATAACTTAGATGACTGGGAAGTTACATTGATAGTTTAGACCTTAGTCCCCTGGACCAATTAAATCTCAAGGATGATTTCATAGATTTTTTTTTTAGAAAGGAAAAGAAGTCCTCACCTAGGGGGCAAATACACTGTATCATGTTTGAGGTAGACAAAAAACAGAGAACTCCAAAAATCATTCTGTCTTCATATGTAGTAGTAAAGATAGCATATTTGGATGACCAACCATTTGTCTTAACAGTTAATTACAAAAGTTTGTCATTCAAAACCTGGAGTTTGTTTCTTCTTTGGAAATAATCATGTGGGTTTTCTTTTTATTTCTTTGTTTGACACATGGACAGAACCCAAGGGATCAACTGATGCCCCATAGCTCATCTGGGTTTCCTACTCTTTCAAATAAGAGAGGCTACCTTTGAAAAGAAACAGGGTAATATACCTGGAGAATGATAACTTGGGCTTTGAGAAAATGTCTTCATGAGAGTTTCATCATCTAATATATTTTGACAGTTTGAAGACTTCATAGAGAGAGGAAAGGACCTGGGAGTATTATTTCATTTTCATTTTAGTATTTCATTAAGCTCCTTATGAGGAAACTACCTCTACTCATTACAGGTCAGTACCTTATCTACAATTTATATTTTTGGCTACTTAAAATCAATGGTATACTGGGAAACATTTAAGAACTGGCTCCATGAAAAAGCAGGACACACTTTAAGTTTAATCTATATTATTAGCATTTTCTCCATCACTTTTGTGAGTCTGGACAATCTACAAGACAATTGATCAAGCTCTGATCAAGCCTTGGCTGCTTTTATAGGTGTAAGTGTTCGTGCTAAAAATTTAACAACCAACTCTTGAGCCTAACAGCTGATTTTAGCATATCCCAACCTAAAATTGAGAAGTTCAGTCACTTGCCCAGCCAGGAATTTGAATGCAAGTTTTTTATGACTTTGAAACTGAAAGTCATCAAAATATTCTCATTTAAACTGTATTCTAAACACTATGAACTCAATATCCTTCTTTAATGTCACATTATATTATAATATTATAAATTTAGAGTTAGAAGGGATATTTAATAACCTAGGGATAACCTAATCTCTTCCTATAAAACAGACTAGGAAGCTGAGATCCAGAAACATTGAGTGTTATGCCCAAGGTCACACATGCAAATGGCAATTGGCAAAGCAAAGATTTGAACTCTGGTTTCCTGATTCCTAAGCACTATGCATTCTATATAGGTTCAGAGTTATAGCTTTGAAATTAGGAGTCCTGGTCTCTGTTGACAAAGTGAGTTACGCGCCTACAAACAGACACATTAAGAAACTGTTTCTGTTGTCTGAGGATGAACCTCACACTAAGTTCAGAAAGGTTATCATAAGGTGTGAAAATTTTTAGCCACAGCTACTCATAAGTTAACAAGTTATAAATATAGAGCAAGGTTCTTAACCTGGGATTTAAAAACATCCTGTGGATGGATTTAAGGAGAATCTATGAATTTAGATGGGAGGAAAATATTTTACTTTTACTCATCTCTAACTAGAATTTAATATTCCCTTAATTCATTAATTTAGGACATAAATGTAATTCTGAGAAAGGTTCCATACAGGCTTCACCAGACTGACAATAGGGTCCATAACACACAAGCAAAAAAAAGGTTGACAACTTGTGATATGGAGAATTTTTTACAATCCATACCAACAGAATGAGTTCTCAAAATGATGTGACTTTGGACAAACCAGTCATTCTCTATATGCTTCAGTTTCCCCATTTGTCATATTAAAGCAGGATGAGATGACCTTAAATATCCCTTCCATCTCTAAATCTACGATTCTTTGGAAATATAGACCTGGTAACTCCAATCCCACAATGTCATGTATCTGAATAAATTTTCAAGGCAATGATGATATTTCACCATCAGTCCTAATGTGTTTACCCAAATGAAGAGCAAAAATCCTTAACCCTGACCCCAGGTCAGAAAAGCATCTTATCAAGCTTTTCTAAAGTCAGACAGGTAGGGGCCTTGTTAAACCTGTTAATCACCTTGGAGGGAGGTAGAGAGAGAATATTTTCATCAGTCTGACCACCCCCATCCCCAGGAAACAATCTGACTCCAGATACCAATCTATCACCTTTGTATTTGTTCTAGTCTGTTCTGGTATACCTAGAGATAGGGTCACCTCTTGGCCTCCATTTAAATAAGAATTCTAAAAGAGAAAAGCTTCTGTGGTACCAATCCATGTCTCACCTGGACACATTTATTTTAAAGAAAATTAGATACATGTAAAGGACTTTATGGAAAATTAACTTTAGCACCTTCCTGTTCTCCTTTCTTGTAAGGGAGGGAAGTTGATATGGGGTGGGGAGGGAAGGAGCAATGGGATTATCTGAAGATCCACATAAGAATAATTTCTCCATTGATGTTTTCAGTTCAAGATTTTGGTTTTAAAATATATTGTCTTAAGACAGTCGTGTGAGAGGATGCATTTCTTCTGTAAGGCTCAGAATTAAGCCATGCTTTACATATGACTTAGACTTGGTTAAATCTCTAACAAATGCCTAAGGAATATGATCATCTCCAAACTGCCAAAGAATCAGCTTTGGAATTCATGAAAAATGTGTAAATTGGATAATAAGTAGAAGCAAGAAATCTGCTTTAAAACTACCTGCCCCTCTCCTCCCCCCCCCCCTTTCCTTCTTCAGGTACAGTAGCATAGCAAGAGTTCAGAAATCCTGAGATGCCAAAAAACTATCAATTATAAGAGAAAGATCTTTTCCCCCTTTTGTTTATTGCAATTTCCTATTGTAAAGTCCTTTGCTAAATGTGACATTGAAATCATTTGAAAGTATTTGTCTGAGGTTTATGTTCATTTTATGATCAGATGACCAGACATTAAAGGGGAAAGGAGATCGCCACAGTGCATGTGTATATGCTTCATTTTCCTTTCAGGAAAACAATCAAAACATGGTCACTCGGGCACTAGGGTAGTGCAAGCTTTCAAAGCAGACAAACGAGTTTCCCAGGGACAACAAGGAATAATCTCTAAAGCATTGGATCAAGATTGATTGGTCAGCCAGTGCTATTTAGCAAACAGTTTACATAGGCAGCCTGGGTGCTTGGTTTAAACTAAATGAAACCTATCGAGACCTTCCCTATAAAGTGGACTTGATCTATATTAGGGAGTAGTCTAATTATAGGGATTGGCATATATGGAATCAAAGTGAAACTCTATATGGGACTGGAGAGGGGTGGTCTTTTATACCAGGGTGGTCTGAAACCGGGGTTTAATGTATGTACAATATACAAACATTTTTGACAGACCATTAACACCTATAATCTTGTAAATATTTGCAATTTTCTAGATCATAAATATAGCTGCATAAGCAGCTCTTTCAGGACGTCATTTATACTCCATTAAAGGTTAATTTACAAGTTAGTACCTTATAGAAAGAAGATATGTGTACTTTTATGCTAACTTTCTGAAAAGGGAGACTGGTGTCTCCAACAGCAATTTGTAGCTCTCTTGTGGGTCTCACTGTAGTACTATTCAAAGAACTATGTGAATTCTTTTCATCAGCTCATGTTCACAGCAAACTTAATCTTCTGTTTTGAAGAAGAAGGGGGGAAAAAAAACAGAGAAGGGAGAGAAAGATCTGAAGTCTTCAGGCTGTGTTTCCAAGCATCCAACTGTTTATTTAAACAATTTCCCCGGACGCACTTTCTCATTCCTCCTGGCCCTGTCTCTCTGATACCTGCTGCTGTATCTTAACCTGAATCCCAAGGGGCTTTGATGGTTCTAGACCCTTCAGAGGGCATGATAAATAATAAGGACCTGACTCCTAAGGCCATTATGGTAGTCAATTGTAATGGTATTCTGAAAAGATCAAAAGAAGAAAGTTGGGATGGTCTGTGTTTTGAGTTAAATTCCACCCTCAACTACATCCCACCCACTCCTCAACCTCCAACAGAGAAATCATAAGGTTTCAGTGAAGATGAGGATGAGGAAATGCTTTTATATGAATTAACCTCAAGTTATTGCAACAGCAACCACAAAAAAGCACAAACTCTCTATGAATTAAACACCAACTCCCCTCTGAGGTTAAATATAACAGTAGTATGGAAAAGAAGGTCAGAGATACTTTAGGGCCTAAAATGTTAAAAAAAATATAATAATGATAATAATAATAGCATCTAGGGGGCGGCTAGGTAGCACAGTGGATAGAGCACCAGCCCTGGAATCAGGAGTACCTGAATTCAAATCTGGCCTCAGAAATTTAGTTGTATGGCCTTGAGCAAGCCACTTAACCCCATTTGCCTTGCAAAAACCTGAAATAATAATAACAACAATAATAATAATAATAATAGCATCTAGAATTTATATAGTTTTTAGATTTGAAAATTAGGAATTTTCAAAGGAATGAAAAATTCATATAGCTTATCTCATGTGGAGGTAGAATGTTAATACTAGAAAGGACCTTAGAATATACAACATTGGTAGATAGAAATATAATGTTTTAAAAATTCATATAGATTATCTCATTTGGAGGAAGAATGTTAGTATTAGAAAAGATCTTAGAACATAGAATATTGGTAGATAGGTTATTAGAGGTCACCTAGTATCCAGGTTCATATGGTTCTGAAGAGATAATGAAAATGGTGTCTTTGCACAACACCCCTATACTTTAATCCATGTTATGCAATGTGTGTACATGTTATAGCATCATTTATCTGATGTCATGATCTTCTTCCAGAACAAAGGACAACAACCAATTCAACTCCCACTTATTTTACACTTAAGGAAACTAAGACCCAATTTAAGGACAGGTCAATGTAAAGTGTCCCACAGGGAGTACTGCTGAGATTCCTACTGAGCTGTGATCCATGGACTGCGTGAGTGTGTGTTCTTTATAAGAATACAGCCCCTGTCTTTTCCTGTGCTGAGGGGTTAAATAAATTTCAGAGTTCTTGGTCCTAAAAGTATGTATAGCTTAGCCAGCCAGGCTGTATGGCTCATTGGCAGTGGCATTTTTCATCTACTCCCTCATCTCAGTGGTAAGCCTGCTCTGCCACTCATAGCTCCATCATTTAGATGGTTCCCAGCATTTTCTCTCGCAGCCCCCTGTCTTCAGGAGCTCCTCATGACCCATGAGGCAAGTTTCAAAAGCTTTGCTATGTCTGCTTGCATTTATCCCTCTTTTCCTTGCATTGAGCCAGATCTTAGGAAATTTTCCAACACATCCATCTTCCCTGTCCTCACCAGCTCAAACCAACCCAGCCCAAGTCTGGGGATACACACATAATGCTTTCTCCTGCCCTTTCTTCTCTTTAAAATGCTGAAGCACAAAGGACACAGAACTGAAGTTCAAAAGACCCAGGTTCTGCCTGTTAGCTAAATGCATGACTTTGGATCTCAACTTCCAAATTTCTAAAGTGAAAGTAATTAGATTAAATTGGAGATTCTTAACTTGGAGTCCACCAATAGGTTTCAGAGAGTCTTAACTTGTATGGACAAAAATTATACATTTATTTTAAGATATTTCCCTTGTAATCCTATGTATTTTATTTTATATAACAATTCCAGGCCTAGAGTCAGGAAGATCTGAGTTCAAATCCAACTTTAAGCACTAGCTGTGCAAACCTGGGCAAGTCACTAGTCATTTAATTCCTATTTGCCTCAATTTCCTCATCTGGAAAATGGGAATAATAAAAGCACCTATCTCCTGGAATGGTCATAAGGATCAAATGCAATAATAATTGTAAGGCACTTACTGTGTAAAATTCCTGGGGCAGAGTTGAACATTATATAAATATTATTGTTATTTATTGTTGTTGCTGATGCCTGACTTGTATATAAGGTCACTTCCAACTCTAAGTACTATGATTATAATCATAGTTAGCATTTATCAAATTCTTTGGGGTTTGGAAAAATACTTTAATTCTATCATTTTAACTTTCCCAATATTCCTGTGCATCTGGGGCTATTATTATTCCCATTTTAAAGATGAATAATCTGTGGCCAAGTGACTTGATCAGGGTCACACGGTTAGTGTCTAAAGCAGGAGTTGAACTTATCTTTCCAACTCCAAATCCAACCCTCTTTTTATCTACTATATCATCTATCTGGCTAGCTATAATCTTAGATGATATGTCTCTAATGCTCTTTATATTTATCTCTAATGCTCTCTATAAATCTGCAATTACTCTTGTCTTCACCCTTAAAGTTTCTGAACTTTGACTTCCTCATCTGTGAGATTGTTACAAGAATATTTACACTATCTTCCTTTTAGAAAAAGAAGAAAAAGTGTTTTGTAGATGTTAAAGCACTTTACAAATGTGAGATATTTGTATGTTATTCCCAAATTCCTTTCAATTCTCTCATCTCATAATCTTTCTCTCTCTCCACACACACACACACACACACACACACACACACACACACACACACATAAACACACTACAGCTCTGGGCATGGACCTTACTATCTTGTTCCAGGACCAAGTAATAATGTTCTAATTAAAGACAATTAAGTGGAAAAGGAAAGGAAGAATCAACATTATTCTTATTCTAATTGAGACCATAGTCCTGATTTCTCCATAATCCATCTGAAAGGTCAGAATGGAGTTAAAGGAAGCCCAGTATAGTGGAAAGAACTTTGGCCCAGAATTCAGGATATTTGTAATCATTCCTTGGCTCTTCTATGGACTAAAAACTGAATGATCACAAATACTGTGCAAGTCATAGATGCTGTGATCTTCAGAGTCTTCCTCTATGAAAAAAGAGGATTGAATTGGTTGATGTCTATGATCCCTGGCAATTCTAACTTAAATGCCTTCTTATCTTGTCCTCACTACTCATATGTATATATGTATACATATTTTCTTCTCTAATTGACTCTAGCTACTGTTCCTCTTGCAACTATTATTTAAATTTTCTTTTATTTTCAGTTCTGAATTACCTCCTTCACCATGATCCATCCCCTGAGAAAGCAAGAAAAGCAAAATCCATTACAAATATGTCTAGTCATGCAAAACAAATATCTCCCATTAGCAATCTAAAAACAACAACAGCCTTTAATCTGTTCTCTGATTCCTTCACTTCTCTATATGAAGATGGATAGCTCTGGAAATGTGTTTGGTTTGATCTCATAAAATATTTTCAGTCTTATCTTCTTTCCTCAAGTTTCCTCTCTTCTGTCTCAGCAGATTACCGTGCCTGATTTTCTTCTGAGAAAAGAGAACATTCATCATGAACTTCCATTAATCCTCTACTCTACAAGATGAAGTCCTCTTTTCATCATCACCCTTCTTTAGTCTAGTCTCCGAAGAACTATCCTTCTCTTTGCCAGAGCCAACTCTTATGTATTTACCCTTGGCATCATTCTATCTAATCTCTTCCAATAGATTACCCTCCATTATCATTCCTTCTCCTTCCATTCTGCAGTCTTTCCCTTTCAGTTGTCTCATTCCCTGTGGCCTTTAAACATTCTCAAATATCCTCAATATTTAATTTTAAAAAAACCCTTTCACTTGACTCTTCATTTTTTCTTTTCTTTATTAACCAAATTCCTAGATAAAAACATGTCTATATTTTTTGCCTCCATTTTTTCTCCTTAGTTACTTATAATCTTGAATTCCATCCTCATCATTTACCTGGATTTTTTTTCCTTCAAATCTTCAAATCTTAATGGGCAAATTGAGGCAATTTTCTTATCTTTAATCTTCTTTCACCACCCTGAATAATTAAATTCTGTGAGTACTCTTCCTTTCCTGAATGCTATCTCCTTTCTGGAATTTCATGATATTTTTATTTTATGGTTCTCCTCCATGTCTGACTGCTGTAACTCAAATTTCCTTCTCTGGATCATCATACATATTCCACATCCAATTTATGAAAGTATTGCAAAGTTTTATTCTTGTCCCCATAGTCTTCTCTCTATATATTCTGTTTCTTGATAATCTCATCAACTCCCTAGATTTTAGTTATTTTTATTTAAATAATAAGCATATATGGTTTTAGATATTTAATAGATCTGGATGTCATAGGTAGATTAAAATAGAAATATCATCTATATGACTCTCAGATATGTATATGCATTATGTACAATGTTTATATATACATGTGTATATTATTCAAGGATAAGTGAATGGACACATGTGTGTGTATACACACACACACACACACACACACAAATGTGTATTTATAATGCCTCCTCTCCTTCCTAACCTGTCTTCTATGTCCAAATATACATACATATATATGTATACATATTATGTATATGAATTTGTAAAATTACTTTGTGTACATATAGAGAAAAGTGAACATTCAAATAGCAAATGCTTTAATATATTAATCATTGAATATTTAAATCTGGACAATGGAATGTCCTCTGGATACCTCAAATTCAAATTATCCAAAAGAGAACTCATTATCTTTCCCCTAATTCCCACTCCTCTTCCTAATTTCTCTATTTTTGCTTGGGGTCTACCATTCTTTCAGGTCTCCCAATCGCAACCTCATTATCATAACCTATTCTCCACTTTCGCTCATCCCATTGCCTTCTCAGTAGCCAAATCTTGTCATTTCTTTTCTCTCCTCATCTTTCTGCCAAACAACTGCCACCTCATTCAAGCTCTTAGCATCTCTTACCTGAATCATTGGCATAACAATGTCTCTTCTCTCTAATCTGCCCCCAACATAGCTCCCAAAATGATTTTCCTAGTGAGAAGGTCCTACCATGTCATTCCCCTGCTCAGTAAACCCCAGTAGTTCCCTATTACTTCAACAACTTAACACTTTAAACTTAACCTTAATACTTTAAACTCTTTACAACCTGGCTCCTTCTTACATTTTTTCATTTGCCCCCAGTCTTTGTAATTATGTGCCCATCACCCTTCTTTAAACCCTAATCATTCTCAGCTAGATTATTACAAAAGCTTCCTAAATAAGTCCCCTCCCTCACATCTATACTCTCCTCCACACACATTCTCCCCATTCCCTATACACCTGTCCAAGTCAAATCTAGAAAGCCTATCTATGCCAATTCCTTGATCAAAAAGCTCCCTAATGTCTCCAATATAAAATACAAATTCCTCTATTTGGCATTTTAGGCTTTTCTCAGTCTAGCTCCAATCTACTTTCTCAGGCTTATAATATATTACTCTCTATAGCATATTCTACATTTTAACCAAATTGTCCCTAAATCTTTTTTACAAGATTCCATTTTCCATAGGCTGTTCTTGATGCATGGAAGACATTCCCTCTTTATTTCTGCTTATCAGAATTTTTTAAAAGTTCAGGTCAAGTACTCTCTCTGTCTTTCCTGGCTTAATCCCTCCTTCTGTCCAAGTTGCTACTGTCCCCTGAAATTTTAAATACATATACACAGGGGCAGCTAGGTGGCACAGTGGATAGAGTACCAGCCCTGGAGTCAGGAGTACCTGAGTTCAAATCTGGCCTCAGACACTTAATAACTACCTAGCTGTGTGGCCTTGGGCAAGCCACTTAACCCCATTGTTTTGCAAAACCCTAAAAAAATACATATGCACATACATTCATACATATATACACACACATGCATATATGCACAAAGTAATTTCATATATTATACAAAATGCACTTTTGTATATAGCATATAGACATTTTGTTTCCCCTCAATAGAAGGTAAGATACTTGAGAGCAATATCTGTTTCCTTGTTCTCATAGTATCATGGTTTTAGAGTTGCCATAGTATGTGTTCAATAAATGCTTTTTGGTTGATTTTAATATTTGATATTGTAAGGTCCCTTCCAGCTATGACATCCTATGTTCTATGATTAATTCCTCTTTATTCCCCCTGTAGTTAGATTTCACCTTTTGTATAGCCATACTCAATATTTCCTTTTTTCATGGAAAAGGTGGTATTAGAATTTTTTTATCTGTCAGTGAAAAAATATCCCTTATGGGTGCACAAAAAAGTAAAAAATTACATTCTTAGATGAAAAGAACAAGGGGTTACAATCCTATAGGGCATATGATTACAAATTTTTTATACATTGTTCCAAAGTGAACTAGATGAGCTCATATATTGCTTCCCACTCAAAATGGGAGCTAGATGGCACAGCAGTTGGAGAACTGGGTCTGATGTCAGAAAGACCTGAATTCAAATCCAGCCTAAAATATTGATTGTATGATCTTGGTCAAGCCATTTAACCACTATTTGCCTCAACTTCCTCAACTGCAAAGTTGGGATGATAATAAGTAATTTCAACTAGATTTGAATTCAGGTTTTTCTGACATCAGATCCAGCTGTTCACTTTAAAACAATGTGCACAAAATATTTGTAATTTTATATATTATACAACACACATATATGTCTCTATCATATAGATATTTTGTTTCCCCTCAGTAAAGGGAAGATACCTGAGAAAGCTGTTGTACTATTTTCTTAGTATCATGGTTTTAGAACTTCCATAGTATATGTTTAATAAGTGTTTCTTTGTTGATTTTAATATTTGATATTGTAAGGTCTCTTTCAGCTGTGACAACCTGTATTCTATAATTACTTCCTCTTTATTCCTTCTGGAGTTGAATTTCTCCTTTTATAACCATTCTCAATATTTTCCCAATCTAGTTACAATCTCAGGGTTATTACATATTACTCTCTATTGTATATTCTACATTCTGACACTGACCATTCTAACCAAATTTTTGATGGAAAGGGGAATTAGAATTTTTTTGTCTGACATTAAAGAAAATTCCCCTTATTCTTGGTGCACCCAATAACTGACAAGGCATTTATTAAGGGAAAGGGGGGACATGCCCAGTATCATACAGTTAGTGTCATGTCTGAGGTCAGATTTGAACTCAGGTCCTTCTGATTCTGAGTCTAATTCTCTATTCATTGTACCATCTGGCTTCTTGCCAGGAAATTTGCAAAATACTTAGTCACAGTACCTAGTAGATAGTAAGTGCTATATAAATGTTGTTTGTTGTTGTTGTTATATCCCATATGATTCTATCCTTTTAATATCAGCAAGCATTTATTAAACTCCTATTTTGTTCTGAGCAATTTGCTAGTTTTTAAGGATAAGCAAAGCAGGTGTTATTTCCACCTTCCAGATAAAGAAAGTGAAAGCCCTAGAAGTTGTGTCTTGTCTGGGGTAACACGGCTATTAAATGACAGGAAACACACTAATCCCATGTCTTAGGAAATTAGATTTTGAGCTGGAAAGGACTCTAGAATTCATCAAGTCCAATGGAAGTTTCATTAAATGTGAACACCCCTGAGACTAAGACTTTTAGTATTCCCCAGCCTTCAGCTACAGTTTGTTGTCTGCAATTCCAAATATAGAATGAAATCCCATCCATAGTTCTTTCCATGGAAGTTAAAAAAATATCTCTTCCACTGAGACAACTAAGGAAGTTAAAAACAAGAGGGAGTGGAGTAAAGAAGGGGAAGGAGAGGTAGAGGAATCTGAAGGACCAGTTATTGAGCCTGGTATCTCATCTCTATACTAACTACTATGCTAAGTACTTCACAAATATTATCTCACAGAGTTCCTGCCTGAGAAGCCCATATTTATTACTAATTTAAATGTTTAGTATACTTTGATTTCTCATGGAAAAGAATTATGTCCTAAGTGAAAGAAAGAGAGATAGGAAGGAAGGAAGGAAGGAAGGAAGGAAGGAAGGAAGGAAGGAAGGAAGGAAGGAAGGAAGGAAGGAAGGAAGGAAGGAAGGAAGGAAAGGAGGGAAGGGAAGGAAGAGAGAGAGAGAGAAAAGGTAGGAAGAAGGAAGAATTTTACAATTGTGAATCTTTGATTTAGTATATTGTTCAGCCATATCCAATTTGTCATGTCCCTGCAGCCCATGAAACAACAGTACTGTCCATGGGATTTTCTTCTCCAGTGAATTAAACCAAACAGAAGCCAAGTGATTTGCCCAGGGTCACTTAGTGTCTGAAGTTAGTGTTTGCCATTTTCTTCTCCAGTGAATTAAGCCAAACAGAAGCCAAGTGATTTACCCAAGGTCACTTAGTGTCTGCAGTTAGTGTCTGAAGTCATATTTAAATTCAGGTCGGCAGGTCCAGTGCTCTACCCACTGCACCACCTAGCTGCCTCTTGATCTTGTGCAAGGTTGCGGAACCTTGGCCTGTGGGCCAAATAGGTGCAGCATTGCCATGGCAACCACAGATAGAACCTGAAATTTAATGAATGTAAGATTTTAGGGGTGAATTAATTAAATATTTGACCAAATGTAACTCATGAAAGATGTTGAAAATATCCAAATGACCATTGGCAGAAAGAAAAGGTTATCCACCCCAATCTAGTGTAACCTCCATCATATTACAAATGAGGAAATTGTATTCCAGAAAAAAATGAAGTACCTTATGGTCACACTGCTATATGCTAGAATCTGGACTGGAATTCAAGTTCCTTTGGCAGGAGAAGTGATGCTGTGGAGAGATTGCTGGGCCTAAAGTCAGGAAGACCTGAATTCAAATCCAGTTTCAGACAATTAATTATTAGCTATATGACCCTGGACAACTCTTTTAACCTCTCTTTGCCACAATTTTCTCAACTGTAAATTGGAGATCTTTCTGGATCATTGTATAGATCAAGTAAAATATTTTTAAACTCCTTTGCATAATATCTGGCACATTGGTCATTTTTCATTCATACCCAACTCTTTGTGACTCCATTTGGGCTTTTCATGGCAAAGAATAGTTTTGTCATTTCTTTCTTCAGTTCACTTTATAGATGAGAAAACTAAGGCAAATAGGGTTTTACCCCTTGTTTCCTTGATTTGATTCCAAATCTACTTCTTTCCCTTATGTGAGATAATATATGTCAACTACTTAGATATTACCTGTATGTAGGCACCTAATAAACACCTCCTTCCTTTCTTTTCCCTTTCCCTATACCACATGGGCTTTTCTGATTTAAAGTTTAATTACTGCTATCTTATGTCTATCTGGGTGTGGAGAGATCACAGGCTTACACAATAATGTCTGAGATAGAACCCACTTTGGTATGGCATGGTTTGAGCCCCAGTTATGTAGCAACCCTTTCCTAGAAGGTATGGCAGAGACATCTGAAGTGTAATGTCTGGAAAAGGGATTGCAGCCAAGTGATAAAACTGATTTCAAGCTCTCATAGTCTACAGATTAAAGAAATGATAGAGTTCATGAGATAGGGAGGGAAGAAAAAGAAAAATTCTTTCACATTTGGCTGTTCCTTAAAGAGGCCCACCATTTTGTCCAACTTTTCCTTGGCCCCTAGCAATACCCCTCAGCCCTTTACCCTCTATGCTTCCCCTCACTTGTCCAAATCCCAGACCTTTATTTCTAAGTCTGAGTGCCTGAGAAGGGAAACGCAATCCACATGTTTCTGATTCATTTACACTTAACTCATCAAGTTGTTGTTTAGGAAGAGCTATCCGGTGTCCAAAAAACTTTGGAGTTTTTTTTTATCTTTTATGAGCCATTTGAAGTCCTTTTTCTAGAGAAGTCCATTCTTGGGTCCAGCACATGAGTAAACAAATCAGAACAGCCAGAAAATATGGTGCATTCAGTATCCCCAACTTGTCCCAGTCTATGTGTATTCCAAATCCAATCAAATAAATTTGCTATTTTGTCCAGTCATTTTCAGACATGTCTGACTCTTTGTGACCCCATTTGTGATTTCCTTGGCAAAGATATTGGAGTGCTTTGCTATTTTCTTCTCCAGTTCATTTTACAGATGAGAAAACTCTGGCAAACAGGGTTAAATGACTTATCCAGGATCACACAGTTAATAAGTGTCTGAGGCTAGATTTCAACTCAGGTCTTCTTGATTCCAGGTCCAGCACACTCTCCGTTGCACCATTTAGCTACCCCTAAATTTTCCACAGAGTCCCCTATTTCTTTATTTAATTTCACAGAGTAAGACTCAGCCTGAACTTAATCTGGTAGCCTGTTCCCTAAAGACTCCTACCAGACATGTGAGGTGATTGAAAACTAGATCAGAATTCCCTATCTTCATCTAGTGAATTTCTTCTAAGCACACCTAGTTAAAAATCAACACAGATGTCTTATTGCCACTAATAACAGTTTAAACTAAACCTTGTAGGGGTCAGAGGATCTAGGGCTGGAAAGGATCTCAGAGACTATCTACTCTAACCTCCTCATTTACAGAAAAAAAACCCTGAGGTCCAGTTTCTATGTTCTAGTTCAGGACATAGTATCAAGTATCTGAGACTGGAAGAAGCTCCACTATTTTACATTATGCTTAAATGATTGCTTTTATTTACCCCCAGGAACAGTCCTTTTCCTACTCTACTAAGCTGCCATGACTCTGTGCCTGGCTTTCAAACCCTGGTTGGATTTAGCTTAAGTTACAACTCACATTTTTTGCATGGATTCTATGAAGGATGTAAAACCCAGTAATCACCTAAGCAATGGTGACTCATTAGCGTATGACTTCAATCTAGAATATCACCAGTATTTCAAGTCAGATCTCTCATGACTTCAACCTCAACACTCCCTTCTATAATAGGCTACAACAGTTTCTTGTCTAGGTGAGAAAACAGGC
The DNA here is from genome assembly GCF_037893015.1 of Macrotis lagotis. Lineage (NCBI taxonomy): Eukaryota > Metazoa > Chordata > Mammalia > Peramelemorphia > Peramelidae > Macrotis > Macrotis lagotis. The sequence continues at coordinate 176,493,428 of NC_133659.1, read as the reverse complement.
TCTGCTTTTTAAAAATCACATAGTCTATGACAGAAAAAACAATTATAATCATATAATATAATATACCATTCAAGAGGGAAATGGAGTGGGGTGGAGAAGAAATCCTGTTTTTCTAAAATTTATAAAATGAGGGCAGATTGGTCAAAATCAATAACATGACCAAGAAATTGCCTTCTTATTGGTCTGGAATCAATCATTGAATGTACCCAATAAAGTCGGGGAACATAATGGTTGGTTTGTAGAGGGGAAAATGAATGCAATCACTACACTTCTATTCTTAGCTGAGTTTTCCTTTTTTATTTATTATGTGTTTCTTTTTTCATTATGTATAATTGAGCAAAAGTGAGAATTTTAAAGATTAGAAAGTAAAAAAAAATCTTCATAATGGAGAACCTGACAATGAAACAGTTAGTTGTGAGATCAGTTCAACAATTCAATCCCAAATTCAGAAGAAATTGAAATATGGCTGATTCCAGCTATTTACAGGCTTTGTTTCCTTTTGATGATCCTGCTTCCCAGTGTGGGTTATATTAGCAAATTTAAAAACAGCTCTAGCAAAATCACAAAGGCATTACAAAACATGGCCAACTTAAAAATAAACCCTTTTGATTTTTTTTAAAGCAAAACTGTACCAAAATGAAGTAATCTCCCCCAAAATGTTTTTGGTAAGTAAAGGAAGAGGGGAAAGGGATGAAAATAATAGTAGAGAATCTTCTAAAGAGTGGTATTTTCATATCCAATATTATTTCCAATTATAAATCATCAATACCAAAAATCATGTCTTTCTTATTAAGTTCAATTCATTTTAACTCAATAAGGGTTTACAAAATGCCTTCTGGTTCTGGGAACACAGTGGAGAAAGAGGTAAATGAAGCTTTCTCTGTAACCCTATATCTTCTTCACCATCCTTTCACCATCCCTCCAACTAAATAAGAATTCACTATCAGAAAACTCAGCAACAACAAGAACAGGGAATCTGAAAGAACTCAACTCAAGGAAATTCTTACAGAAAAATAATTGAAGACTAAGTCATGTGTTGGCAAGATTTTTGTTTACTTTTGCTTTATGTTTCCTCCTACCCCCTTTTTTGTATCTACATTGCTCAGCAGTATCTAATATATAACAGGCCCTTAATAAATGTTTGTTGACTTGTCTAGACTTGATTTGACTTAGCTAGCTCCTAGTTCTCTGTAGTATGGCTTCCCTGATCTTCTATAGACTGTGGCTGTGCTGTCTTAAAAACCTTGCATCCCTGTTGGATCCTGTAATCTTCAGCCCTAACTTTTGTAATAAATGTTATAGCAGTGTTCCAAAAGAAACTTCATCCCATCACCATGGGATGAAGGAACTTTGTGGCCTATTTATAATGCCAACCCAAAAAATCAAGAGAAAAAGAGGGGAGTTAGTAGAAACTGAGGGATGAAATTTTAAAGAAAGTAAGACATCAAAAGTATAGAATTGGTTTAAAATATTTAATACAGCATAGTATTAGACAGATGGTCAATAAAATGAGTGATAAAAGACTTCTCAGACTACTCTCCATAACTGTATCCTAAAGGACTTTCCTCCAACCACTTCATGACCAGCTCCCAGGGGTCAGACTAGGGAATGAAGAAAGTCAGTCTCAGAGACAAATTTCTCAGGACTCCATCTTCTATACCACCCTCTCTTCTCCATCCCCTCTTTGCCTTGCATCCTTTCCTTCACTTCCTACTTTCCTCTTTTATTCTCTTCCTCTTTTCTTATTATGACTGCAACCTTTATTGTTATTAATATTATTATGACTAATTTTATATAATAATAGAAATATCAAATCCAAAAGAATGGAACCAATAAAGGTAGAAAATTTGACAGCTTCGGTTATTTCCCAGGTACTGCTCCAACTGCTACACTTGAGGGACATAAATATCATGTGATCTTGTGGTCTGAGAAAACCAAGAATAGATTGCAGGTTTGGGAGAGATATATAATAGCTCTGTACTTTCAGAGGAATATGGATAAGAATTAAGAAGCACATTTATTTAAAAAGTACCTTTTAGAAAAATGGGCATATGTATTGATAAAGATAGGCATACCTGCCTGAGGAAGAGAAATAAAGAAAAAAGATATCTTAAGATGTTCACAGGAAAAAAATAATCAAAATCCCTGAGGAAGGTGAAATCATTATAGCAAATTCTTTGGGGTCCCTTTCAATTATGACAGATCTACTGAACTAAAATGATTCAGTGGAATCATCAAAGAAGGGAATGAAATAATAAAAGTACAGTTCTTAAGGAAGAAGTTAACAATTCTAATCAGAGACTATATAAAATTTAAAACACTGTGTCTATATAACAAAATGCTCTCAAAATAAATAAATAAAAGGATGTAGGAAAAGTAAGAAAATAAAGTGTTAAAATCAAATTTGAAGCATACATGAGATCTCCACAAAATAAAAATACTCAACTTGAAAATAAAATATGAAGGGAAAATCTAAGTAATATAAGTCTTCCACAAAATTTTCATGGAAAAGAAAAGAAAGTATCATTCCTATACCTTAAGAAACCATATTAAGGAAAAAAGATCTAGGAATATTAGAAGCAGACAAGATAATAAATCTTGAGAGAATGCACAGTACATAAAGAAGAATATACTCTAAGTTTAATATGCTAAGAAATGTTGAATTGAAATTTCATAGCTGCAGCATCAAAGAGCAAATATTTCATGCAGCAAGGAAAAAGTCTTTTTCTTTCCAAATATTACAAATTAAAATATCACATGGTTGCTCTATTTTTATAAGAAATAAAAAGAAGATCAATCAAGAAGGATTTAAGTAAGAACTATGTAGCAACTATTTGTAGATGCTAGGAATATAAATAAAATCTCAACTCAAGGAACTTTAATTCTACATAAATTATATAATACACTCCCAGAGCATAAATAAGAGGTATGGGCAAAATAAACACACACAATGTGTTAATGTGGAGAGCAAAACAACCATGTGAATGGGGAAAGGGTAGATGATGGAAGGTGGTGTTTGGACTGAGCCTCAAAGTGAACCAAAGGTTCTGTAAAGTTGAGGTGGATAGTAGGGTTTTCTACATATGGGAGATGGATCATAAAAAGGCATGAGGGTAAGAAATGAAGTGCCATATAGAGGGAATAGCATGAAAGCCTTGAGAATGTAAAGAAATACTATGAATCCATTGTATTTTTTAAAAAATAGACTAGATTCAGACTGCAAAAGGTTACAAATTCCAAAGCAAAGAGTTTGTATTTAAACCTAAAATCAGGAATGAAACACTGATGTTGCTTGAGGAAAGGAGGAATAAAGAAGATGGATTCCAGAAGAGAAAAACTGGATACAAGGAGAAAATAAAATAGACTCTTGCAATGATTTGATAAGAGATTCGGAGTGCCTGGTCTGAGTGGTTGTGTTGTAAGCAGAGAAAATCAATAAAAATTGGCAACTGAGTAAATATGTACATAGTAGGATTGCGAGAATATCAACTCAAACACCAAAATAGAATATTCTGTTAAGCTGGTCTAAGTGTCAAAGAAAATTAATAAATACTCATTAAAGGGGAAGAATATGAATCATTGCTTCAAAAATATTCAGAGGTAAGCAAGGTATTCAATATGAAAACTGACTAAATGGAAAAAATGATACTTTCATTTAACAACTTTGTCTCCAATCATCTATATAAGATTTCCACAGAAATATAGAAGGTGAAAATGGTGAAAATGTCTGAATTGCTAATCACCCTAAGGCAAGATGAGGTATCTTAAGAAAGGAATGGACTTTTGATTAGAAAGAATTTTTCAAAAAAGTGAATCAAGCTTTCTCTTATCTTCTGTCTGGGGTGATAAACCCCAAGCTGAGGCTCTGAAGAAGTAAAGGGACGAAGCTTCTGACAATTCTAAATTAGGCATGTTCGATTTGTTGAGAAGAGTCATACGCTCAAGGAGGTTGGACCTTCAGTCAGACATACCCTGCTCAAAGATCAGCAGAGCATCTGAGTCTCTGGTCTGCAGAGATGATGTCTTGTGAACCATCCTTCTGAAGAACCAGTCCAGATGAACAGCACAGTGACTTATAGAGAAATTCCTAAGAATCTTCTAGAGAACAAAAAGACATCAAGGTCCTATAGTTCCAGAGTTGTCCATTGCCCCTGTGTCTTCTACATGTATATATAACTGCCAAGTACATTCTACATTCTTCCTCACTCCTGTATTCTGAGTATGTATGTAGGAAAGTAAATGTACCCTGATGTTTGAGAGAAATGTGTTATAACTTCTGTTCCTGCTGTACCGTTTGAGTTAATAATGCCTTTGCTAAGGAACTGAGTTTATTTATTGATTTAAGGGAAACATATTGGTGGGTACTTGTCAGTTAGAATTTAGGATGATAGCTACTCACAAGGTTACTACCTGGTATTCTGAGAATAACATTAACCTCTTTATAGACCCCATTTGGCAGTATTTGTGTGAGTTTCCCCCAGGGGCAGTATATTATTGATAACCCATTAGACAAACTGTTAAAGAAGAAATAATAATACCAATAACAGTAATAATCTAACATTTAAATAGTGATTTAAATTTTGCAAAGTATTGACTTATATTATCACATTTTATCCTCACTATAACATACAAAGTCAGTTTTGGTATTATCTTCATTTTACAGAAAAGGATACTGAAATTGAGAGAGACTTACCCACAGTCACACAACATCACACAGCTATTAAGTGTTTGATTCAGGATTCATACTGAGAGTTCCCTTTCTTCAAGTCTCACACTCTATCTAAACAAAGACAAAAATTTATTCCTTTTTTAAGATGACTTGATGAAACACATAAAAAAATCCCAGAAAATAAATGAAGAAAGTAGTTAGTTTTATGGGTTAGCAAGAAGCAAAATAAGCACACAAAAGCATCAACAGTTATATACAATACTAACAAAATTCCAAAGAGAAATTATATTAAAATAGCAAATGTATCAAAATATAACAAATAGCTAACTGTTAACCTACTGCCATACTTGATTTCTACAATACAACAGAAATAAGGGGAAACAAATAATTGGAGACTTAACTTTACTGCTTATTATAAGGTAGTACCACTAGAATAAAGATGACAATATGACTTAAATTAGTTTATAGATATAACACTGTGCCAACTAACTTATCTATGGAATAATTTACTAAAAAAACTCAGAGGAGACAATAACAAAATTCATTTGGAAAACAAAAGGTCAAGAATATCAAGAGAAATAACGAGAACAGTATGACCAAAATAGGTATAGAATTACCAGATCTCTAACAATTTCACAAAGCAGCAGTCATAAAAAACTATTCAGTACCAGTTTTAAAAAACCAGAAAAGTTGATCAGGAAAACAGACTAGAAATAGAAACAAGAAATAGAAGCAATTGAAAACAGTAGGCTAGTGTTGGGTAAACCCAAGAAAATAAAATAGTTGGGGTGAAGAATATCTTTTTATCAAGAACTGCTGGGAAAGCTAGAAAACAGTTTAGAAGAAATTAAGTTTAGAACAACATTTTACACCATATACCACAATAATCTCAAAATGGATAAATGTAAAAGAGCATATCATTTTCAAAAATTGGAAGAGAATTCAGTTTGTTTTCACAATTACAGCTAAGGGGAGAATTCTTAATTAAACATGTAATAAAGATGACAAAAGATGAGATTTCTGAGTACATGATTTAAAAAACTTCACAAATAAAATTAATGATGATAAAATAAGTCTTCCCTCAGTCCATCATTCTCTCTACTATGCTACCCAGTCTGTAGTATGGTCACAAACATGTATTTGTTTTAATTTATTGAATATCTTGGATGTCACACCTTTGTTACTGATATCTGAGATAATTTCCCCATGTTATACTCTCTTATCTTCAGATAGACTAAATGATTAAACTACTCATACTGACATAGTAATACTGTTTCTGGCCTTATATGTCAAATCAAAGGCAGAAGCAATAAACAAAAATATTCAAAGCAATTGAAACAAAGAAGGTATTCATCAATTGAGGAATGACTGAAAAGATTGGATATGGTATGAAAGAAATATCATAATGCAGAAAAAATTATGAATATGAGGAATTACAAGAAACACGGGCAGATTAATATAAATTAATCAGAGCAAACCAGCACACACACAAGAGAGACAGTGAACAAAATAAAAAGATCACCATTAGGAAAGCACATTCAGAGTAATTGAAAAATTAATCAAAAGCTCTCCTGTGGCGGAAGAGTCAGGGACTCCTAGGACAGAATTTTTCTTTGTTTGATTGTCACTCTAGCACAAGGAAGAATTTAATCTGCAACAGAGCTGGAATACTCCCCCACTCTAGCGTCTAGATCCAATGGGGATGTAAAGACAAAATGTGCTTACTATGTACAAGATAGAGTTTACTGGGATGCAACAACCAAAATGGCAAATCTCAAGATACTCATATTCTAATGTGGGCCTACCACATTTAAACAAAGAAGTAAATACTACATAATTTGAAGAGATCAGAATAGACTTCTAGTAAAAGGTGAAACCAGAGTAAAATTCTGCAGGAAGCTAAGGACTCTAAAAAGCAGAGATGAAGAAGGAGTACATTCCAGATATGGTGTACAGCCATGCCAAGACATGGAAGCAAGGGATGAAATGCTGAGTTTGGAGAATTGCAAGGAAAACAGGGAACATGTGAACTAACTTTCAAAAAATTGGCTGGATCAAGACTGTGAAGTACTTTAAATATGATTTCAATTCAATAAAAAATTTTTCTAAGGTCATATTATTCTAATTGTGAGTGAATAGCACAATACCTAGTAATAAAACTATATGATTGAGTATGAGGAACTATATTAACAATAAGACAGTCTGTGCTTTCAAGAAACCTACAACGAATGGAAGGGAGGGTGGTTTGTAATATATCCACAAGTAAGAAAATATAAAATCAATTAAAAAGAAATGCAAAGTAATTTCCAAAGGGTGAGAGTAATAGTAACTGAACCACTGACTCCAAAACACCTGGATGAGGGGAAAAAAGAGGGGAAAATTTTCTAGCTATAGGACAGGAAAATAATATTCTTGTCCTAGGGCTCCCATTCTCAAAGAACTTGTGATAGTGGAGAATAGTGTCAGCTCTCCAGTTGGTGATGTAGAGGATAATGTGATGGATTTGTAGTTTGGAAGACCAGAATTCAAATCATACCTCAGACACATTAGCTCTGTGTTCCTGAACAAGTTATTTATTGTATCTCACTTTCATTTTCCTTACCTCTAAAATGCTGCTAATAATAGCACCTACTTTAGAGTTGTTATGAGGATCAAATGAGAAAACATATAAAATGCTTTGCAAACTCTTCTTGCCTCTCAGTCTCTAGAGAAGAAAATGCAGTGATTCAAATGCAGAAGTCTGTTAGAGCCTGGCAATTGGTCTACAAAGTCCTTACTGAATAAAGTTCTTAGGCTTCAGCCTAAAATACTCTGAGACAATACATACTCAGAAGATTCATTTTGCCTGATTGGGTTTGGTATTAGAGTTTCCTATGGTTCTTATGGCAAGAGGGTTGTAGTTGAAAGTGATGGGCTCAAACAGCATCCTGGAGGTGACTTGTCTGTGATATCTTTACCCAAATATCTAAGTTTTATATTACTAGAATACAAAATCCATTTTAGTGCAGGAGATTTATTGTAGTTTTTCAATAAGGAAAGAGTTCAGGAACAATACTCTCACTAGCATATAAGTGACAGAGGGAAACAACCTATTAAAACAAACATCTTAAAGCAGCATTTTCTGTCATAGAATTGGGATAGGATTGAACAAATAATAGTATATTAATTAATGAAATATTATTGTGTCAGTAGAAAAAAAAGAACAAGACAGATTAAGAGAAATTTCAGAAGTCTTGTATGATATATGGAAGTCTTGATGTAAAGTAAAGTGAACAGGAACTAGAAAAACAATTTATAAGACTGCAACAACTAAGGGCAAGTAGGTGGGAAGTAGATAGAGGGCTGGACCTAGTATCTGAACAACTCCTCTTCCTGAGCTCAAGTACATGCTCAGACATTACTGGCTGTTGTGGCCTTGAACAAGTCATTTAACCCTGTTTGTTTTAGTCCCTCATCTGTAAAAATGAGCTGGAGAAGTAAAAGGCAAATCACTCCAATATCTTTGCTAAGAAAACCCCAAATGGGATCATAAAGAGTCAGACATAACAGAAATAATTGAACACCAACAATTTAAAGAAAAGTAATTCAAAAGAATTCAGAACTCTTAACCATCTCAATTTTAAAAATTGGCTATTGAAATATACTTTCTTCCTTTTAGCATAAAGGGGATGGACTAAAGGTACAGAATTTTATATGTAAAATTTATATTCATATTTATATTTACTTATATATTTTACATACATAATGTTTACATAAATATAATAAAATTATGTAATACATGATGTATCATGTAATCTATTATATAGCATATATACAAGAAAAACATTTATGCATTATATATTTAAATATGTATGATTTATATAAATATAAAAATTAAATATGCAAAATATATATCATATAATATATCCTTTATATGGTATATATTGTATCTATAATTTTTGTAAAATTATAGATATATAAATATATAAAAAGTGGTTTTATGAGAGGGAGGGAGGTATTATATTGAGGGAGAATAGAGGGATAGTGATAGAGATTTAAAATGAAGGAAAAAGAATATCAATTACACTTTTAAAAATACTCAGAAGAGTACAGAAGGAAATTCAGAAGGGGACACACAAGGCGGGCAGGTTTTGATACAATTGTGCTAAATTTGGCATATATTTTCCAAAAAGAATAAAATTAAGTGAGTAATTTAAGTGCTTGGTATGTCCCAAGTATCTGGGATTACAAAGAAAAGGGAAAAAACAGTCCCCACTTTCAAGTAGCTCACAGTCTAATGGGAAAGATAACAAACCTGCAAACAACCATGTGCAAACATAATGTAGACAGGATAAACTGGAAAAAATCAATAAAGAGAAAGGTCTCTAGCATTGCAGGGGATCAAAAAGGTTTTGTAGAAGGTGGGATTTTAACTAAGGTTTGAAGGAAACCAGGAGGCAGAGGTGAGAAGGAAGAGAATTCCAAGGATAGGGGACAGTGTATATACCAAACAGTATGTAATAAAGATTCATGGTTTCATATATACAATCCTCTCTTTCTGTCCTTCTTTGTATATAGAAATTTCCATGTTTATTTATAACTGTCAGGTTTGTAACTTTAAAAAAGGAAAAGCAAAATTTGAATTAACAAAAGAAAAAGAAGGGGGAGGAGGAAGTATCCAGCTTGGATACTTATTAATTTTGTTACAATAAGACTACTCACTTGAGCCTCAGTTTCTTTACCTGTAAGATCAGCAGCTAAACCAGATAGATAATGTCTAAGGGGTCTTTTAGCTAGAAATCTGGTTCTGACATTGCAAAAAGTTTGATAATATCTGACTCAGTCTTCTTTTTTTTCCCTTGAAAATCTGTAAGGAAAAAAAAAGACCTACTTCAGTAATACATTCCACTATTTTATCAACTTGATGTTCATGATATCCATGACACCAACAATGATCCTTCTTTTACCCACAAAATCATACCTTCTTATTAAAAGTTGAATACTTCTTGTTCAGTTCACCTACAGAGTGGAAGTAAGAATCCTTTGCAATTGAAAAATATTCAGCTCCCTATCTTAAAAATACCATGAGAATCACCATATTCTTACTATAACTACATCAAAGAAATGATTAGAATTGTGGATTGAGTCATAGTATTAATATTGTAGATGAAGGTGAAAATAAGAATACTAATAGATAGTGTTTATATAGCACTTAAAGTTTTGCAAAGCATGTTCCAAATATGTAATACCAGAGGTTATTGGCTTATGTGAAAATGAAGTACTTCTGACAAGTGTCACCAATAGGATTTAGAATACTATACACAAGAAGTCAACTTTTAAAATATGCATTTTAATAGCTTCTTTTCATTGAAATAAATATTTTCACTTAGCAGTAAGAGATAGCTTCCAGATCCTTCTAGCTTTGTGTACCTGGGAAAATTACTTAATCTGACTACCTCAGTTTCCATAACTATAAAATAGAGATGACAGCAGCTCTTACCTACCATAGTTTTATGAGTATCAAAATAGGATAGTATTTACAAAGGGTTCAGCATAGCACCTGGTACCTCATGGAGCCCATATAAATGTTCATTTCCTTCCTTGGCATTCCCCTCACATATGAATTGTGTACGTTCACTTAATTTCCCCTTTAATTTTTTTATTCATTCCTTTTATGACATTAGCGTCATTTCCAATATATCTTTTAAATACACATATAGAAATTGAATTTATAACTTATAGCAAAGAAAAAAAACAGTAACTAATTGACTTTGCATTCAACATTCCATATCTATAATCCTCTATGTCTTTCTAAAGGGAGAGAAGTACTTTCATCATATGTTTTCTGAAACCAAATATGGTCATTATAATCACATAGTGTTTTGTTTCTTTTTTTTAAATTGTTGTACTTTTATTTGCATTGTTTTTTCTATTTTCTTTTAATTAGGCACTTAATATCAAAAAACCCAAACTTTGCAATATACAAAATGGCAACCCAGAGACTTGTACATGAAACTATGAAGAAATGCTATTATTTGTTTTAAGAAAAATATAGGTAAATATTTTATAGATGTATAATTAATAGAGCAATAAGAACTTTTCTTCACCTGTTTTCTTCTATGTACTTAAAAGTTTTATTGATTTTAGTAACTAGCATAACCAATTAGCCTAATACCACTATCCACCACATACCCATAATCTCCCACAACAGTTCTCCATTGTAATAAGTATACATATACATATATGCATATATATTCATATACATAGCTATATACAAACACATATGCATGTGTGTGAACATATGTGTGTATTCTAGAAAAAATATGTCAATACATTGACCATGACCCTATCTGAGAAATGTGTGGCTCCATCTGTATCTTTAATACTTTACATTTGTCTCAATAGATAAAGGTATGGCCAATCATCATTCTTATGACATCTTTGGAATTTTGTATTTTGATCAGAGAATTTAGGTGATTCAAAGATGTTTTTCTTTCTATTACTACTGACATTAATGTGCAGATTATTCTTTAAACCTTATTTTTGTTTTTTCTCTAGTTCATATGTCTTCCTGTGTTTCTCTATATTCTTTATATTCATGGTTTCTTAGAGTACTCAGCCTTTTAAAGAGAGGATTTGATTTCCTGTTTGATGATACAATCACAAATTAGATGATATATTTAAAAATTAATAATATTTGGTGATCTCTTTTCTCTGAGTGAATTAAAAGAGACACATCATTAACTTATGAGAGATGGTTAGACTTCTAGATGATCTTTTAAAGACAATTGAAAAGTCCATGTGAGGTCCATTTAGTAGCTGGAACCAGCTGTGTAGAAAGAACCTGATCCTAAGAAAGGAGAAGGAAGGGGATTAGGGGATTTCTCTTTCCTTCCCCTCTGTGACTTTTCGACAATTGTGCCTTTGAAAGGGAACTATTCAATCAATAAGAGACATTACATCCATAAGGGAGTAGAGATACATTTTGACATATATGGACATAGAGAGGCAGTTGTTTGAGGCAATTTTCAAGCAGTTTCAAGGATTGGAGGTTCTAGCTACAGAAAAGAGAGCTACCTTTGGAAATGAGATAGATAACTAACTCTGATAATCAAGAGTGGGTCTGAGGAAAAGAGGAGACCCTGGGAACAAACTGCAAGCCTTATGTAACATAAATGCTATATCTAAAGGAGCTTCATTCAAGTTCCATGAGAAGAGCTTTCTTAAAGGTCTTTGAGACCCCACAGGTCCAGAATTGTAAATTGCCTTTGCTAAAGTTATAGTTTATATATGTACTTCACTGCCTTTATATTCACTCTTACCATGGATGTTGTGTGTATTTGTAGAGAGCGTGCACTCCAGATTTACTATGTCATTTCAGTATATTAACTTTGCTAAGATTTAATTCTGTCTATTGATAGATTGTTAATGGAAAAGACACCAGTAAGGACTCATGAATAATTACTTGTTAAAGGTTGCCCTGAGTCTACCCTTGACATCTAGGTCTCAATTTGCAAACTTGAGAGTGCCAAGTTGAAGTTAGCCCAGGGTGGGTGGTCCATAGATATATAAATATATATATATATATATATGTATATATATATATACATATATATATATATATATATACAGATATGTATGCTTGTGTTCCCATCCACATACATATGTATTCTATACTGGACAGACCACATCTGGTGAATTCTATCCAATTATAAGTACCTCATTTAGAAGGGAAGTGTATAAGTTGAAAGGAATCCAGAGAAGAATAATCATAATTATGAGAATACTTGAAACAATGACATATAGGAATGATTTTAAAAAATTGGTGATTTTTAATCTAAAGAAACATAATATAATGACTGTGTTGAAGGACAATCATATAGAATAGAAATTTTTTACTTTTGAATCTAAATTAAGAGCAATAATTGGTAGATGTTATAGCTAGATTTGAGTTCAGCAAAAAATAAAAACTTTCTCACAATCTCATCTATCAAAAATGGAATATGCTTCCTTGAAGGGTAGTGAGTTCTCTGTCTTTGGAGGTTGCCTCACTTTAATTTCACCTCTGCTTTGTTTCTTGAAATCCCTAAGTCCTTCAACTCACATCTCAACCACCAAGCCCTTTCCTGATAATAACTTTTTGACACATACACATACATACATACATACATACATCCCAAAATAACTTTCAACTATGTTGTTTACATTTTGTATTTCTTATATGTGTATTGTCCATGTTCTTTCTCAAGTAGAATATAAACTCCTTTAGGGGTGTTGTCTCTGTACTTTTTTGTCTCTGTATTTCCAATACCTAGCACTGTATTTTGCGAATAGTTTTCAGAGATGCTTTATTTGAATGATACTGGATCAAAGGTTGGATAATCAGTTTTAAAAGTTGTTGAAGCCAGGATCCATCTATTTGGCAGCAGTTGGACTGAATGATCTCTGAGGATGGCAAATTTGCCTCAAGGTACTACTCATGTAGTACACCTGCCTGTTGGGCAGTTGTTAGCTCCACAACCTTTGCCCCAGATGGAAAGCTGACATTAAAGCAGAAAGTTCAAAGAGATAAATGAGACTTCTTAATGACTCAAGGCATTGTTAACAGATCACTTTAATGAGCAATACTTAAGAAAAGACATTTGTGAAATGTCATTTCAGAACAAAATCAGAATAATCCAGATGGTTCAAAACATAAACAAGATCCTCGGCTAGCAAAAATCTTCATAGTAAACCTCCTAGATCCGGCATCAGAAAAGTATAAAGGTTTAAAATATTTCATACAGAGTAAGCCTGCAAGCTCTAGTTCTAAGTAGGTATCTGATCTTTCCCTTTCTTGCCTTTAAACTTTTTGATCTACTTCAGAAACAAATTTCTCAACTCCATCTTCTACACCCTCACCCTTCTCTAGAATCTCATTTCTCCTGCATCTCTTCCTTCTCCTCTGCTTCCTCCTTCTTCTCTTTCCCTATTATGATAGAATTCTATATTATTAATATTATTATAACTAATAATAATTATTCTAGTACAGTAGCTAGACAGACATGTGGCTAGGGCCACTGAAGCTTATGACCTTCCCCGATATTTTTTCTTTATCTGTCATCAGGGTTTACCCTGGGTTAGTTGCTCAAAGATTACTTGTCTTATCAACAGAATAACAAGTCTCCCCAGAGCCAAAAAATAGAATTAAAGGTGGTCAGGCTATATTCTAAGGAATCCTCATGGTAAGGGACAAAGAAGAAACAAAAAAGTCTCTCAGATCATAAATATGAGTCAAGCATAGAACAGACATTTTCATTCTCTCATAGAAAAAGAATGCTAAAATATTTTTAAAACAGTGATTATAATCAGTTAAGAGGCTAGTATTTAAGCCTCCTTGTGATATTTGTTCTTTTCAATCATTCATTAGTTATTGTACATTTCATTTCCACTGAATATAATCCAATGAAAACTAAGTGGACTTTTAGCTTCTGTCTCTGTCTCTCTGTCTCTGTCTCTGTCTCTATGTCTCTGTCTCTGTCTCTGTGTCTCTCTCTCTCTCTCTCTCTCTCTCTCTCTCTCTCACACACACACACACACACACACACACACACACACACAACCCTAGGGATAGTTAAGTGGTGCTGTGGATAGAGAGTACCAACCCAGGAGTCAGGAGGACCTGAGTTCAAATCTAACCTCAGATATTTGACAATAGTTGTGTAACCTTAGACGAGTCACTTAATTTTCTTTGCCTCACATACAGACTCATCTTCCTTCAGTCATCCTGATTTTTTTCTGGCAAGTAGAGCCATATGGCTTTGGAGGAGAAAGTAAAGTCAATGACTTGGCACAACACCCCCCTCACTCAACTCCAATTCATTTGCTTGTCATGGCATCATCTCTCCTTCCAGGATTAAAGACAAAGAGCAAGAACAATAAGAATCCCTAAGACCACCACTGGTAGCTCTTTTCACCTCAGCCAGTCAACATCTACTACTGTTTCTGTTGAAACCATTCTAATTATCATTTCTTGCTGCTCAGGTGCTCAGAAAGGAGATAATATTTCAGACTACCTTTGATTATCTTAATATCCTATACCCATCAAAAGAAAACACAAATTTGGATGACCCTATTCCAAACACAGGCTTGTCCAGGAGGTGCTCATAGATTGGGGAGGAGAATTGTATAAGAACATCATTACCAAGCCTCCAAAGATCTGAGAGACTCGGAAAGAGGAGACATGAGAATTGGGACTGTCCCGTTAGTATATACTTAGAATTCTGACTGAATGTCCAGTTAAAAGTAACCCTTGTAGGCAATAGAAAGAATGAAAAGATTATCTGTTATTCCCTGAAGTTCAGATTTCAAGGGAAGATAGATACTTCTACCATGCATTCCCATTTGTATCCTACATCATAATTATTATAATTAGTTGGTATTTATGAAATATTTAAAAAATTTCTAAAGCTTTATACACTTTATTTCATTTTATTCCTTGAGTATTTGATTCATTCTGCTAAGTTCATATCACCTCACTGGGAAATTGGAAGCTAAATCATGATCACAAAATGGTAAAGCTAGAAAAAAGTCTAGAGATAACCCAGTATAACTATTTTACAGATGAGGAAACTGAGGCCATGAAGGTTATTCAGTGTACTTAAAATCATTCAACTAGTAAGCATCACAAAACCAGTTTTAAAGGCAAGTTTGTGGACTCCAAGTTCCATATTTTTTATGCAATGCTTGCTTGACCATTGAGTTTCCTATTAATTAAATCAAACAACAATAACAACAACAACAAAATCAAACCAACAACTGGACTTTGCTTCTTGTTTTCTCATCTGACTTTTGGGTCAAATCAGGTCAGTTCTCTGACCAGGTCCCAGATCCCTCTCCAGATGATTGGTCAAGGAGTGTTGAGACTTATTCTGAACACAGTGTCTGTGAATTTCTGTTTTTTAACTTCACTTTGAATGCTGCAGAATAGGTCACTCATCAGCCTCACCTGAGCTGAGAGTTGACAGGCAGTCATTTTACTATTTAGAGCAATACATCAGCAACATCATCTATCAGCACTAAAAACCTATGCAATCTAAACTAAACAGATCCTGCCCCCCCCCATGCAGTCTTGAAAGTAGGGAAATTACATCATTCATTATGAATGAACCTAAACAAAGTCAACTTGGAGGTGATAGACCTGTTTGTTATCAAGGTTATGTTTTGCTTTGTCTTATACTAGAAAATGCTGTAGGTTCAGTTCTTTGGGTTTAATAGCTGAGCTGCTAACCCAGTTGATAATTGTAATATGGAATTTAAAGGGAATTCATAAAATAATTGAATGAGAGGCCATTAACTCATAAAGCAATAGACTTTTTTCTTTGCTTTTTTCCTGTTCAATAATTTTAATTTACCATTTTTCCAGGTGGGTCATAAAACCAATACACACATAGAGATATTAGATACTGCAACATTAAAATTCCTACTACTGACTAGGATTTTGGTTTAACAGATACATTCATTGTTTCCTTGGATAGAAGAGAATGAAATGACTTTTTATGGGAAGTTATAAAGCCAATTCAAAACTTTGGGAATTCTCAAAAGTTTTTTCCCCCTTTCTGTTGTATAACATTAGGGAAAGGGGAAGGCATTGTTTTCATTACAATTCAAGCCTAAATTTTCTTACTAACACAGAACTTCAGCAAATATGAAGAAAAAATTATCTGCTAGCCTAATTTTGTATATTTCCTACCAAAACAAAGAATTTTTATTGAGGTGCATTTTAACTCACATAAGGGAAGACATAAAAGCTAATATAAAACATCCAAAGATGAGGAATGAGAGCAGAAAAATGAAAGATGAGGGATTCAGGGCAAAGGATTCATAATGGCTGAGTCTCAGTTACTGGAGAGTGGGTCAGTGGAGCATCAGGTGGGATGATCTTTAGAGTATGGTAAGAAGAGGGAGTGTCAGGGAGAAGGTATCAATAGTCCTTCCAGAGGCTCTTCTTTGTAAACCAAGCTCTGGTAAACTTTCTGTCCTTCCTCTGGTCAATATGTGGCACATTCAGATTCCCAACACCTTCACAGTAAGGTGAGGCAAAAAAAAAAAGTTTAAGAACTCTGGTGTTAAGGTTTGTAGGGGTTACTATGGCCTACATTAGTGGAAAGATCCCTTGCACTGACAGAGTGGCTTCCTATAGATATGCTGGCAGGCCTCAGTGGCTGGCAAAATCTTCAAGATTCTCTGAGTGGTTCAAGTTTTTACAGCTCACAGAATTTTGCTGCATCCATTTTTCTACCTGTTATTCCTCCAGTTCTAGTTCCCTGAAAAACCAGAGGAAGTTAAATCACAGAGAGAGAAAATGAACAGTGCCTACTGAGCAATGTTCTTTTCCCCACCCTGTGTTGTTTAAGAACAATGCTGGGGCTTGTTGTTAAGAGGGGTTTTAAAAAGGAATTAATATTATGGGATGTTTCCATCCAAGGAGCTCCAGGCTTTAACATGTTCCTCCAAATAGCCTTTCTGTTTTACAGGTCTGGGGAGAGACAGCACAAAGGCAACTATTGACTTGGCATCCAGTGGCAAACTGTAACACCTGGTTCTAGGGTCTATAGTCTCACCTCAAATCTCCTCTCTCCATCTGTACCTTCAGTTTATTACTTCCCTAGGAGTTTTGAATTTAGAACTATGCATTGTAGAATGCAGCAAAGCAGCTGATTTTCTCAACCAGAGGGGACGTGGCAGCTGCTTATAGTTTTGGCTGGGTGTATATAAATATATATGTATCTGAATACTTATGTATTTTTAAAGTCTTCCAGGACAGAGATGAGTTTGTGATGTTCGAAGCACATAAGCTGTGACCACATGGCACCAAAAATTGTATTTTTTGAAAAAAGGAAAGTATAGTCAAATCATCAAGGCATTTGTTCTATAAGAATGCCAGAACTCTGCATTTGCAAACACTGGGCTCTAATGTGCTTGGTTGTTTTTGTTGTCATCTTTCCAGTTTTCATCTGGTTTAACTCAGCATGTTCTGGAGGTAGTGGGTCCCCCTTCATTGGCTGTCATCAAGGGATGACCATCTGTCAGACTTATTTTAGAAGAAATTCTTGGGTAAAGATTGAACCAGATGGTAGCTATGTCACAGTGGTAGAGTGCTGAATGTAGAGTCAGGAAGATTGAGTACAATGCCTCCTTCAGGGAGTCCCTAAACAAATCACTTAACCTCTTGCCTCAGTTGCTTCACTTGGGGATAATAATCACAGCATTGTTGTGAGGATCAAAATATGCTTTGGAACCCTTGAGGTGCTGTAGGTAATATGTGCCTCTGAGGATCCTTCCAACTCTTTAATCCAGTAAGATGTGATTGTCTTTGCAATTTAAAATATTAATGCATTGTTCTCCATCCTGCTTTTTGGCTAAGTAAAATAACATCAAGTGGTAACTGAGCAAAGAGTCCCCAAGAATATTGAGGACCTTGGTAAAGTGATTGAACACCTAAATCTCTTTCTTAATGAGAACAGTGAATAACTTGGAACATAGTAAGATCATAAAATCATAGAATTAAAACTAGACCTCCAAGACAAACTATTTCAAATTCCAAAACAAATTATTCCAAAATCCCTCATTGGACAGGCAAGAAAACTAAGGCTCAGAGAGACTAAGTGATTTGAACCCAAGTCCTGCAACTCCAGAATCACTGTATGAAATTAATTAGGGGAAGGTTTAGGATGTATCAAAGTGACTATTTTAATTTTATATCTTGTAGATGAGGATTTAGGAAAGGAACAAGAATACTCTAGGATGCTCAATACCACAAAGTATTAAAATATAAAAGGAAAATGCATCATTGGCAAAAACACCAGAATAATGCCTTGCTCCTTTCTAATAGTTGTGCTATGAAAAAGGAAAGAAAAAGAAATCTTCATAAATCATATGAAGCAATATTGGTATGCATCATATGACAACATTCTCTCTGTGCCAGGGATATGCACAGCTGTGTAGGACAAGAAAATATCTGTACAAATAATTTCTTTTGCCCAAGCACAGCCTGAAAGTAAACAGAGCAAATCCATGATAAAAAAAAAAGTGTGAAGCCTGGGACGTTTGCCTTTAGCACTTTCAGTCTTCCCTTTCCACAGCACTACTAACCTTCCCTTTCTACAACCTTGTCTTCCTTCAGTGGTGACCTATCCCCTTCCCTCCCATCCCACCACCATCCTCCATCCCTGCCTTTTAGACACTCATGGCCCTCCTGCTTTCCTGTTCCCTTTCCAAAAACTACATACTCTGAGATCTATCATTGATATTGGTTGATCCCTTGATAGATAACACTTTGGTGTCTGTATCTGGAATTGACTTTTTTCCCCTCAAATGATAGAATGTGAGACTTAGCTCCAGTTCAATAAACAGAGAGAAGGAAATTTAAGAGCATCCCTGAAATCAAATTCTAGGTAAAATCAGTTCTGAAGTTAAATTTAATTTAGTCCTCTTTAAGTGACTTTAGTGCATGATTATTCTAAAGAGATCAGTCCAACAAGTTTAACTGATAAAAACTGTCTATTGTCTAAACCATGAAATCTTATTGAATGACAAATTCATTGAATTAGTGTATCAGTCAGTATATTTCCAGATAGCAAGGACATGTTGGACCCAGGATTGAATAGAAGGAAAAAGGTAGACTGAATTATTTCAGAAACTTCACAGAAATTTTAAGGATCCCAAGCTATGACTTGGCATAAAATACCATCTTTCATTTATAAATAGTATTTTCTTTTTCCCCAATTATATGTTAAGAAATTTTTTTAGCATTCATGTTTTTTTTTTTGTAAGGCAAATGGGGTTAAGTGGCTTGCCCAAGGCCACACAGCTAGGTAATTAAGTGTCTGAGCCCGGATTTGAACCCAGGTACTCCTGACTCCAAGGCCGGTGCTTTATCCACTACGCCACCTAGCCTCCCCCTTTAGCATTCATTTTTACAAGATTTTGAGTTCCAAATTTTTCTCCCTCTCCTCCCCTCTTCCTAAAATGGTAGGCAATTTGATATAGGTTATATATGTCCAATTATGGAAAATGTATTTTCATATTAGTCACAATTGTAAAAGAAGAAATAGATCAAAAAGAAAAATGTGAAAAAAAATAAGTGAAAAATGAATGCTTTGATCTGCATTCAGAGTCAATCAGTTCTTTATCTGGATATGGATAGTATTTTCCTTCTTGAGTTCTTTGTATTTGTCTTGGATCATTGTGTTACTGAAAAGAACAAAGTAATTCATAGTTGATTATTATACAGTGTTGCTGATCTATGTACCATGTTTTCCTGGATCTGCTCATTTCACTGCATCAGTTCATTCAAGGCCCCTGATCATCATTTCTTATTGTACAATAGTATTCCATTATATTCACATATCAAAGCTTGTTCAACCACTACCTAATTGTTGGGCATTCTTCAATTTCTAATATTTCCTCTTTTTCTATTTCCCAGTCAGGTAAGATGGATTGCTTTATTCAAGTGATTGTGACTCTGAGTCAACACTGGTGAGAGTAAGGTTCAAATGAAGTCTATTGCCCATCCTTTTATCTTCCCTCCACTGTAATAGGTCTTTTGAAATGCATGTGAAATAATTCACCCTGTTCTACCTCTCCCTTCCCTCTACACTCAAGTGTACTTTTTATCCCTTAATTATTTTTATGTCATCCCCTCAAATTCACCTTATACCCATACCCTCTGTATATGTATAATCCTTCTAGCTGTATTATTAGAAAATAGCTTTTAATAATTACAAGTATCATCTTCATGTGTAAGAATGTAAAAACAGTTTAGCTCTATTGGATCTCTTCTGTTTTCTTTTCTCTGTTTACCTGCTTATCCTTCTTAACATTGGAGATCAAACTATAACCATTATCCCTCTTTATATAGTATGCTTAATTTCATCAAGTGCTTCTTGGTTGAAATCCTAGTTCTTTTGCCTTCCAGATTATTATTTTCCATGACTTCTAATCCATTAATGTTACAGTTGCTAAATCCTAATTCTTATTGTGACTCCCCAATATTTGAATTATTTCTTTCTGGTCCCTTAACCTAATAGTTCTAAATATTCCTTGGAGTTTTGCAAGGGGGGGGGGGTTCTTTTCCTAAGGTGATTGGTGAATTCTTTCAATGTCTATTTTACTCTCTGGTTCCAGGATATCAGGGCAGTTTTCCTTGACAATCTCTTGTAAGATGATATTCTATTCAGGTCCTCCTTTTTATTATAGCTTTCAGTTAGTTCAATGATTCTGATATTATCTCTTCTAGATCTTTTTCCTTAGTCAGTTGTTTTTTTTCAATGAGGTATTTTCTATTTTCTTTTGAATTTGATTGATTCTTGGTGCCTCATTATCTTCCACTTGCCTAATTTTAACTTTTAAGAAGTTGTTTTCCTCATTTAGTTTTTCCTTTTCTGTTTGGTACATTCTACTGTTTTGGGAGTTATTTTCTTTTTCCCAAGATACTGACTTTTTTTCATAATTCTCTTGCATGATTCTTATTTCTTTTCCTAATTTTTCTTCTAATTTTCTTATTTAATTCTTAAGCTCCTTTTCAAACTCTTCCATGAGTGCTTTCTGAGCTTGAGACCACTTTCAGTTTCTCTTCTTGGTTTTGCCCATAGTATTTTGACATTCTTGTCCTCTTCCAAGTTTGTGGCTTGATCTTCCCTATCACCATAATAACTTCCTATGATCAGATTCTTTTTTTTTTAACTTGGCCTTTTCCCCTTTCTTTTAAATTTGATTCTTGCTCCTGGAATGGAAGGAACACCGTCTCATGCCTCTCATACATGGAGCTACAAACCCTGATTATTTATCTGGTGCTGCATTAATGTTGCCTTGATGTACATTGGGAACCCTTGTGACTGCTGCTGTGTTGAGGATGGGTGGGTGGTTGTAACGACTGGAGGCTCTAGGGGTCTGGTGCTAAGCCAGAGTCCCAGTGCTGTCATCTGGCATGTGTTGAGGCTGATTTTTTTTTGTATTAACTTTTGCTTGTTTCCCCAAGCTACACTGAAGCATATGATATTCTGGTTACTGGAGGCTGCACATCCCCCTGGTTATGTTGAGGCACATGATAGATTCTGGTATTGGCAGTTGCCTACTCCATTGGGATTCAGGGTTTACTGAAACTGGCTTGGTGGGACACTTCCTATCTGACACTGTGCTTCCTTTTACCTGAGTGTGACAGACTTTTTCCACAGACCGTCCAAGTTTCTTGAACTTAAAGATTGTTTTACTCTGGTTCAGTTGGTTCTGCTATTTCAGGATTTGCTTCAGGGAATTATTGTATGATTAATTGGAGGTGAATATGTAGTGTTATAGTAGTTTTCTGCTTACTTTGCCATCTTGGCTCCCAGAAGTTCTATCTGTTCTTTTAAAAAATATTGTACATAGGGGTAGCAGCTAGGTGTTGCAGTAGATAGAGTACCAGCCCTGGAGTCAGAAAGACCTGAGTTCAAATCCATTCTCAGACACTTAATGCTTACTTAGCTGTGTGACCTTGGGCAAGTGACTTAAACTCATTGCCTTGCAAAAAAAATATTTTACATACATATTTTGAGACATTTAATTTATAGTAATAAATCTATCTGCTAATTTAAGACAAAAACATTTTTATTTTAATATTATCTTCATTTTAATAAATTCTTCTTAACTATCTCCAGTATAATGAGTCATCTCTTATAGCAAAGAATAAACTAGAATGAGAAAAAAAGCAATTCAGCAAAATTAACTATGACATCACCAAAATCTGATAGTGTATGTAAGTATAGAGGGGTAGATCTCTTAACTCAAGACCTACCATCTTTCTAACACATCTAATACTTGAGGACAAATGAAATAATGAATGTGAAATTAAGCCATAAAATTTTTTAAATAGTTTTTAATGTCTTAATAATCTACACACAAAAGGCACCCTAGAGTACTGGATTTGGAGTTAGAAAACACTTTGTATAATCTCACTTTTGATAGTAGGTGTGGAACCTTAGCCTCTCTGAACTTCAAGCACTTTCCTAAGGTTATAATAAATTCCTGACATACCCAGGTAGCATAAGATCTCTAGCCAATTACAATTCAAATTTTCTTAAGGAGCAAGGTTAATGCTGATATGAGTCAGGCAAATGAGGGAGATAACTTTGGGTCAACAATGAGGAGTTCCTTTGAAGGGACAGGAATGATTCTCAATTTACTGTAGCTAGGCATATGGCCTTGTCTCCTAGCAAGTCGTTATTATCACTGAACCTGAAAAAGAAACCTCAGTAGGAAAAGGTAACAGATTTATAAGTTGGTCTTAGCAACTATCATTAAGTGAGACTTGGCTAATAATTAAATGCCTAGCTTAAAAGGCTTTAAAATTTGCCTCTGAGTGACAGGAAAGTGTGTTTTGTTATGCAGATCAGTATTTGGGGCTCTAAGCTTGATCTTTCTCTCCTGACCTTTTGCTACAGTAACCTACTCCATTAAGCCCAAGCCCCAGGCTTCCAGAAAGTTACATGTGGAAACCTTTTAAGTGTAACTCTCCATTGTACTGATCTTTCTCTCCTTGCTGGGAATAGGCATGACATGTCATTAGAGGTCTCTGAATTTCACTGTCATTGTTTCAAGGGAATGGAGCTTTCCCCAGGAGAAAGCAGCTAGATATCAGTTGTTTAATGAATGGCAAATTGGAGAAACTAAATTGATCAATGTTTATTGTGCCCCTTGGAGAGGCTCACTTATTATCATCCTCTAAGTTACCCTACAAAGGCAGCTGAAACCAATTTTAAGTCCCAGGTTTGGCTCTAGAAATTATTTTCAGTTCTTGTGTTCCCTTAGCTTGGGCATTTTCTCACAGACTTCAGGTCCACTTTCATAATCAAATGAAAGAAAGCTTGAGTGATACTTAAAATTGATGATTCAGTCTTCTCTACCTTACACATCCAGGTCAGCAGGAAGTCGGCTTGACACTATAGGGTACCTCAACAAAGTTCTTTCTCTATTTTGCTGGCTCCATTTAAAATCTACCCTGCGGTGTTTTTTTCCTCCATATTAGCAAAACAAGCTAAGAAGCATTTAAAAATCTTCTGTCTCCAAAGAGGCCTTCAGGATTAGACAAAAAAAAGCAGTGGGAAATGACCAAGAACAAATACAGTCATCCAGGGACTGCTTCTATGCAGCACCATGCAACTGACTTTTTGGTCATTTCATCCTAGGTTACTATATGGTTATCTGATACTTTAACCATCAACCATAATGCACCAGGCTCATCTGTTTGACATAAGAACCACACCTTAATCTCTACAAGTCTCATTTTTTGTTCATTTTGAACATGAAATGAATGTGACCTGCCTCTCAAAAGATCATAAATCTAGAAATGAAAAAAAGGATTTTCGAGTTCATTTGGCCCAAATCTCTCATTTTATGGGAGAGGAAGCTGAGATTCACAGAGGTAAAGTGACTCCTCCAAGGTCAGGTATTAAAAGAGAGAGATGGAATATTTTAATCTAGGTACTCTAATTAGTTCCACTGAATCGTATTGTTTCCTCAGAGTGATGTACTACTATGGAGTATTTTGAATACTTTAAAGAGGAATTCTCCATTAGGCAAAATGCAAATGATAACCAAAGTGCAAAAATAAAAAACAAAGGTAATATTTGCATGATTGTGAGAAGACATTGACTTACTCTTTGTATTTTCCTTCTTATTATCTGGAGAACCTAAGTTTACTGAGGGTGGGAACTTCATGGCTTTTTTTTTTTATCAGCAGCACCTAACATAGTACCTGGCATTTCAGAGGACTGGAGAAGGATATGACTTGAGATCTTTTTTTTTTTAATAAGAAACTTCCAGTGTGGAAAGACAATCTACTAGTGCAGATGGGCAGTGGATTATTTTAGAATTTCCTCAAGGCACTAAAATATTAAATGACTTTCCCAGGCTCACACAATCTGTTTGTGTCAGAGGTCAAAGTTGAATCTAGGTAATACTAATAATGTCAATAATAATAAAAATAGAATTGCTAGAGCACTAACTAGAGGTATTCTTTCCACATCACAGGAACTAAGGGCATGGTGTTTCCTGCCCTTCCTGCCAGGGGGCCCTGGTTTTTCAGGTTTCACCATAAACTCTCTTCCTGACTTTGGTCAAAATCACACAAAGTGATTCTAAGATGAAAATGCTAACCCATCACAAGAATGTTTTGTGAAACATAGATGGAATATAAGATAATAGATATAAAATATAATAGATATAAAAATGCTTTTAAAGTGAAGATTTTTTCTTTAGTATTTGAATTCAGATTCACATTCCTCAGAATCAAATGAGAGATTATCTTGACTTCCAGAAATTTTTGCCTCTTCTTGGAAAAAAATTAAAATTTGGAAGACTGTCAAAACTCAAATACATTTTGGTTGATATTACCTGCATGTCTGTAAATAGAACTCCCTACTTTTTTATCGGAAAGCAATCCTTTAAAACAAAGACTAACAGAGAAAATAAAGCATTTCAGCAAAACCAATCAAGATTTTAAGGTGGCTTGATAGTATATGCAATATCCCATATCCATAGTTTCTTATCCCTGAAAAGAAGGAAGACAGATGTACTATTCCATCTCTTCTTCAAGACTAAGAGTACTCACTATAATTTCACAGTTTACAATTTTAATTGTACAGTTGAATTGAGATGTTTCATAACATGGTTCCAGTTTCACTTTTGTTATATAATGGTGCTCCAAGGCAAGTCACCTTCCTAGTGGTCTAAGAAATTACAGAGAAAAGGCAAACCTGGTTCTAGTTTTATCTATTTTTGTTTTGCTATTCCTTCCATTCATAATATTATAGTCCTTGTATACTCTGTTTTCCTTAATAAATACAATTTGCCTAGAATTAAATCTGAAGTAAGCCCCTAGGGCTCTTTCTTCTGTACAATTCAATAGCATACTAGGGGAGAAGGAGGGACTAAGCCCTGATAAGGCACCTACTTTGTGCTAGTCCCAGAGCTAAGCACTTTATAACTATTTATCATCACAACAACACAGAGACAAATGCTATTGTTATCCCCATTTTACAGTTGAAGTTACAACAAAAAGGGAAATGACTTATCCAGGGTCACATAGTTAATCTCTGAGGTCACATCTGAATTCCGGTCTTCTTGGCTCCAAATCAGATGTTCTAGTCACTGCATCACTCAGTTGCCTTGAGCTGCTGGTCTAGAGTCAGGTAGCCACAGATACTTCCAACCTATGGGTTCATGGGTATATCATGACTTTCATACTTATAGACTCCTCATCTGTCATTTGGGGATGATAATATGAATACCTTCTACCTCAGAGGGCTGTTGTGAGGAAAATACTTCATAAAGTATTATATGCTATAGAAATATAAGCTGTATTTTTCTTTTACCCTTTTTGGCCAGTGGTTTGTTTTTTGTATCATAGACCCCTTTGGTAATGTGGTGAAGCCTATGGACACCTCAAAATGATGAGATACATGCCTCAAATATAGGGAATTGCAAAGAATGTGAATATCAGACTGTACCCCCAAATTTTCATGCAATTTTAAGATTGTCTCCTTTGTAATATTATTTTAGACATATATAATCATTATTTTCAAAAGGGATCCATAGTTTTACTAGCTGAAAAGTGAATTAATTTGGGTAAATGGTTAATAAATCAGCTATTTACATTCTGTAAGAGGGGTGGGGAACCTCCAGTCCATGGACCATACTGATCTGGTGTTGCCAAAGTAACTGTAGATGGGACTCAAAATTCAATAAATCTAGTAGCTTTTTGGAGGTGAGTTAATTAAATGCTTAATCAAATTTAGCCCATGAATGTTGTTATAAATAGCTAAATAACCCTTGACAGAAAAAAGTTTCCCCATTTCTGTTGTAAATTGCTTTCTTTTAATTTCTATACCTTAGGTGAAGTACCCCTTCTTTATTAAAAAAAAAAGATAAAACAACTTCTTAGGCAAATACATCTTGTTAATTTATGGGAATATCACACTCTCTAGTAGTCATAATTAGGCAATTTCTTCCTGGCCTCCTGGGCTAGAATTCAAGGTGTCTATCTCATAGACCTCATTACTGTATGACTGTAGACAAGTCCTTAACCTCATTGGGACTCAATTTCTTTACCTATAAAATGAAGGAGATTGAAACTCTTAGATTATGATCGTTTGATTGGAGGCAAATCCCATAATAAGCACATCTGAGACTTTTATAACATTTTCAATAATATTATTTCCTTTAATTGTCATGATATGTCTATGATGGGTTAGACAAATATTCAATTTAGTTCAATTCAGTTCAACTTTTATTAAACACTTAATAAGTACAAGCTATTTTGTACTTGTACTGTGGATACAGACAAAAAATGAAATAGCTCTCACCCACAAAGAAGGTAAGACTCACTATAGTCCTGTGAAGTTAGATACTATTATCATTCTCATTTTGCAGATAAAAACCTGAGGCAAACAAAATTTATGTAATTAACCCAGGGTCACATAAGCCAGGAAGTATGATGAGATCAGATTTAAACAAGGTCTTCCTGACTTCAAACTCAGCTCCATATATATGGCATCTGCCTATAACACAGAGGAGTTAGTGACTTGTCTATACTTCTAGAATTAGCTGATTACTAATCTAAGTGACCTCCTAAATTAAATTTGATTTTTACAGGATTATACTATGCACTTGATTATACTATCAAATTTCTGTCCATTTCCCTTCCCCCCCTTAAGAAAACAATCCATGATTAGACTTTTAAAGGTTAGGCTGACTAAATCTGCATTTGTTAAGGCTTGGTAGACAGGCCCTCATTAAATGTACCTAAAAAAGAAAACCTTGGGAAATACATTAGTAGTAGCAGTAGTAGTAGTAGTAGT